>NC_053159.1:47124848-47447348 GCF_016835505.1 Polypterus senegalus
GCTTCAGCTGCCTTGCGAACACTTACGCGTTAATCAAGTCTACCTTATGATGCTGCAAGTTATTGCGAAGCTAGCTCACACGATGCTGAAGAGAAAAGTTGATTCTGAAAATAGAGCCTTTAAAACCGATGGGAGGCTGAGTATATGTTTACTGAACCGTGTGTCTCATTTGTGGAGCTAATGTGGCTGTAATTACAGAATTTAATCTAAGGCGGCACTATGAGACAAAACATCAGGGTAACCTGAATGCAATGCAGAAGATACAGAAAGCAGAATAATTAAATAAGAATCTGACACTTCAGCGGACGTTTTAACCCGTGCACAATCACAAAGTGATTTCAAGTGAAGCTGCTTTTATGGGAGACACAAATGCACCAGTTCACCTTGCCCCACTTTCCCTGTTGCCAAGTAATGTTAAACCAAGTCGTCACTACGGTGTTCCCAAATCGCACTTTGCTGATAAACTGGCGCACTGCGCACTGAGTTTGCGGCGCTTTGGTGACTTTGAAGAACAAAAAAAGTCCGTCTACATGCGGCTCGAACCTTGTGCATGTTTGGTAGCACATATCTGTGTGAGAAGCTCTTCTCAGTGATAAAGACTAACAAAACAGCACACAGGAGTCGCCTCACAGATGAGCACCTTCAATCCATCCTGAGAATCTCCACAACACAGAACCTCACAGCAAACAGAAGCGAACCTGTGGCCAAAAAAGATGCCAGGCGTCCAGCTCTAAAATGACATATGAGCAAAGACAACTGAATGATTTGATTTGTTATTGCTGAAAGGAACACATTTTATTTATATTTCCAGGTTTTGTTATGCAGCATGTTCATATTTGAATTTGTATAATTTTGACAGGATATATTTTTATGGAGAGCAAAATATTATAAGTTGTTTAAGGTTTGAGTTGATTTATTCACGAATAATATTCCTGTCTGTTTTTACCATTCCTACCAAAGATATTTCTGTCGACTAAATAAAAATTCCTTCTATTTAAAATTTAAATAGAACTTGAACAAATACGATAGTTCATAATATCCACGCAGACTTGCGTAAGAGCGGAGTCATCCGTTTTAACAAGCAGCGTATTGCACTGATCTGAAATAGCTGTGTGTGTATATATGTAGATATGTATGTATATGTATATATATGTTTATATATGTGTGTGTGTATGTATGTATATATATATGTATGTGTATATGTATATGTATAGATATGTATATATATATGTTTATGTGTGTGTGTGTAAATATATATATATATATATATATATATGACAACAACAATCATCACTCACAACAGTGACAAAACAATTACATTGACAATCATGTTACGTTATTTTCAAAATGTTTCCTTTTCTTTTCATTGCTTCTTTAACACACTACTTCTCATTTCTTGAGCCTTGGTATTTTACTAGTATATATATATATATATATATATATATATATATATATATATATATTATAAATTATACAAATTCAAATATGAACATGCTGCATAACAAAACCTGTAAATATAAATAAAATTTGTTCTTTTCAGCAATAACAAATCAAATCATTCAGTTGTCTTTGGTCATATGTCATGTTATTAGAGCTGGACGCCTGGTATCTTTTTTTGGCAACAAGTTCGTTTATGTTTGGTGTGAGGTTCTGTGTTGTGGAGATTGTCCGGATGGACAGCAGGTGCTCATCGGTGAGGCGACTCCTGTGTGCTGTTTTGTTAGTTGTCATCACTGAAAAGAGCTTCTCACACAGATATGTGCTACCAAACATGCACAAGGTTCGAGCCGCATGTAGACGGAGCTGGAGCATTTTTGGGAATGGAGTGAATAAACTGTGCGGGCCGTGCAGTATCGTATTTTGCCTTCAGTGTGCCATTACACTGCAGCTCAATCACCTCCATCTGAATCT
Organism: Polypterus senegalus; assembly: GCF_016835505.1. Lineage (NCBI taxonomy): Eukaryota > Metazoa > Chordata > Cladistia > Polypteriformes > Polypteridae > Polypterus > Polypterus senegalus. Next base: position 47,126,760 of record NC_053159.1, read on the forward strand.
GCACAGGTGCAGTTTCCACATCGACGGCAAATGGGTTGCGAAACAACTCAAAATTCTTTTTTTGTTCTTCAAAGTCACCAAAGCGCCGTGCAAATTGCGTATTTGAGAACACCGTTGTGCCGAATTGGTTCAACATTACTTGGCAACAGGGAAAGTGGGGCAAGTTGCACTGGTGCATTTGTGTCTCCCATAAAAGCAACTTCACTTGAAGTCACTTTGTGATTTTGCACGGGTAAAAACATCTGCTGGATTTAGGGTTGCCACCCGTCCTTTAAAATACGGAATCGTCCCGTATTTGAGAATGAAATTGCGTCCGTTTTGAATCAATACAGGACGGGTTTTGTTCCGTATTTTTTTTTTATCATTTTTTTTAAAGCAGCGTCTCATGCAAATCATCCCACACGCATTTTATGAAGATGCCTCCTTTCCTACTTTTGATTGGGTAATACTTGATGTCATCGTTAGTTTGATTGGTCTTTTTAACTGTCCAGTGATGAGAGCGGGTCTTTTAAGTAGAGTCTGCAAAGTGTCGTCCCTTATTTTTTTGTATTAAAAGTGGTAACCCTAGCTGGATTCTTCTTTAACTCTTCTGCTTTCTATATCTTCTGCATTGCATTCAGGTCTTTCAAGTTATCGTGATGTTTTGTCTCATAGTGCCGTCTTAGATTATATTTTGTAATTACAGCCACATTAGCTCCACAAATGAGACACACGTGTTTACCGGCAATGTCAGTAAACATATACTCAGCCTCCCATTGGTTTTTAAGGGCTCTATTTTCAGAATCAACTTTTCTTTTTGGCATCGTGTGGGCTAGCTTCGCAATAACTTGCAGCATCATAAGCTAGACTTGATTAACGCAGTAAGTGTTCGGCAAGGCAGCTGAAGCGCTGCATTATGGGATCTGTAGTTTATTGTGTTACCAGCGCTTCATATCCCCGGGCCATTAATAACAATAATATACAACTCTCGTTTATATCCTGCGTCCTCTCATTAAACTTGTATCCTGCATTACCTGTGGGCATGCACGCCAGCGGCAGCCTGTCTATGAACTTAAGTTAAATTTTATGTTTACACCGTGCTTTGTTTCCGAAGTAGCAGCACTCATGAATATGGTTGTATATATGTCATTTGCTCACTTCCTATTGTTTCGCTGCCTTCTCAATTATATAATGCATGTTTTCTTCAGTGCGTTTTGGAGCTCTTCCTGGTTTTCTACGTACTGCGTTAAAAGTCAGTTCACGTAATTACATGGGAGGCGTGATGCTGTCACACGAAACTCCGCCCCCACGGCTTTTGCGCTCAACTCCATTACAGTAAATGGAGAAAAATCGCTTCCAGTTATGACCATTACGCGTAATATTTCGAAATGAAACCTGCCCAACTTTTGTAAGGAAGCTGTAAGGAATGAGCCTGCCAAATTTCAGCCTTCTACCTACGGGAAGTTGGAGAATTAGTGATGAGTCAGTGAGTGAGTGAGTGAGTGAGTGAGTCAGTCAGTCAGTGAGGGCTTTGCCTTTTATTAGTATAGATATATATAGATACATATATAGATATATATATATATATAGATATATAGATATATATATATATATATATATATATATACATATATAAATATATACATATATACACACACACACAAACTTAACTCTCTTTGCCATTACTAGAATAGAAACTAAACAATCTGATTGCCATTACAGAGCAAATGAGATGCGCACATGGTGACTCTCCATTCAGCAGAGGAACACTTCACTTTACGTCCTGCACTTGATATAGCGGTTAATCATGAGAGTCCTTGCATCCAACAGCTGTCATCTCATCTTTTTACTTCAGTGGCATTTCACAGTCTGTTTGTGTTAAAATCCATAAATACATTTGTAGTGGGGCTACATACTAATGATGTATTCGAAGTGTGTGCCGAGTGCGTGTTATTTCCATCGTCCCGTTTACTGTTCGTTATGTGTACATCAGTGAATATTGTCCCCGTAAGTACAGAGGGGACGGATGAGGGAGAGAGACCGCAGCCCCAGGATGGAAAGCACCTGTTCACATTCAGTTACATCCAGTTCTTTACTATTTAAATGATCAGGAGGGAAAGAAGAGAATAGAGGAGGAAGGAGAAAGACAGAGATTTCATTTAACAACAACTCACCAAACACAGACTCAGTCGCTTTTGTTTGTGCAAAAGTCCACATGCACCTCTGAGCCACGTAGACTTTTCACCGCACGCAAGACAGAGAGCCACGACCGCCAACTCTAACAGAGCCACGAACGGCCACTCTAACTCTCCTCCCATGTCATGGGGAACACACGACAAGGCCCCGCCTGCCAGCTCTCACCCTCCGCAGGCTTCCAACATCACTCTCGAGGCAATTATATGGCGACATCGACTTCTCAACTGTCACTCTGGAGCAACTCAGTACACAAGCTATATTAAGCGTCACCAACGAAGACTCACTACACCTTAATGAACAATTGCTGAGACTTATCCCTAACGACAAAGTAACTTTCACCAGCGTTGACTCCACCGTCACAGACGATCCTGCAGATCAACTTGCATTCTCCGAAGAATTTCTTAATAGTCTTACTCCCACTGGCATGCCTCCGCATAAACTCAAAATTAAAATTGGTTCAGTCATCATGCTTCTCAGGAACCTCATGCCAGCAAAAGGTCTCTGTAATGGCACTAGACTTTGTTACATTCACCGCAATGTACTGGAGTGTAAGACTATCACATCTGCTACTTCACAAACTGTCCTTATTCCCTGGATTTCTCTGGCCCCATCAGATTCTAATTTGCCTTTTACTTTTACATGCAATTTCCTGTTAGATTGGCGTTTCCAATGACTATTAATAAGGCACAAGGACAAACTTTTAAAAAAGTATGCCAGTATCTGCCAAAACCTGTTTTCACTCACGGACAATTGTATGTTGCTCTCTCCAGAGTTCCATCTTTTCGTTCACTGACAGTTGTATCCTCAAATCCTTGGACAACTGTGTCTTTCAGGAAGTGTTCACTCATCAATAAATAATTATATGCAGCGTATGCTACACTGCGGGTTGGCTAGTGTTGCATATTTCAATTTATGGGTATATTCATATATAAAGCAAAACCTTATAACAAACTGTAGCTTATCTTATCAAGAGACAAATCTCTTACATTTTTTTAAAGATATTACAAAAGCACAGTTTACTTAGACCAATGGTAAACTTTGAAATATTCCCATTTAACAAATTTCCTGATGTATAGCTGACTTAATCTATTTTACTATATGCATTATCACTGAGTTCTAACCGTAATACATTGATGTAACAGCAGATCTTCATAAAATGAATCGCTAACAGATACAAATGAATGCATGTATTTCAGTCAAGTGTTAATAATAATAATCCTTTCCCATACATCAAAATATGTAAACCCTCTTTACTGTATTGTATATGAAGACTAGAGAAGTGTAATACAGCAACATTTTAAGCCTGTGTGCACTTCACAATTATTTTTATCAGTTAAACATTTTATTGTACAGGATGTTATACCCTTAACACTTGCACAACTAATCAGCATGCAAGGAAATAATTACAATAATTGCTGTCCATTAATCTATGTTTAATTAGCAAACATTCACCACCAGTTGGACAGATTACATTTAATTTCTCTGCCCAAACTTGCTGTTAAACTATTTCTTGCAGCTTGTATATGAATTCCTGTGTGCTTCATTCATTGGTCACAGGGTGTTTGCTGAATCTGGAGAAAAAGAACATCTATAGTACTGAAGTTAAATATCTTTTATGCTTATAATACTTTATTGAAATTCAGATCTTGTAATTCCTAACTGAACATGCTACAAGCTGTCCTTCTGGTTTCACTAAGACTCTGCAGGGTCAGTAGGTCATTGCCTTATTTAACACTGCATCTGTTTCTAGGCTTCGTCAATGACATTCCAGGCTCACTGACTAGCATACAAGATGAATTACCAATCAGTATTTAATATTATTCTTATTATCACTTTTAATTTGCTTGCTATAGCATTTCTAAATATTCACATGTATTACTAGGTCTAAAATTTGGATATGATCCCCTATTACTATGTGGGGTGTCATCCCACCCTTGGGATCTGCTTCTCATTACTGATTAGTCAGCTGACAGACAAAGCAGCACAGATTTGTAATAGACACAGACTTACAAATAATAACATATGAAAGCATCTGCTACCCCAGACCCTGAACAAGTGTATTTAATTTTCTTCAGACTCCTTTATCTGTCAACCAAAATACACTTCTTTTATTTTTAAACTAGATTTTATCTTACTTATTGTCCAAAGGTAGAAGTTCTTTAGACAACATTGAGCAGACTGGAGAAAGAAACTTTTCACAAAAGAAAGCCTTCACTGTCTCTTAACAGCAGCCTCTCATCTTTTGCATTCAGTCATACACACTTAGCAATTATTTTATTCTTTCAAACATCATCACATATTCTCATACACACATTTCTTTTACAATTGCACTTCATTCACAGAGATTTATATTACACACACTATAAACTCACTTGAGGTTGTGCACGGAGAAGTGATCGGATCATCTGCTGGCTTTCTGCTGCTGGCGAGCTGCGTGTTTTGCTTGTTGCTTGTCGTTGTTTTAAGAGCTGGGAGCAAGTTAAAGTGTCTCTTAAGGTTTGTTAAGATTGTTTTCCGAGAAGATCATGTCTTGTCTCCCTAGTCTTCCTCGTGAACATTTTCTTTATAATAGAGTGATATATATTCACCATTCAACGCACTTAAACATTCCTTGCCCTTCATGCTTAAATTTACTTCTCAAAACAATCAAACAACTTCTGAGAACGCAAACTGGTATTACTTTTGTCAGATTAGGAGCACAACTACCTTAGCATCATACACCGCTGGTCTCCAGATCTAGTGTGACAAACAGAATCATCTGCAATTAATGAAAAATTATTTCCTTGACGATCCAATTTAGCAACAGCAAAGTGAATCCAACCTGTGTCACCTGTGCACGTGAGCAGAAAAAAGAAGATTTTATAAAATAGATTTGCACAGAGCACAGTGACGTATCAAACTTATGCTTACAATTAGGTTACTCGTTATTTAAAAAATTTATCGGACTATGTAGCATGTGTTGCTTTTAACGTTTTACCCTACTACTCTCAAGACTGTATTGCTGAATTTAGCACTGTACTTTCAGCTCATCAACAGAAATTTAGCAATTTCTGGATTATTGAGACAGATTATTTCAGCCAGTAGAAGGAATAATGTGATTGCCCAAACATTTGCTTCTAGAAATGTATTTTGTGGATGCTTCTACCCATGGCTGCTGAAAGCATGTGCAAAGCAAATACATGCACAGGCTGATGGAGTGCAGCAGAGATGTGCAGACTACAAAATCCTTACAAATAACTCAAAGGTCTGCATGTCCACATTTGTGGAGAAATCCAACTCTGTTAATCAGGTAACAGGGAATAAGGATTTACATGGCATACTGAAGTGCATGTAAATGAACTTAGTAAGTCGCATTTATATCTAATTGATCTCTTTGTTTAATTAGCTGACCTTTTCTCTTCTCTTATTGTACCAACTAAAAATAAGTACAATATTTGCATTTGGAAAAATTTAAAAAATCTTTTTCCCATTTAGCTTTTAATTGAGATTTTTCCTGTGATTTACTTTTTAATTGTAGCCATATACTGACAGTTTTTGAATGAACAGTGTAGACACAGATGCTAAAGACACTACATGCTAAAGCGGAGTAGCTACTATTGACTTGGATGATAGCACATAGATTATACATGAAGGTCTGTATAGATGACATACTGTTTGTTCATTCCTTATGTTGGACCAGCCAAGAAAGGGGACCTGAAAGATTGTGTGAAAAACTAGACACATATTATGCTTAGTACTTTATCAGATGGGGAAAGCTATATTAAAAAAAAAACATTTCTGCCGATGCATTTCAAAAAGTCAATTTTTAGAATTTCCTCACAAAGAAGTGTGTACCAAAAGTTTCAACCTGCAAAACTACTGAAATAAATCTGTGATTTGTCATATGAAACGTCTCCTTACTGCCAGAGTTATTTCTCTGACCTTAGCTCTTACCGAGATCCATATCAGTCATTTCAATATTGTTAGTATTAATTCAGGTAAGAATGATGTTACAGTCATTAATGCTGCTATATCATGGGTCTAGTTGTTGTATACTGTATGTAGAATTTGCACATTCTTCCTTTACCTGCATTGGTTTTCCTCTGGATGCTCTGATTTTCTTATCACATACTCAAAGACATGTGAGTTAAGTTAATTGCCAATTCCAAAATAATATGTAATGTTTTGCGACTATATGCAGAGTTTATTCCTGCCTTGCACCCTATGTTGCTAATATAGACTTTAGTGCATGTGACCTTGAACTAGTTTAAGCAGGGTTGAGAATGCATTTATACATGTATTTACAGTATGTATACATGTATTTATGTATTTACAGTATGTATGTATCTGTATAGTTAGAAGACAAGAATATATCAAATTTAAAAAAAAATGATTTTAAAAGGTAAACATATATTTATGAACTAAAGTTTGTCATCTTTATTTTCAGGATTTGGTTTTGTTAGTTTAAAAAAAAAAATCAATTGTAGGAAAGGAATAAAAAATGCCTTTTCAGGGAAGAGCCTTTTCCCTTTTCTCCTGCCTGAATGTCTAAGAAGTCTGTTATTAGAGCATGAGGAAAAAGTTTTATAATTAGAAGTTTAGTGTGATAATATCTTAATACTGTATACATTTTTTTTAAAGTAATCTTTTTAAAATTTTAAACCACTGTTTGTAGAGAAGTGTGTTGAGAAATCAGATAAACATATTTTAGTGTAAATAGACAGCCCCTTTTCTAGCCTCCAAAATTTAACAAAGTGAAAAAATGACCTGAAAAACTGCAAAGCTAAATAGTAATAGTAAAGGTTTCTGTTTGTTAGTAATGTGTCTAAACATCAGTGTTACTAGAATTTAAACATATACTGACTAAACTGCTGCTGTAGGCTGACACAATGACATACTTGACATGGTAAATTTAGAACTTAAGCCACTGTAAGTCTTCAATAAATCAGCTAAATACTCTTAATATTTAATTTTGCATACTACATTCTTATCTGTAGAAGATACCAGAGAAATGGCAGTGTGATAAAAATTATCACGTTTCCCATCTCAAAAAGACATTAGATAACAAAAGGACTGAAAAATGTTCATTGTATGTGTGCTACAAACCCCCATTGAGATAAAGAAACTGATTTTTGAAGCAGTATAGTGTCAGTAGCATAAATAACAAACTTGTCACTATACAGTACATGTGTAGGCTACTATTAATTTCTGAACAATAGCCAAGAGCACACATTTAGAAGAGCTTTTCAGTATATGTAATCAATGTAATCAAGCACTCTTGATAAGGAGTGAACCCGCTACCCACTATACATAGTGTCTTTGTTCCTTTCTCATAGATAATCAACCTGTCTTTCTTGTGCATGTATAAATAAGTAGAAAATGCATAGGATGTATTTGAACATTTTAAAGTACACATTCCAAAAAAAACAATACTGTTACTGTCTTTTAAGATGTGAAACAAAAAAAGATTTTCCTAAAGGCTAACTTAATTTTTTCTATCATTCTTTTAAAGCAGCCTTGAGTCTTTACAAATGAGCAATGTGTATTTTCTTAAGACATGAGATATTTTATCCTTACTACCCCTTATAAAGCCATTTCTATAAACAAAACTTTTTAAAAAGAGTATCATTTTAATGATTCCCTGAAGTTACCAGTACCTATATCTTTAAAGGCTACTGATAAAGATATCTAAAAAATTTTCTACGGTCTTATATTTGTCAATTCTTTCAAAAATCAATCAGTATAAGCTAATCATTGTTATTATAGAAACCTGTTATACAGGTGCTGGTCATAAAATTAGAATATCATGACAAAGTTGATTTATTTCAGTAATTCCATTCAAAAAGTGAAACTTGTATATTAGATTCATTCATTACACACAGACTGATGTATTTCAGATGTTTATGTCTTTTAATTTTGATGATTATAACTGACACTTAATGAAAGTCCCAAATTCAGTATCTCGGAAAATTAGAATATCAATTAAGACCAATGCAAAAAAAGGATTTTTAGAAATGTTGGCCAACTGAAAGGTTAGAACATGAAAAGTATGAGCATGTACAGCACTCAATATTTAGTTGGGGCTCCTTTGCCCTGGGTTACTGCAGCAATGCGGCGTGGCATGGAGTCGATCAGTCTGTGGTACTGCTCAGGTGTTATGAGAGCCCATGTTGCTCTGATAGTGGCCTTCAGCTCTTCTGAATTGTTGGGTCTGGCGTATTGCATCTTCCTCTTCACAATACCCCATAGATTTTCTATGGGGTTAAGGTCAGGCGAGTTTGCTGGCCAATCAAGAACAGGGATACCATGGTCCTTAAACCAGGTACTCGTAGCTTTGGCACTTTGTGCAGGTGCCAGGTCCTGTTGGAAAATGAAATCTGCATCTCCATAAAGTTCGTCAGCAGCAGGAAGCATGAAGTGCTCTAAAACTTCCTGGTAGACGGCTGTGTTGACCTTGGACCTCAGAAAACACAATGGACCAACACCAACAGATGACATGGCACCCCAAACCATCACTGACTATGGAAACTTTACACTGGACCTCAAGCAACGTGGATTCTGTGCCTCTCCTCTCTTCCACCAGACTCTGGGACCTTGATTTCCAAAGGAAATGCAAAATTTACTTTCATCAGAGAACATAACTTTGGACCACTCAGCAGCAGTCCATGCCTTTTTGTCTTTAGCCCAGGCGAGACGCTTCTGATACTGTCTCTTGTTCAAGAGTGGCTTGACACAAGGAATGCGACAGCTGAAACCCATGTCTTGCATACGTCTGTGCGTGGTGGTTCTTGAGGCACTGACTCCAGCTGCAGTCCACTCTTTGTGAATCTCCCCCACAGTTTTGAATGGGTTTTGTTTCACAATCCTCTCCAGGGTGTGGTTATCCCTATTGCTTGCACACTTTTTTCTACCACATCTTGTCCTTCCCTTCACCTCTCTATTAATGTGCTTGGACACAGAGCTCTGTGAACAGCCAGCCTCTTTAGCAATGACCTTTTGTGTCTTGCCCTCCTTGTGCAAGGGGTCAATGGTCATCTTTTGGACAACTGTCAAGTCAGCAGTCTTCCCCATGATTGTGTAGCCTACAGAACTAGACTGAGAGACCATTTAAAGGCTTTTGCAGTTGCTTTGAGTTAATTAGCTGATTAGAGTGTGGCACCAGGTGTCTTCAATATTGAACCTTTTCACAATATTCTAATTTTCTGAGATACTGAATTTGGGACTTTCATTAGTTGTCAGTTATAATCATCAAAATTAAAAGAAATAAACATTTGAAATACATCAGTCTGTGTGTAATGAATGAATCTAACATACAAGTTTCACTTTTTGAAGGGAATTACTGAAATCAACTTTGTCACAATATGACCAGCACCTATATTCTAATATTTTGCACCATGGCATGTGTATTCTGTTTTTTTATATTTGTGAATGTTTTTGGACTTTATTTGATAAAGTATACTTTACCAATTAACTTCACTATAAAATTCTTTCTTTCTTTGACAAAATTATTGTGGCAAAGTGCCGGTTCTTGGTAGTTTTTATGCTGGATTCAGTTATCTGTCTTGTCTTTTGTTGTGCTGTTTTTAAACTTTAACTCTGTCAGATTTATGGACAGAGTCTGCAATTATTGAGAATCCGTGGCAAATCATTAAACTCTTCTGATATTATTATTCATATTCAGTTGCTGTGTGCCATTAATTTCATCATATTTGACAGATGGAAAACAGTTCTTTTTGCCTTTTTAGTTACTTTAGACTTGCTTTTCTCTGATCACAAATAGCGCATATTATCCACTGAAATATAGTAAACTCTTCAACAAAGGTACCTGTGTGAAAGCTCCCCGCTTGTATTCAGCAGCTAGGATCTCTTTTTAAAAGCATGTATGTTTGACCACTTTCACATTTCATAGAGCTTCTTTTTACCTATCATTGAGCTTCTAAACATCTACTGTAATTAATGGGTGGGCACTAACTTTCCATGTTTTATGTACTAGACAGTTTTAGGCCCTCATTTTTAAATTAATTCACACAACATATCTATCTAAAACAGAGTTAATTGTATGCTGTATAATTTTTCCACATGCTTCCTTATCATTTGAGGAAGGAAATATGATGGTGTCTAGTAAAACGATATAAAGTCATTCATCATAACATGATGTGAGCAACTTTATCCCCATTGTCTTTCTAGTTAAGTAATATGCTTTTCTCGAAATAAGGAAAATTAAAAATATATATATGTTATTTTTACCTACCATTAATGCCAAGAAAATTTTATTATTAAATTTTAGGTTTTAGGTAGTTGAACCAACAATTTCTTAGTGGTTTACACACAATGAGATTAATATATTTTCCTTTACTCTGTAGATGGTTTGAAGTATTGTACTTACACAGTTTAACCTACAATATATGCAGATAACCTTTAATGGAATATATACAGCTTTTCATTTACATGAATATATACAATATATATTACATGGCAAGAGAAACAGCTGTTAAGGAAAACCTGTCTTACCATTTAAAAATTAAAAGAGTTAATTTGCTTAAATTTCACTTATTACATACCTATATACAGTGGGATGCAAAAGTTTGGGCAACCTTGTTAATAGTCATTATTTTCCTGTATAAATCGTTGGTTGTTACGATAAAAAATGTCAGTTAAATATATCATATAGGAGACACACACAGTGATATTTGAGAAGTGAAATGAAGTTTATTGGATTTACAGAAAGTGTGCAATAATTGTTCAAACAAAATCAGGCAGGTGCATAAATTTTCATTTTATTGATTCCAAAACTTTTAGAACTAATTATTGGAACTCAAATTGGCTTGGTAAGCTCAGTGAGCCCTGACCTACATACACAGGTGAATCCTATAATGAGAAAGAGTATTTAAGGGGGTCAATTGTAAGTTTCCCTCCTCCTTTAATTTTCTCTGAAGAGTAGCAACATGGGGGTCACAAAACAACTCTCAAATGACCTGAAGACAAAGATTGTTCACCATCATGGTTTAGGGGAAGGATACAGAAAGCTGTCCCAGAGATTTAAGCTGTCTGTTTCCACAGTTAGGAACATATTGAGGAAATGGAAGACCACAGGCTCAGTTCAAGTTAAGGCTCGAAGTGGCAGACCAAGAAAGATTTCAGATAGACAGAAGCGACGAATGGTGAGAACAGTCAGAGTCAACCCACAGACCAGCACCAAAGACCTACAACATCATCTTGCAGCAGATGGAGTCACTGTGCATCGTTCAACCATTCGGCACACTTTACACAAGGAGATGCTGTATGCGAGAGTGATGCAGAGGAAGCCTTTTCTCCGCACACAGCACAAACAGAGCCGCTTGAGGTATGCTCAAGCACATTTGGACAAGGCAGCTTCATTTTGGAATAAGGTGCTGTGGACTGATGAACTAAAATTGAGTTATTTGGGCATAACAAGGGGCGTTATGAATGGAGGAAAAAGAACACAGCATTCCAAGAAAACACCTGCTACCTACAGTAAAATATGGTGGTGGTTCCATCATGCTGTGGGGCTGTGTGGCCAGTGCAGGGACTGGGAATCTTGTCAAAGTTGAGGGACGCATGGATTCCACTCAGTATCAGCAGATTCTGGAGACCAATGCCCAGGAATCAGTGACAAAGCTGAAGCTGCGCCGGGGCTGGATCTTTCAGCAAGACAACGACCCGAAACACTGCTCAAAATCCACTAAGGCATTCATGCAGAGGAACAAGTACAACGTTCTGGAATGGCAATCTCAGTCCCCAGACCTGAATATAATTGAAAATCTGTGGTGTGAGTTAAAGAGAGCTGTCCATGCTCGGAAGCCATCAAACCTGAATAAACTAGAGATGTTTTGTAAAGAGGAATGGTCCAAAATACCTTCAACCACAATCCAGACTCTTATTGGAACCTACAGGAAGCGTTTAGAGGCTGTAATTTCTGCAAAAGGCGTATCTACTAAATATTGATTTCATTTCTTTTTTTGGTGCCCAAATTTATGCACCTGCTTGATTTTGTTTGAACAATTATTGCACACTTTCTGTAAATCCAATAAACTTCATTTCACTTCTCAAATATCACTGTGTGTGTCTCCTATATGATATATTTAACTGACATTTTTTATCGTAACAACCAACGATTTATACAGGAAAATAATGACTATTAACAAGGTTGCCCAAACTTTTGCATCCCACTGTACATTACCATCGACACAAAACACTGTTCTCTCTCCGATCAAGATTGTAGTAATGTAGTTCAGGGACATTGGCAGAAACTAACCTTGAAAAAGACAATTGTAGGGAACCTTTACTTCCTGCCCACCCTTCACTATTTAATCTAATCTTTACTTCTTGGGATGTGGGTGAAAAACAAGAAGATCATGTAAACTCCACACAAGGAGAGCCAGACTGGTGTTTGAACTCTGTAGCTCATAGACAGATGTGTGGACCACTGCACAACTCTGAATCTTTTAATTTTGTATTTGAAAGTTAATCATATAATACTTAGTATTCTGAACAACCTTCTTCATTAAAGTTCAAAATGTAGTTTTAAAAATGTTTCTCTCCTCTGGAATGTGTCAAGCTGATTACACTGCTTTACTTTAAATCATGTGATGCTGACGTTTCAGTTATAGTTCAGTCTCACATATATCATCCAAAATCTATGAAAGACCTATTAATTAAATATAATTAAAATATAATATACTAGCTTACAGCCTGTAATATGAAGAGTAACATTTGGAAAATGTGAGAGTGTTTAGTGAATTATTGGTTTCACTTTTTACAAAGCCAGTAATTATTGAGATTTTTGGTAGAACTTGCAGTGCATTTTTCCTTACCTTATGGATTGAGATTCTTTGCTTAAATAAAAGAGCCTGACAGCTTGATTAGTTTTCAGACTTCTTAGGTTATTATGCTGTGACTTTTATACGTAACTCAAAGGATCTGAATCACAATCATAAGAAACAGAATAATGTCTTTTATTCATAAACATAAGGATTGGAGAAATTGAGTAACGCTTGTGAACATTAAAGCATTTCTGGAAGACAGACAAACAAAAAGAAACCATAGAATCGGCTCTTTTTAACATTTTCTTATTTCTTCAGGTGAAGATGGTTTAGTTTCAAATTGGTTTTTAAGGTTTCGCATGGATGAGAGTGTGGCATACAGTTCATCATCTTTTTCTGGTCTGTGCTTTTTGCATATTGCAGTTTAATTTATCTCAATTCTTGTAACACAGTATGAAACAAAAACAATGTTACTGAAGAACAGAATTGTTTGATTTCTACTTACCAATTGAAATAAAAAAAAAATCTTCTAAAAGTTCAAATTTACATGACATGCTTATTACTAATCCTTTCTAAAAAGTGTAACCTCTGGTGTTACATGCACAGAAGTCATTTTTTACAGGTTTAACTAAGCAAATACTAATGAAGTGTGCATTTTAACCCAAAATACAATTTACTGTAGTCTTTTTTTTAAACGTGTTTACATTTATTAAAATCAAACAACATTCCATATAAGCAAGTCAAATTTTACAAAACTAGGTTTAAGTGAAGTCAACCCCCACCCATGAGAAAGAGAGCTAGTCCAACACAGTGAAACTTTAATAGTAGAAAAGATAAGTAAATAAATAGAATAGAAAGGAGAATAGAATCTGCTTCCTCAATTTAAATGCTAATTCTAAAATGTTATTAATTTGATCCTGCCAGGTTTTAAAAAATGTTTTGCACAGATCTTCTAAATGAGTACGAGGTTAGACACAAAACTAACTGGATCAGTAAAAAAAAAAACTATTTATTGATGAATTACAGCATTGTAAACATTGTCACCTTCTATATACTCCCACTCCTGATCTCTACACCACTCCATACATATTTTCCACTGATTGAAACAGTGCTGGAAGGCTTCAAGAGGCTTGCCATCTCTTTCTTCACTTTATCCATTGAAGAAAAATGTGTTCCCTTTAGGTCACTTTTGATTTTCAGGAACAAGTAAAAATGACAGGGGGTTAAATCGGGCGAATAGGGAGGATGATTGAGGAAAGAAATGTTTTTGTCAGTCAAAAACTGCTTTACAGAAAAAGCATTGTGCATGGAAGTGTTGTCTTGGTGAAGCACCCACACCCCCCTCTCGACCTGGGCATTGAATGTCTTCCACATTTTCTTGTCTTTTCTTAAAACGTTTTTTGTACCACTCAAAAACTTGTGTGCAAGACAAACTGTTATCACCGCACACGGTTTTTATCATTTCATAAGTTTCTGTGGCCGTTTTGTTCAACTTTCTGAGAAATTTGATGTTGATTCACCGTTCGATTTTTTCACCCAACATTATAGCAGCAACTCATGTAGCGATTATTGTGCAAATACTGACTGGGCTATTCATAGGATATACTGTACCTAGCTGGTCGGCGGTTTGAGAGGGTGTGTAGGAGGGATATATATTTCTATGATTCACATTTGGTTGACCTCCAGACGGTTTTCCAGAAAAGCCCCAAGCCCAGTCCAGTTAATTTTTGTGTCTCACCTCATATTTAATCTTTTCCAATTTCAAGTAGTATATAACATCAGTTACCCACTGACTGAAAAGAGGTGAGTTAGGATTCTTCCAGTTGAGCAAGATAGGTCTACATGCCAGTAGTGAAGTAAATGCAATTACAGTTTGTTTGTTCTTCTCCACTAAGCCCATCCAGAAGTACCCCAAACACATCCGTTAGTGGATTAGGAGAGACTGACACACCAAGGCTGTCTGAAAAGCATTTAAAGATTTTGGTCCAGAATGATGTTAATTTGGTGAACTCCCAAAACATATGACCCCAGTGAGGCTGGAAATTGATTGCAATGTTCAATGGCCCTGGAAACATTTTGGACAATTTTAAACAAGACAGATGTGCTCCATAGATAATTTTAAATTGAATGACTGTATGTTTTGCACATATGGAGCTACACTGAATTCTGTGCATTGCTGCCTTCCATTCATTTTCCGAAATGTTGAATGAGAGATCCTTTTGCCAATGTACTCTGGGATCTTTGAAAGGGAGGGACTTGAAAATGTTTTTATATGTTACAGAAATGCTGTCTGAGTCCTCAAGACTGATCAATATTTTTTCCAGAGAAGAAGTAGGTGGGAGGTGAGGAAAATTGGGCATGTTTAGTTTAACAAAGTTTCTGATTTGGAGGCAGTGAAAGAAATGTGTTGCTGGAAGGTTAAATTTGAAGTGTAATTGTTCATAGGATGCAAAGACATTGTCTATGTACAGAATAAATGATTTAATTCTGAATGTTTTCCAGACATTAAAAGCTGAGCAATGTAGTCTTAACCGATGCCTCTGACTTTTTTTTCTGTAAATAAGCCTTCCATATGATGTGGTATGTTTGATTTTTCAACTTGCACTGTCTGGTAATCGTTTGCTCAGTTTTCTATGGATTCTTAATTAAAATGTGACGCATCTGCTATATTGTAGCATGATGAAAGGATTTCTTTCACTTGCATTGCAGGTTGCATTGTTATCACAGAGCCAGACCTTAAAGGCAGATGATGGTGATACCTTCTTATTGAATTACAGTACACTTTGGAGTGCCAGTCAAGGCTCTTTGTAACTGATAGGTGTCTTAGTATGCCCATTAAATTAGGATACTGTCAGTTGCTGGACATCCCAGACACTAGAGTTTGTTGCTAGTGCAAGCTGTTCATTCCTTTTAACATCTCAGTGTCTGGAGGTCTTTAATGTGTCATCGTAATGACACCCTTATTAAATTCTCCTCTAGGGTGTTGAACCTTGAGTCCAGATGATTGTAGCTATCTAAGCTGTTCAAATTAAAGTCCAGAGGAAAACATTAGTTGTGGCTATCAAATTATCATAACAGTCAAGTCTTTTGCTGTATTTATAATAAGTAAACAAGGCTTGTTTGTTAAATGGGTGTCTGTTTGTGCAGCTCTTATTCTTTGTTTTAGGGGTGAAAGGTTTGGTGTCTGTAAAAATCTGTGCAAGAACAGCAATGTCCATGTTCATGACAAACAAATTAGAAATATACATAATAAAGCTTTTCAGGAAAGAGAGAAATGTGGTGAAGCAGTAAAAAGGGAGACTATAATTGTAACTAGGATAGGTGAAATCTCCATAACAGGCAATGCCGGAGAGCAAATTAAGAATGCCTAGAGCAGGTAATGTACTGTATATCGGGCAGGGTGGTGAGATTTTCTGCGAATTTCCTTTCTTGTCTCTAGAAACTGTTGTGGTGCCCTCCTTTTCTTAATTTTTTGAACATTTACAGGCAACAGATATTTGCATACCATTTCCACTGCCAATTTTGACATTATCCGTCATGTGATTTTTTACGCTGCTAGTTTTTCTATAACACCTGCAATGATTTGCCTATGCCTTGAAGTTCTTTGACATTTGGATGCCGAGTATCAGCTACAGGTATGTCCAAATGACTTCTGGATACTCACAGAAGTTGCTGGATATGGAAACACTTAAGCTTTGCATCACATTCTATACATTGATAACATCACATTAGTGTCTTTACATTGTCCTGAAATCTTGTGTATCACTCCTTATGTTTATTCCTGACTTACGAATTTGTCTTACTTTTTGTGCCATTTTCACACATTACCTAATGTATTTGCTGCTCTGCTTCTAACACCAGGCTGATGTTTACAATTTACACAGCTGTATGATTTATGCTTCTTTGATGTTTGCCAGAATGTTACAGATATATGTTTCACTGAATATTGTCATTATTCCAGACTACAGGAACTACTTTAAATTAAATTAAAAATTAAATGCTGTTAACCACGACATCCCAGCAATACCTTTAGCATGTCTAGTGTGTACTCACTTGCCCCGCAGTCTTTATTTTATATACGTTTGACACCTTTGGACTCTGTTCCTTTCCAAAATTTTCAGGAATGTATCATGAAAGGAGAATGTATGCTGTTCAACAGCAGTCTCCATAATGGTGGTGAGCCCCCTCAAAGACAGACATATAGCTTCTCTTTACAGTACGATTGTCTTATAGAATGCCTTTGATACCTGACAGTTTTTTGGATTTTTGGAACTCCACTTACTACATATCCATGCTTTCAGTTCAGTGACTACAGTGGCCAACACCCCTCAGCCAAATCTAGCGACACACATACAAGCTATGCTTAACCATTCATTCGGCTTAACAAATGTCTTAACAAATTGTAATCATGAGGCCAGTACAATGCAAGTTCTGTATGATGTTGGATGTTTTGGTAACTGGCTTTGACGAAGTCTGCTCTCAGGATTCTTACATCTGTGGGAGATGCCAGCTAATCAAGTTCAGGGTTGCTGAACTTGAGGAGGAAGTGGCTATATTGCAGTAAAGAACTGACAAATCTTGCCCAGATGCCCTTTAAGGAGATAGTGTGCATCCCCAAATTGGCACACTCTGCAGATCAGAGTGATAAAAACAGAGGGATCATGGTGAGACATAAGAGCAAGGTACACACCATCTGGGGCCAACAACCCCAGGTTTTTAGGTTTCCAACTGTTTTCAGGGTCTTGCAGAGCTGGAGGGTGGTTCTGATAACTCTTAAGTGATAGGCAAGGTATGAGGAGCCCCAACGGGCCAGCTCAAAATCAATCCCCAGAAAGACAGAAGTAGCAATAGTGGAGAACCTAATTAATAGGGGCATTGAGACCCAGATTTGCTCCAGAAACAGAGACTTGTATATGGTGAGTTTTTCTTCTGGGTGGACAGGTAGAAGACCTTGATGGAAGGGCGGATAAGCTACAACAAAACAATCCCAGGCATGATTTAATGTAAAATAAAAATATTAGCAATGACTTGTGCATGTTATCGCTGCCTGCCACAACTTCTATTTTATGCTCTTTTTCCCCCCAACTTTTCCACAGCATTTCTCTTTTTTATTAGGTTTTTAAAATATATATCCTTGTACTTTGTATTCATATAAAAAGAATTAAGTTTCACTACTAGAATATATTGTTTAATAAATTGTATTAACATTTCAATACTTCAAAGAAACAATCAAAAAGAAGTGAACAAATGTGCAAAAAGAATGCAATTTCCGCATGTATGTAATAAAAGTTATTGATATTGTGTTCTGGTGTGTGCTCCAGGTGTCTTCTCTTTAATTCCATCTTTTTTATTGCATATATTATAAGTAGCATAGCTTTAATCTTCACACAGTTACATTTTAAGTTCCACACTGGAAACATTGTATGAGCTAAGGGTTCAATGGGATTTTTCAGTCCTTCACTTTTGTCTCTCTATGCTAAAGAAAACTTTTAACATTCCTGACATAAGGGCTAACATGTGCTTCCATGGCAGCCGCTACACTTTTTTTTTTTAAAGTTAGCTTTACTCTGTATGGATAAGGTGTGTAGTGCAGGTAACATTCTAGTTAAAAAATTAAAACTAACCAGCAATTGGCAAATTATACGCTGATCTGCCATTTACTCATAATGAGAAAAATCTTGGTGTGACACTGTTGTGGTTGGCTTCCTTGAGAACCAGTTTCCAAAATGTGGTTGCCAAATGCCTCAAATTTGGGGCCAGTGTCAATCTAGCAACCATTAGTGCTGCGCCATGAGATGACGTGACAGATTACATTTGCATAAAAGTGTTACCCTTGTATTGTGGAGGTGGATGAGTAAGTTAATAGAGGATTGTTTACACTGAGGAATGAGAAGGGAGAGACTTTAGGACAGGCCAAGTTTAGAACTTCACATGAAGGGATAAACAGAAGAGTAATACCAAATACACAAAGTAACTCAAAGTGCCAAAACGGAATAATACAATAAGAACTGCTAGTCTTAATCCTAGGAGTATCAAAAATGATAAAAATGTCTTGGAATTATATATATATATATATATATATATATATATATATATATATATATATATATATATATATATATATATATATATATATATATATATATACTAATAAAAGGCAAAGCCCTCACTCACTCACTCACTCATCACTAATTCTCCAACTTCCGTGTAGGTAGAAGGCTGAAATTTGGCAGGCTTATTCCTTACAGCTTACTTACAAAAGTTGGGCAGGTTTCATTTCAAAATTCTACGCGTAAGGGTCATAACTGGAACCTATTTTTCTACATATAATGTAATGGAGTTGAGTTAGAGATGGCCGTGGGGGGCAGAGTTTCGTGTGACATCATCACGCCTCCTACGTAAGTACGTAGAGAATAAGGAAGAACTCCAAACAGCGATCAGCACAAAACGCCATTTCACAATTGAGAAGGCAGAAAAACATTACGAAGCAAATGATGCATACAAGCATATTCATAAGTAAAGCTACTGCGGAAACAAAGCACGGCGTGAACCGTAAGTTTATATTAAATTAAGTTCATAGACAGGCTGCCACTAGCGCTTGTAATTTAGTGCCTGCCCATATAAGGCCGTCCATCAGCGGCAATCCAATACAAACACTGCCGGTAAATATTCACGTGTGAAGGACTGTGCTTATGCAGAGGAAGATGAGATGGTCAGGGTGGTGTTTGGCACAAACTCAGCGAAACTGCGAGAGAAACTTTTAAGTGCCGGGTCTTAGCTGACATTACACGAGATGGCACCAGCACAGCTGGGAACCTTCGATACAAGAACACCAAGCGGCTCACGTGAACTGACGCAGTGGACAGACAAAAAGCAACAGTTCCAAAGAGTGCTGAACAAAAACCGAATTACACAATTGAGAAGGCAGCAGAAAAATATGAGCGCCTGATACATACAATCATATTCATAAGTGCAGCTACTGCGAAACAAAGCACACGGTGGAAAAAGTGAATGTCCTGCTAAAGGAAGACAGTGTAAAAAACCCGTGCATGCAGTTTGTCACATCTCAGATAAAGAGGAAGACGAGCTGTTCATTGATGCAGTAAGAAACTAATCGATGAAAGAAACCTGTCATCTTTACGATTGACAAACACGGAATGTAACTTGAACACAACACATCGTACAAAAAGGACCCTGATTGAAACAAATAATGATAATCAAATCCTTGATGACAGCAACATTTAATAACACTCACAAAACAATTACTGTATATTGACAATCATGTTAAGTTATTTTTAAAATGTTCCCTTTTCTTTTTCATAACTTCTACTTCTCCACTGCGATACGCGGGTATATATATATATAAATGTATATATATACCCCGATCTACAGTACATACTCAGCAAAGACAAGCCACACGCTGTGGCTAATTGTAGAGTCTTCGCTCTAATGACGAAATTGAGGTTCGATTCCGAGAGGAGATGCACTGTGTATGTACGCGCTACCGATTCATTTACCTTCGATCTCCTTGGTTTTGGACGTATGAAAAATATTCGGTTAACTCAGAATCATGTTTCGTTATTTTTAAAATGTTTCCCTTTATTAGCACAAGCACAGCTGAGAAGCTTCCATGCATGTACTCCATAATGCGTTAAAAAAATAACGATTTAATCACACTTTCAATTCCAAGCAAACGGAACTTTTGTCAATGCATGATTTCCTGGTACATCCATTACACTGATGCACACATCACAGCTACAAAAATGTTAGAGTCGGAATAAAGCGCTTCCTACGACTGATCATTTCGACTACCCGAGCGAAGCCTTGATAAAAGCATGGTTTTGTGCACACTGAAAAACAAGCAAAATTAGATGCATTACAGAAAGCGGACTTTGTGGCTCTTACTGGGGATCATTGGACTTCCGTGACCGTTAGTAATTCTAAATACATCTAATTACAAAATGTTCAATGATCACACTGTTTTAGCCTAATGTACAAAATAATTTTGGCTAATGTTACTCAGAGTTTAAAGAGTAAGCTGGTCAAATTACCTTTTATGTTTCTGACTTATTTTTTTAAGAAGAAAAACTGCACTTTATGTTGAAATTTTGGTTATTATTATTTAAAGACAATACTATTCTGAAAATGTACTTAAAGTACTTAAACTACCACTTTATTTTTAAGTCTGCCCAATTTTAACCAGGGATGATATTTTTGTTTCTGTTTTGAATTCAAATGCAGTTTAAAGGCTTTTTTTTTTCAGAAATTAAAACAGCCTCAGTTTACAATATTCATGTCCATGTCTATTATTTGATTCTGTCGCCCACTAAAACCCTTTTAAATTAAAAAAAAAAGCATTTGCGATTTGGGGCAAATTTACGTGTGCGATTACATACGATTAATCAAGATTAATTCTTACACAGCCTCTAATTAATTGGATTAATTTTTTTAATAGAGTCCCACCCCTAATATATATATATATATGTGGATATATATGTAGATTTGTATATATATGTGTATATACAGTATGTATATATGTGTGTGTGTATATATACAGTATGTGTATATATGTTGTCACGCACGCGCGAGTAGGAGACCGCGGACTGATTCGACCGCACCTGGGAATGTGTTCGCCGGCAGGGAATGGTGGGGTACTAACTTTCTCTCTCTGCTTCCTCATAGGAAAAAAAGACCTCCCTCCCTCATAGCCGGGTTTTGACCGCAGTGCGGCACTTCCGCCCTTCCTCCGCCATCTTGCCCTGACGTCACCCTTCCCAGCCACCCTCACGGTCCGTCCCAGCATCCCTCCACTTCCGGCTCCTCCCCAATAAAATGGCCGCGACGCCATGCTTCGGCGTCGCGTTATGAATGTTGATTTTTGACTATATAACGAGACAAAACTCTATTGTTTTCTGTACAATATACGGGGCTGGCGAACCCCAAAACTTTGTGCTGTCTCCTGTTGCGTGTTTTACAGTGGCGTAGTCGGCAGGATATAGGATCCCCAAGAATGACAGAGGGACAGGACCTCAACACCAGCTCCAGGCCCTGCAGCAAGCGCAAGCCGCAACCACCAGGGAGCTGGAGGCTACCAAGGCCAGGTTAGTAGAGGCCCAGAGAGCCCGGCCAGACCCAACTAAACTGACGCCTCCACCGTTGGTGCCACTGACCGACGTCGAGGCTTATTTGGGCGTGTTTGAACGGACGGCCACCCGGAACGAGTGGCAGCGGTCCGAGTGGGCGTCCATACTGGCGCCGTTTCTGAAGGGACCCGCGCAGCGGGCCTACTATGACCTCCCCGAGGAAGAGGCCGCAAGCTATGACCTCCTGAAGTCTGAGATCCTGGCGCGCTACGGCATCACGCCGGCCCAGCAGGCATCAGAGTGGCGAAACTGGGCATTTGACCCTGAAAAGCCTGCACGCGCCCAGGCGCTCGAAGTTCTGGGGCAAAATGGGGCTGGCTACGCCAGAGGGACCCCAGGCTCGCAGAGTCGTTGAGCAGGTGGCCTGTGAAGGCCTGGTTAACGCAATGCCCAGCGCCCTTGCCCAGCAGGTCTGGGCGCATGCTTACAAGGACATGCCGGGCCTCTTAGACGTTCTGGAGCGACAGCTCGCGGTCCTCCGAGCCGGGGGGCCGGGAGGATCCGCCGTGGGAACCGACAGAGTAGGGCGCCCACCGAGCCCTCTCGACGCGCGGCGGAAGCGCCGCCGAGACCCAGAGAAAACCGTCCCGGCCGCTGTTACAAGTGTGGCGAGACCGGCCACTTGCTACCAACCTGTCCTTTCAACACCACGGCGGAGCCCATGGATTGCACCTGGACATCCCTGGAGAGGTACTGTACCACGCTGCATCCCTTGGCGACTCCGAACACGGGGGTAGTGTTGTTAAATGGGCACTCAGTGGTGGCTTTGTTTGATTCCGGCAGCAACATTACCATTGTAGCTCGCCGTTTGGTCTTACCGCGACAATGGCGGAAAGAACATTTGTTAGTCACTTGTGTACATGGGGGGACCAGGTCGTATCGTTCCGCGCAATGCTATGTTACCTGGAAGGGGGAAATAACCCAAATGACGGTCGCTGTGCTACCCGAACCCCCCTATCCAGTAATTTTGGGACAAGACTGGTCAAAAAGAATGAGCGGTAAGACCCCACTGCTCCCGGGCCTTGTTGAATCTAGTGATGGAGGGGCAGGCAACCCTCCCGCGGTCTCCACGCCGCATAAGGGCAGGCCCTAGTGGCGCTGGTGCTTCGGGGACGCTCCGCGGCTACGGGCTCGACCCGAAGACTCCGGGAAGAGACTAGCCAAGGGACTCTTCCGGGGCCAGGTCACAAGACCTCTCGCAGCCTGGACCACCAATACCGCTCCACGCCAGCCTCATTTAAGAGAGAACAGTGGAACGATGACTCCCTGTGCTTTGCCCGGAATGCTGTCGTTTTGCCGAATAGCTCATTAGCCGACGGTACCACGCCACGGGAGCCCTTTTTCGTCCTTGAAAACGATCTGTTGTACCGGGTGGCAACCCATGGGGGCGAGGTGCGGAAGCTGCTGCTAATCCCACGTACCTTCCGGCGGGAGGTAAGTTAGCACACGCCACCTCCTTGGCCACCTCGGGCCGAAAACGCTGGAGAGAATTAAGCCCGCTTTTATTGGCCGGGAATTAATGAGGAGGTCCGCGCTTCTGCCAGTCCTGTCCGGAGTGTCAGATACACCAGATTCCTAGGAGGGACCGTGCTCCTTTAGTTCCCATACCCCTGATTGATGTCCCTTTGAAAGAATAGGGTCGACCTAGTGGGGCCCCTGGAGCCCTCATCCCGTGGCTATAAATACATACTTGTCATGGTGGATTATGCCATTCGGTACCCAGAGGCGGGTCCCCTGCGCTCCGCTAATACTAAGAGCATCGCACGGGAATTGGTTAAACTTATTTTCCAGGGTCGGTATTCCCAAAGAAGTCCTCACGGACCAGGGTACGCCCTTTACTCGGATAATGCTCAGGAAGTAGCCAAATTACTGAAAATAAAGCACCTGAAAGCGTCTGTCTATCACCCGCAGACTGACGGGCTGGTCGAGCGATTTAACCAGACGCTTAAGCAGATGCTCCGCAAGGTCGGTCGGTAGTCAGCGCGGACGGTAGGAACTGGGATCAGCTCCTCCCACTTGTGCTTTTTGCTTACCGGGAGGTACCTCAGGCCTCTACGGGCTTCTCCCCCTTTGAATTATTGTATGGGCGACAACCCCGAGGAATTCTCGACATACTAAAAGAGGGCTGGGAGGCTGGGCACCTTCCCTCCTCCAACATATTAGAGTACGTAGCGCAACTGCGCGATCGACTCACTAAAATTGGACCCCTTCTAAAGGAACACGTGACTCGTGCGCAGGCAGCGCAGGCCCGGTGCTACAACCGCAACTCCGCCCTCAGGGAGTTCCGCCCGGGGGACCGAGTTATGGTGCTCGCTCCCACCTCCCACTCCAAGTTGCTCGCCACTGGCAAGGGCCTTACGAGGTTAAGGAAAGAAAAGGGCTCGTCGACTATTTGGTAAAACAACCCAATCGTCGACCGAGCGAGAGGATCTATCACATTAATTTGTTAAAACCTTGGAAAGACCGGAAGGAGCTTCCTACCTCCCATAGGTCACTCTCCCTTTTCACGAGCACAACCTCTCTTAACCTCGGCGAAGAGCTAAACCCCAGGCAGCGGCAGGAACTGACTCAAGCCCTCCGTGCCATTCCCGAAGTGGTGAGCGAGTCACCTGGCCGGACCTCGCTGATTGCCCATGACATCGTCACGGACCCCGGGGTGATCATCCGGGAGAGACCCTATAGACTCCCGGAGGCAAAACGCCAAGAGAGGTGGAACTGGAGGTACAACGAATGTTGGACATGGACATAATTGAAGAAAGCCATAGTCCCTGGTCCAGCCCTATCGTCCTCGTCTCCAAGCCGGACGGCTCCTGGAGGTTCTGCAACGACTTCCGGCGTCTGAATCAGGTCTCCAAGTTCGATGCCTACCCGATGCCCCGTATTGACGACCTCCTTGAGCCTGGGTACGCACGCTACTTGACTACTCTTGATATGACAAAAGGGTATTGGCAAATTCCTTAACGGCATCCGCTAAAGAGAAAACAGCCTTTAGCACCTAGCGGGCACTGGCAGTACAAGGTTCTCCCATTTGGGCTACACGGGCCCCAGCGACTTTCCAGCGCCTGGTAGACAGAGTGCTAAAGCCCCACCAGTCCTATAGTGTGCTACCTGGATGACGTGGTCATCTATTCCGCACCTGGGAGGAGCATCTACTGCAGGTCGCAGCGTCCTCCAACACTAGCTAAAGCCGGCCTCCGTGATAACCCCGGAAGTGTTATTTTGGCTTAAAGGAGGCCAAGTATTTAGGCTACCTAGTAGGACGGGGACAGGTGCGACCGCAGTGCTCAAAAGTTAAAGACATCCTAGAATGGCCCCGTCCGAGTACCAAGAGGCAGGTGCAGGCTTTCTTGGGGCTAGCGGGGGACTACCGCCGGTTTGTTCCCCGCTTCTCCGAAAGGGCAGCACCCTTGACTAATCTGACAAAAAGGGCGCTCCCCTAAATGTGGTGTGGACCGACAAGGCGGAACGAGCATTCTCTGACCTAAAGAAGGCCCTGACGTCGGCACCTGTATTACGGTCGCCCGATTTTGGGCTCCCGTTTATTCTCCAGACCGACGCTTCAGATACAGGCCTGGGCGCCGTGTTAAGCCAAAGCGTCGACGGTGTCGAGCACCCCGTGATGTACTTAAGCCGAAACTGATGGACCGCGAGACTCGGTACGCGGCAGTGGAGAGGGAAGCCTTGGCCATTAAGTGGGCGGTGACCCATCTCCGCTACTACCTGTTGGGCCGCGAGTTCGCTCTGGTGACCGATCACGCTGCACTTCAGTGGATGTCCCTACATAAAGAGACGAACCCGCGGGTCACCAGGTGGTTTCTGGACTTGCAACAATATAAGTTCACTGTCGCTTATCGCCGGGGCACCCTTCAGGCCAATGCCGATGCCCTCTCGTGTTCACGACCTCTCGGTTAGGTCCGCCCACCTGACGGTCTTGGGCTAAGGGGGATCGTGTCACGCGACGCCGAGTAGGAAACCGCGGACTGATTCGACCGCACCTGGGAATGTGTTCGCCGGCAGGGAATGGTGGGGTACTAACTTTCTCTCTCTGCTTCCTCATAGGAAAAAAGACCTCCCTCCCTCATAGCCGGGTTTTGACCGCAGTGCGGCACTTCCGCCCTTCCTCCGCCATCTTGCCCTGACGCCACCCTTCCCAGCCACCCTCACGGTCCGCCCCAGCATCCTCCACTTCCGGCTCCTCCCCAATAAAATGGCCGCGACGCCGAAGCAGTTATGAATGTTGATTTTTGACTGTATAACGAGACAAAACTCTATTATTTTCTGTACAATATACGGGGCTGGCGAACCCCAAAACTTTGTGCTGTCTCCTGTTGCGTGTTTTACAATGTATATATATATAACTGTGTGTATATATATATATATATATATATATATATGCCAGCAACACTCATGACAATGACAAAACAATTACATTGTCAATCATGTTACGTTATTATTAAAATGTTTCCTTTTCTTTTACTTCTCTGCTGCCAATCGCAGGTATTTTGATATATATATATATATATATATATATATATATATATATATATATATATATATACAGATATATATATATATAAATATATATATATATATATATATAAATAGATAGATATGACAACAACACCCATATCAATGACAAAACAATTACATTAACAATCATCTTACGTTATTTTTAAAATGTTTGCTTTTCTTTTTCATAACTTCTTTAACACACTACTTCTCCGCTGCGAAGCGCGGGTATTCTGCTAGTATATATATATACTGTATATAATATACCTGGCTAAGTAGAGAGCAGAAGTAGATCATAAATGGGAACACATTATTAAGGTAAGACATGCAAAACAGAAATTGTGGGGGAGTCACCATTTATATAAAAGAGAATTTAAATGCAAGACTTCTTCAGTTAAATGGTGTACCACATCTTAGTGAGGATGTTTGGATTCGACTACACAGAATTTGGGATTGAGATCTCATATTAGAAGTGTATTGTAGATGCTATAATGCAGACAATAATTTAATTTTAAATGTTTTTAATAATATTAAGAAGTCAAGTTTAGAAAGAGATACTATAGTCTTTGGGATTAATAAAGTATTTATCTATCTATCTATCTATCTATCTATCTAGTCATAGGGGAGCTTTAATTTTTTCATTATTAACAGGGCTAGCCTTACAAACTGGAGCAAAAGAATGGGAGTTTCTGGATGTAATCAGTGATTGTTTTTTAAATACAGTATTCTGTAATTATCTAGAAAGAATTGGAGAAGCAAAGGTGACTATGAGGATCTAGTGACTGTAATACTGTGTATTAGATTTCATAGTATTTTAGGAGAGTGCAAATTCTTAAACAAAAATTTGTAAGACAAACTTTGAACAGATGAGGCAAACCTTAGTACAATAAGGTAAATTAGAATAAGCTTTTACATTTAGAGACAGACGGGTGGCACGGTGGTGCAGTGGTAGTTCTGCTGCCTCACAGTTACGAGACCTGGGTTCGCTTCCCAGGTCCTCCCTGTGTGGAGTTTGCATGTTCTCCCTGTGTCTGGGTGGGCTTCCTCCCACAGTCCAAAGACATGTAGGTTAGGTGGATTGGCAATCCTAAATTGTCCCTAGTGTGTATGTGTGCCCTGCAGTGGGTTGGCACCCTGCTCAGAGTTTGTTTCCTGCCTTGTGCCCTGTGTTGGCTGTGATTGGCTCCAGCAGACCCCCCATCACCCAGTAGTTAGGATATAGTGGGCTGGATAATGGATGGATGTAGAGACAGTCAAGGAAATATGGAAGATGGTTTTAAAGTGTTTTAAATGTAACTTTTTTCTAAAATAATCGGGGACGACTTTAAAGCAGAATCTGAGATAGCAGCGGCTTACCACGTACGTGGATCAAACACTATTAGACCCAGATCTTTTATTATTCGTTTTGAAAGATTATTATTTAAGCTAGAGGTGATGGTACTCCTCAGAAACAAGCAAGATATTATATATGAAAATAACCACATTCGTATCTTCCCTGACTTCTCTCCAGCAACAGCTACTAAACGCGCAGCCTTCTAAAACATTAAACAGTGGTTACAGCAAGCCAACGTCAAATACAGCCTCTTGTATCCGGCCAAACTGAAAGTGGAATTGCAGGGTCAATTCTATGTCTTCACTAGTAAGGAATAAGCAGAAAAGGAATTAAGAAAGCTGATCCCGGGACTATTCTGATACATAATAGTGAGTCATGGCCATCAATGATATAGCAAGGATTTATAATCTACTGTGTGATCTATTTGTTTAAAATACGGGTTTTTATCATCATATATTCTCATTATTACTTAGTATTACTAGGGCGCTAAATGTTTATGTTTTATTGTGCTTAATTACTTTTTCTTTTCTTTTTTTTTATTAGCTAATTATTTCATCTCTACCCTAAACGAGACTGTTCAACATCATACCCTTGGTTTATTGTTATTGCTATTATTGCATTAAGACTTATTATGCTTATTCTGGACACATTTTTAACACCATCCCCCGGGTTTATTATCTGGGTGTATTATCTTAATGCACTAAGATTGCTGAAGACTATATATATATTTTAAGTGCACAATTTTTTTTTTTAGACTATATTGGTAATAGATATCTTTATCTTTTAACCCTAAAATGCCATTGCGTGGGGGCTTGTTTTGCTTTGGACGTGCTCTGTCTCTGGGTATGTCAGAGGACTGGGACTGTGTGAAGTGGGTTTTAGCCTCACTTGGGAGGCAAAAGGGAGGGTGGGGGTTAAGGGGAGAGAAAGAGAGCAGGCTTGATCTATACCTAATCTATCCTCTAATCTTTATAATTATAACTACCAACGTAATAATAAGCTGCATGGCAACAACTCTAGGGAAATAGGAAATTAAGACCAAGCTGTCTCACTTCCAGTTAAGACTATAAAATGACATCAAAAACTCAGAATCAGTGTCTCCATGATGGGACAGTTAACTTCCTGAGCTGGAATGTTAAAGGCCTGAATCACGAATTAAAGAGAAAGAAAGTACTCTCTCACCTAACAGGTCTAAATGCTAAAATAGTATTTTTACAGGAACCCACTTACTAAGCAAGGATCAGTTCCGGCTGCCAAAAGACTGGACTGGCCAAATGTTCCATTCTAGTTTTACAAAGAAAACTAGAGGTGTGGGAATTCTCATACATAGAACAGTACCATTTGTAGCATCAGATGTAGTATTGGATCCTGAAGGGAGATATGTAATGGTCATGGGAGACTTATCTAACTGTAAAATGATTTTGATAAATGTTTATGCACCTAATGTTGATGATAAGGAATTTATACAAAATTTATTTGCATCCATTCCCAATCTGAACACTCATAAAGTTATAATGGCTGGGGACTTTAATTGTGTTCTAAATCCACTTTTAGATAGGACTTCCTCCACAGGGGAACGCATCTAACACGCAAAGATAATTACAAAGTTTATAACTGATCACAACTTATCAGACCCTGGAGGTTTTAAACCCAAACTCAAGAACATATTCTTTCTACTCACCAGTACATCATTGCTACTCAAGGATCGATTACTTCTTTATAGACAATAACTTCTTGCCTAAGATTAAATCTTGCAAATACGATGCTATTGTTATTTCTGACCATGCACCTATGATCTTGGAGCTAAAATTACTAAGCCCCATACACTCACCCGCAGATGGCCTCAACCCGCTTCTATTAGCTGACGAGAATTGTGTGAATTTATATCCAAACAAATCAAATTCTTTCTAGAGACAAATACATCCCCGAGATCTCTGCAGGAATACTCTGGGAAACTCTTAAGGCCTTCTTAAGAGGACAGATTATCTCATATCTTTCCCACAGAAATAAATCGAAGCCAAGAAAGTAGCAGAGATAAAAAGAAATTACTAAAATAGATGAAGAACATGCCAGACTACCAAGCGAGACTCTACATAGGAAGGCAGGCTCTACATTCAGAATTAAACCTCTTGACAACTAAAGAAACTGAACAACTAATTTACAAATCCAGACATCATTACTATGAACATGGAGAGAAAGCTAATAAGCTTTTAGCTCAACAAATTCACAAGCAAGAAGTGCAACGCAATCTCGTAATCACCAACAAACGGAGATAAAATCATCGAACACAAAAATATAATGCACACTTTCAGAGACTACTATAAATCCCTATATACTACTGAGTTTAAAGAAGACAATACACAAACTAATGCATTTCTGGATACATTACAGATACCACAAATAGACACTTTTAGTGTGGAGGAACTTGATAAACCTCTGGCATTATCAGAATTACTAGATGCTATAAAGTCACTCCAAGGTGGAAAGCAGCAGGCCCTGATGGCTACCCTGCAGAATTTTACAAGAAATTCTCCGCTCAGCTAGCTCCCTCCTATTAGCAACATTTACAGAAGCCAGAGATAACCAATCTCTTCCACAAACCTTTCGCCAAGCACTAATCACTGTTTTCCAAAACAAAATAAGGACTTATTACAATGTGCATCATACAGACCAATTTCACTTCTGAATAACACGTTAAAATACTCTCTAAAATCATAGCTAGAAGGATGGAGAAAGTGCTCCCTCGTAATATCACAAGACCAAACTGGATTTATTAGGGGCCGACACTTATCTTCAAATCTTCGACGCCTGTTTAATGTAATATACTCACCAACTAAATCAAACACCCCAGAAATATTATTATCATTGGATGCAGAAAAGCATTCGACATGATTGAATGGAAATACCTTTTACTACATTGGAGAAGTTTGGGTTTGGCCCGAACATTTGTGCATGGATTAAATTACTGTATACTAACCCAGAAGCTTCAGTTTGCATCAACAACATTTGCTCAGACTACTTTAAACTAGAACGTGGCACTAGACAAGGATGCCCTTGTCACCGCTGCTGTTTGCAATTGCCATTGAACCACTGGCAATACATTGTCGAAATACTGATCAGATAAAGGGGATTAGCAGAGAAGGACTGGAACAGAAAATCTCATTATATGCAGATGATGGTACTGTATATATCGGACACAGAAAATTCTATGCCTGCAGTCTTAGCAGCACTCACAGAATTGCAAAAGATCTCTGGTCTCAGAATTAATCTGAATAAAAGTGTACTCTTTCCAGTGAATTCTCAAGCATATAATATTAGATTAGATACCCTACCTTTTATCATTGCAGAACAGTTTAAATACCTGGGGTAAACATCACAAGTAAACATAAAGCTCTTTATCAACAAAATTTGCCTCTGCATGGAAAAAATTAAACAAGACTTGCATAGATGGTCAACCCTTCATCTCACACTAGCTGGAAGAATTAACACTGTTAAGATGAATATTCTTCCTAAGCTCCTTTTTTTATTTCAAAACATCCAATATACATTAATAAATCATTCTTTAGGCAATTAGATTCAAAAATAACTTCATTTATTTGGAATTCAAAACATCCACGCATCTAAAGAGCGACCCTACAAAGACAAAAGGCAGAAGGCGGCATGGCTCTACCTAACTTCCAGTTTTATTACTGGGCAGCAAATATACAGGCAATAAGAACCTGGACACAAATAGAAGAACATACACAGGCATGGACCTCAATAGAAGTAAAACCCGGCAGTGCTTTTTTGTATTCCTTGCTCTGTGCTCCAATAAACACACGTTATCGGCAATATACAAATAACCCAATTGTGCTCCACTCACTTAGAATCTGGAACCAATGTAGAAAGCATTTTAAGACGGAGAAGCTTCTATCTGTGGCACCTCTGCAAGAGAACCACCTCTTTCAACCTTCGCAAACATATGCAGTTTTTAATAGCTGGAAAAAATTTGGAATTAACTTGCTTTGAGGGGACTGGGCGGTCTCATGGTCTGGAATCCCTACAGATTTTATTTTTTTTCTCCAGCCGTCTGGAGTTTTTTTTTTTGTTTTGTTTTTTATGTCCACCCTGGCCATCGGACCTTACTTATTTTATGTTAATTAATGTTGACTTATTTTTATTTTTTACTGTGTCTTCTATTTTTCTATTCTCCATTTTGTAAAGCACTTTGAGCTACATTTTTTGTATGAAAATGTGCTATATAAATAAATGTTGTTGTTGTTGCTTAGAGATCTTTATATAGACAACGTCTTTTCATCCTATGAACAATTACATTCCAAATTTAACATTCCAGCTACACATTTCTTTCACTATCTTCAAATCAGGAACTTTGTTAAGCATAACTTTCCAGATTTTCCTCATCTTGCACCCTCATCCATGCTGGAAAAAATATTGCTCAATCTCAAGGACTTAGACACCATCTCTACAATATATAAAATCATTTTACAATCCCTCCGTTTCAAAGGTCCAAGAGGACACTGGGAAAAAGATCTCTCAATTAATATATCAGAAAAGGAGTATACAATTATACAACTCAAAATTATATATCGAGCACATCTGTCTCGACTAAAACTCTCCAAAATGTTACCAGGGCATGATCCAACCTGCGAACGCTGCAACCTAGTCCCAGCCTCACTGGGTCACATGTTCTGGGCCTGCACCAAATTAACATTATTCTGGACAAAAATGTTTAATTACCTTTCAGACAGCCTTGGACTCACAATCCCTCCTAACCCATTAACAGGTGTGTTTGGGGTTCTTCCAGAGGGGTTTAAAGTGGAGAAAGACAAACAAATTGTGATTGCATTCACTACACTTTTGGCACACAGACTTATTCTGATTAACTGGAAGAACCCAAACTCTCTTCTTTTAAGTCAGTGGGAAACTGATGTGTTATACTATTTGAAATTGGAAAAAATCAAATACTCAGAGGATCTGTACAGACTTTTTTCAAAACATGGCAGGATCTAATCAGTAATATTTTAAAATAAGCTCATAAAGCACAGAGAATTTATTAATTTAGGTATGTTTATAAGCCTTAAATTTCACGCCGTTTGGCTTGCTCTCTCTCTCAGGGCTGGGAATCGATCTGTCCTTAACTCAATTTTTCTTTTTGTAAAAACTTGATTGATTTGTATGGATTGCAATAAAATTAATAAAAAAAATAAATAAATAAAAATAAATAAATAAATGTAATTCTGGACAAGTTTTTTCCACAATTTAGAAGCAGCTGTATATAGCATATAAAACAAGTAACACTAGCACTGATCGCAGGGCATATGACAGCATGAGAGCAAAGTTTAAAAAGAATATTAGGAAGGCTAACAGACAGAGAAATATTTCAGAAAGGGTGAAAGATGACCCAAAGACTTACTTTGTTGAAGGCGTCAAAGAGTTTTGAAAACAGGGCATTTCAGCAGCTTTAGGATATTTTTGAATTTTTCATTACTACTAGTAATTCTCACACCTGAGCATGCTTATGCTTCCCCTGTTAGGATACCTTTGATAACTGCTAGTGAATGAACACAGGGCTAGCAGTATGGAAGCACCTATTTTGTTTCCTATCTCTCTGTGCATTTGTAAATACTAAAAATAATTGTGATGCAGTGCTTATCCAGTTCTGTATTTAAAGGTAGCTTTACTTTTACATTAATTTGTCATTGCTCAGGGAACAATCACAAAAACTATGGAACTAAACATGTGGTGTTGTTTAGCTATTCAAAGCTGAATAAGATTTTATTAAAATCTGTTTATTTTCTTCCAGTCAATTATAGGTACATTCTGCAGGGTGTGCACTATTTGAACCTACACATTATCTTTGGCAATTAGAAACACATCTATAGCCTTACAGTAGGCCGATGGGCAGAAATGTGCTTTTATATTATGGATATGGAATGGTGGAAATTCTTTGAGGATACTTTCAAAAGGAATGGCCACACTTATAATTTGCACTGTAAATTCTTATTAAACTTTATTTTTTCTCATAGATTGACTAATGTACACCATATTCAGTTGCAAAGAGGATCAAAAGAGTATCTAGCAGCAAAAAATCTTTGACTAAACCTTTTACTGTGTTTGGATTACCAAACCTATAGCCTTGTTCTGGATACAGATTGAAAGGCAAAGGATGTGCCATCATGTAATTATGTCAGATATGCCAAATACATTTAGTGTGTTTTCCAAAATGAATTCTCTGTGACATTTTTTGCATTATTAAAATATAAAACAAAATTAATAATTATCTTTTGTTTTTTATTCACAGTCTTATGGCTACATGCTGTATCGTACAAAGCTACCCAAGGCATTTCAAACTCCAACTCCCCTTATTTCACCACTGAATGGTATTCATGACCGTGGATACGTTCTTATCAATGGGGTAAGAATTATATGTTGTTATGACTATTATATTTCCATTATCTGCACTACAGTTTTGGAAATGTGAGAATATCTGACAATGCTAAAATACTGTTCTGTCTTCTATGTCTACTAGCTATTAAAATCAAAAAGGTTTTTTTATGAATGGAAATGCTGCTGTTGAGAAATGATAAAAAGCAACTATTAACTAGTGAATGAAATCAGCTGATTTTGGTGAGCATCTTAATCATTTTCATTTTGCCAAGTGCTGCTTCCTTCAAACCTATTTAATCAAAGATGGTTGACCAAATGATGTAATGAATTATGGATTGAGAAAATCAAAGCCCATAAGTCAAATTGGACATTGTTCATATTCTTAATTTATCATCAATTTTCAAAGATTTATTTTTAAAATACATACTGTAGGTAGTCTGGTGGAATGGTGATAGTCTAAAAAGAAATGGAAAGTTAAGGTAATCACAATGGTACAAGTGTGACTTAGATGGACATAGTGTAAACTTTAAATGTGAATACAGTAATCCTTCCTTGATCGCGGGGGTTGCGTTCCAGACCCCCCCACGATAGGTGAAAATCCGCGAGGTAGAAACCATATGTCTGTATGGTTATTTTTATATATTTTAACTCCTTAGAAACTCTCCCACATAAATATTCCCTGCACAGTTATACAGCATAATCCCTTTGTATTCTCTTAGATATTAGGTAAGATTCATTGAAATTATGTATGTAAACACACTGTTTATATACATCCATCCATCCATTTTCTAACCCGCTGAATCCGAATACAGGGTCACAGGGGTCCGCTGGAGCCAATCCCAGCCAACACAGGGCACAAGGCAGGGACCAATCCTGAGCAGGGTGCCAACCCACTGCAGGACACACACAAACACACCCACACACCAAGCACACACTAGGGCCAATTTAGAATCGCCAATCCACCTAACCTGCATGTCTTTGGATTGTGGGAGGAAACCGAGCGCCGGAGGAAACCCACGCAGACACGGGGAGAACATGCAAACTCCACGCAGGAAGGACTCGGGAAGCGAACCCAGGTCTCCTAAATGCGAGGCAGCAGCGCTACCATTGCGCCACCGTGCCGCCCTTACTGTTTATATACAGTAAAACCTAAATATTATTTTAAAGATAGAGTGTCTCCAATATCACATATGTTACCGCCATTACGATAGACAGGCCACCAGCAATAAATACGTACAATGCAAGACAAATTGTATACAGTAAAATGTGTGTACAGTGACACTAAACGTATGTACATGTACTAAGTATTGTAAGTAGAAAATTAATTATGGTTACTCACCAACAATGACACGACGACTTGTCCGATAACGATGAGTTTAGTTTTACTGCACAACAAAGGAGAGCGTTACAGCCCTTCTAAAGGAGCCACTTCAGTCAACTGTGTAGCACCGCCGTTATTCTTCTTCAATCCAAATCCCTAAAGCAGATTCCATCCAGACTACTGCCTTAATACATCCACTTACAACTTGTTTTGCACCCTGGTTAAAAGGACATTGCGGTCGTAGATCTTATAGATCTTATATTCCTTTTCTACTTTTTAAATAAAAAGAATCGTAGCCTCATTGATGCTGTAATGGTGTCCTACAGCGGTGTAGCTTTTCCCTTCCTTCAACAAATCCAAAACGTTTACCTTTTTGGCAATCGTTAACATCTTCCGTTGGCTCTTGGGCACAGACCCTGAAGCAGTAGCAGGAGCAGATCGTTTTGGAGCCTTAATGAAGGGCTTGACTATGCACAAAGATAAACACAAAAGAGCACAAAAGTTAACTCTTTACACAGCGAAACACGTTGATGCTGAATGAGCAAGACGAGACTTCCTGGTTAACACCGCATTCAGCACACAGGAACTTAACTGCGTGCTCTAATTGGTTAGCTTCTCGGCCATCCGCCAATAGTGTCCTTTGTATGAAATCAACTGGGCAAACCAACTGAGGAAGCATGTACAGGAAGTAAAAAGACCCATTGTCCGCAGAACCCGCGAAGCAGCGAAAAATCCGCGTTATATATTTAGTTATGCTTACATATAAAATCCGTGATAGAGTGAAGCCGCGAAAGTCGAAGCGCGATATAGCGAGGGATTACTGTATATATATATATATATATATATATATACACATCTGGTGGATGTTGGAGCAACAAGAACAGAGCTTGGACGCTCAACCCTGTGGGGGCCTGTGGTCACCGCCAGGGGGTGCCTGAATGATCCCGGAGCCCTGGACTGCAGCACCACGAAGTGCTGCTGGAAGAGAATCCGGGAGCATGTGGAGTCCTCCAGGGTGCTCATGCAGCACTTCCGCCACACCAGGAAGTGTTGCGGGAAGATCGTTAGGGAGCACCAGGAGCACATCCGGGTAAACATAAAAAGGGCTGCCTCACTCTATTCGGGGGAGCCAGAGACAGGAGGTTGAGGATAGAGCTTGCAAAGGGAGGAGTATAGGCGGCAGAAGAGAAAAGGAAAAGAAAGAGAAAAAGAAGGGATTGAGCTATTGTGGTGATTGGAGCAATTTGTGCTTTGTGCTAAAAAGAAAATAAAAAGTGTGAGCTTTTGTAAGTGTGCTTCTGGTGTCTGTTTGTGTCAGAGTGGGTGGCTGGCACGCCCGCGTAGAGTTGTCACATATATCTATACTAATAAAAGGCAAAGCCCTCACTGACTCACTCACTCATCACTAATTCTCCGACTTCCCGTGTAGGTAGAAGGCTGAAATTTGGCAGGCTCATTCCTTACAGCTTACTTACAAAGGTTAAGCAGGTTTCATTTCGAAATTCAACACATAACGGTCATAACGGTCGACAACGTACACCATGTTGAACATTTACACCATAAATACGTCCATAGCCTGTAGCTCGGTCACTGTGTGAAGCGCCGTTGGGTCCCCCATCCCAACGCCATGTTGTTGGCTGCCTGCCTATATAAGGCCGTCCGTCACTCCAGTCTCTACATTCCCTTCCTTGCTTCGCCACGGGATTCACATCTCCCTGCTGATAACTACAGCCTTTTTATTTAATCCAAAGGCTTCTCCGCTGTTTTATTGTTCATTTATTACGATTATAGTTATTGTGTAGGTATTTTAGACTCATTTTACATTGTTCAGGTACACATTTCCTTTATCATTCCAACTGTACCCCCATTAACATGTCTATCGAGGTGATCACCATCGATCAAGGAACTGTCACTTACTGAGTGGTTTCCATGCCCAGAGATGGCACCTACCCTTTCCATTCCCTTTGTTACATATTGCACGGCCATATCAGGCTCACTCTTGATATCCGGAGGAACTTTGTGTCTTATGTATTGAATGACTGGGACAGGTTCAAGGTGTGGACTGATGACGGTACAGGAGATAATTATACTACACAGGAGCACTATAAGAGTGAAATACTTAAGTCCTTCACCTATGGATCTGCATGTGAGTTGATGGCTGCCGCTGAATTGTTCGGTTGTTGCTTTCAAGTGTACCGAAATGGCCAAATATTTTACACCTTTCGACAACCGCCAATGCCTCTTAAACATCTTAGATTCACAGGTGATGATTTCAGTAGTGGTCACTTTGATGTTTATGAATGTTTAAAGTCTCAAAAGCTGGATGTGAAGTTATCGATGAAACCGGTTGTATACTTACAACGCTTGACAGATGCCGAATGTCTCTTCAACACAAGTCTTACAAATACTGTCATAATTGAAACGAACCATGAAACTCAAACCGATTATGACAGCAGCAATCCAAGCTGTGAGATTTGAAACAAGATTACTGTTCACATGGCCAACTGTACATTGCATGCTCAAGAGTAAGCTCGGTGCACAGCTTGGTCATATTACAACCGGAGGGCCGAACTCACAATGTGGTATACAAAGAGATCCTTAACAAATAATTATTTGTATATTTTCCCTCAGTTTAAAAAGGTTTCATTTTCTTCTTAATAAAAATTTTAAGGCAGTACTTAGCTCATGAAGCTTGGTATTTTGTTAGTATATATATATATATATATATATATATATACTGCTCACAAAAGTTAAAGGAACACTTTAAAGAAACACATTAGATACATCAGATCTCAATATGAAGTTGGATATCTATACAAATAACGACAGGGCAATGTCTTAGGAACAAATGGATGCCAAGTCTTTTAATGGAAATAAAAGTTTTCTGCCTACAGAGGGCTCAATTGTGTAGACATCCTAAAATCAGAGTGAAATGAAGATGTGGCAGGCTAGTCCATTTTTTCAAAAACTTAATTTCTGCTACTCAAAATGCTTTTAAGTATCTTGTGTGGCCCCCACGAGCTTGTATGCATGCTTGACAACGTCGGGCATGCTCCTAATGAGACGACGGATGGTGTCTTGTGGCATTTCCTCCCAGATCTGTATGAGGGCATCCCTGAGCTGTTGTACAGTCTGAGGAGCAACCTGGCGGCGCCTAATGGACCGAAACATAATGTCCCACAGATGTTCTATTGGGTTTAAGTCAGGGGATCGTGAAGGCCATTCAATTGTTTCAATTACTTCATTCTCCAGGTACTGCCTGCATACTCTTGCCACATGAGGCCGGGCATTGTCGTGCATTAGGAGGAAACCAGGACCTACTGCACCAGCGTAGGGTCTGACAATGGGTTCAAGGATTTCATCTCGATACCTTATGGCAGTCAGAGCACCATTTCCTACACAGTAGATGTCTGTGCGTCCCTCCATGGATATGCCTCCCCAGACCATCACTGACCCACCACCAAACCTGTCATGTTGAACGACGTTGCAGGCAGCATATCGTTCTCCTTGTCTTCTCCAGACTCTTTCACGTCTATCACAGCTACTCAGGGTGAACCTGCTCGTCTGTAAAAGTACAGGGCCAGTGGCGGACTTGCCAATTCTGGTGTTCTTGAGCAAATGCCAGTCGAGCTCCACGGTGCTGGGCAGTGAGCACAGGGCCCACTACAGGACGCGGGCCCTCAGGCCATCTTCATGAAGTCTGTTCCTGATTGTTTGGGTAGAGACATTCACACCAGTGGCCCTCTGGAGGACATTCTGTAGGGCACGAGCAGTGCTCAGCCTGTTCCGCTTTGCACAAAGGAGCAGGTATCGGTCCTGCTGATGGGTTGAGAACCTTCTACGGCCCTGTCCAGCTCTCCGAGAATAACAGCCAGTCTCCTGAAATCTCCTCCATGTTCTGGAGATTGTGCTGGGAGACACATTAAACCTTCGTGCTGCAGCACGTGTGGATGTGCCATCCTGGAGAAGTTGGACAACCTGTGCAACTTCTGTAGGGTTAAGGAATCACCCCATACTGCCAGTAGAGATGATTACTCAAGCCAAAACTAGCACGAGTGGAAAACCAGCTAAAAAAGATCAAGAGGGAGAAACTTGAAATGACCTCCACATGTAAAACCAGTCCTGTTTTGAGGGTTTTCTAATTGTTGCCACTTTAGTGCACCTGTCGTTAAGTCCATGAACACCAATACAGCTGAAAGTGATTAACAATGACCTCAGCTGCTTAACCAACCAGAAAATTATCAGACAGGTTTAATTGATTTCATGCCAGGCCCAATAAAAAAAGTGTTCCTTTAATTTTTGTGAGCAGGGTATATGTACGAGGTGTGGCAGAAAAGTAATGAGACTGGCAACACTGCAAGCGATCTGGCAACGCTGCGCTGTTGTCCTTGATAGAGCACGTGTATCAGTACCCTCCCATAGCTCAGTGCGAGTTTCAACTCTTTCCGTTAACTACATGATTTTTGTGACTGCTATTAGCGAAGTTGTGTTTTTGGTTGTGCGTCACGCAAAATGGAACAGTGGAATTTGGAGCAACGTTGTGCCATTAAACGGCAAGTGTGACTTTTGAAAAGTTAAAACATGTCTATGGGGAACATTCTTTATCTCGTGCTCAAGTTTTTCGCTGGCACAAATCATTTTTGGAAGGCAGAAAACACGTTGAAGATGAACACTGTTCAGGGAGGACTTCAACTTCAAAAACCAATGAAAACATCGAACGTGTTTGTGAGATCAGAACGTCGTTTAACATTAAGAATGTTGAGTGAACAATTAAATTTGAACAGATTTACCGTTCATCAAATTTTGACTGAACATTTGCACATGCGAAAGGTCTGTGACAAAATGGTGCCGAAAAACTGCCCTCTCCATAACAGAATTTTTGACCTCAAAAGGCATTCCTGTGGTTCCCCAGCCTCCTTATTCACCTGACCTCAGTCCGTGTGACTTTTCCTTTTTCCTAAACTGAAAAATGTCCTCAAAGGGCGTCATTTCGGACTTTAGAAAACATCCAAAAGAGTGTAACGGACATGCTGAAGACCATACCGGTTGAAGACTTCCAGCGCTGCTACCAACAGTGGGAACAATGTCTCCATCGGTGTGTAGCTGCCCAAGGGAACTACTTTGACGGGGATAACATTGATGTTTGAAAAAAATAAAAACTTTGGTAAATAAAAAATCAGTCTCATTACTTTTCTGCCACACCTCCTATATATATATATATATATATATATATACATATATATGTGTATATATAGTATATATAGTATATATATATATATATAGTATATATATATATATATATATATAGATACTGTATATATACATATATATATATATATATATATATATATATATATATATATATATATATACATATATTCATCCAGGAAGAAAATTAAAAACATTATTTGTACAAAATGTAAATTTTCTATCCATTCATAAATAATTAAATGGCCAGGCTATTTCGTGTCAGTGCAATACGCTGCTTGTTAAAACGGATGACTCCTGCTGTTACGTGCACTTAGTGCTGCATGGGTATTATGAACTATCGTATCAGTTCAAGTTCTATTTAAATTTTAAATATAAGTAATTTTTATTTAGTCGACAGAAATATGTTTAGTAGGAATGTAAGTTAAATTTAATCATCATTGCATAAATTTTTCTTCACCATAGAAATTTAAAGACTAAATCCAACTTCCATTCCTACCAAAGATATTTCTGGCAACTAAATAGAAGCTACTTATATCCAAATTCGAGCTATTGAGCTGTCGCCTGCATGCCTGAATAAGTCACCCTTGCTTCGCTCTTACTTTTTTTACCGTTCATTTAATCATGGCTAGTCGCGGAACAATTATAAAATGCAAGGTGGATTACACTGTGTATGGCTTTACCAAAACAATTATTGATGGCGAATCGATTATTCATAAAGCTTCAATTGGTGATCTGCTTTTCTGCGTTAACCTCATATTTTTTCATACTTCTTCTCAAACCAAGGGGGTGGGAGGGTAAAATGAATCGGGAAGCGCTGATCAATGTAATCAGTGTACCAGGAAATCATGCATTGAGAGAAGTTCCCCTTTGCTTGGAATGCAAAGTGTGATTAAATGTGTTATTTTTTAACGCGTTATGGTGCACATGCATCGAAGCTTCTCAGCTGTACTTGTTCTAAGAAAATGAAACATTTTAAAAATAACGTAACATGATTGTCAATGTAACCTTTTGTAAGTAGTGCCTGGAGGATTCAGAGTGTGGAGAAACTCTAGAGACAGCGTGTGTATTAACTTTTGGATTTTTCTGAGTATTTGGTGGCAGTGTGACAAGGTTGGCTCCGCAAGACTGCGTTAGCTGCGGAGCTCAGCTCAGAGCGAAATGAGGTGAATGGGAGGGGAGATGATGACGTGACTCCCCCACTGTCAAAGATAGTCTCTTGGAATTTGCAGAAGCACAGCCCTTCAACAGCAATTTTAACTTAGTTGCAAAGTGATCAAAACTCTCGTTTATATCCTGCGTCCTCTCATTAAACTTGTATCCCGCATTAGCCGTGGGCATGACAACGCCAGCGGCAGCCTGTCTATGAACTTAATTTAAACTTTAGGTTTACACCGTGCTTTGTTTCTGAAGTAGCTGCAGGCATGAATATGCTTGTACAGTATGTGTCACTCGCTCCCTTCTTATTTTTTCGCTGCCTTCTCAATTGTATAATGCATGTTTTCTTCAGCGCTTTTTGGATCTCTTCCTGGTTTTCTACGTAATGCGTTGACAGTCAGTTCACGTGATTACGAGGGAGGCGTGATGAAGTCACACGAAACTCCGCCCCCACGGCCATCGAGCTTAACTCCATTACATTATATGGAGAAAAATAGATTCCAGTTATGACCATTACGCGTAGAATTTCGAAATGAAACCTGCCCAACTTTTGTAAGTAAGCTGTAAGGAATGAGTCTGCCAAATTTCAGCCTTCCACCCACACGGGAAGTTGGAGAATTAGTGATGAGTCAGTGAGTGAGTGAGGGCTTTGCCTTTTATTAGTATAGATATACATAAACACATATACATATATACATATACACATATATATACATATACACATATATATAAATAAACTAGTACAAAATATTTTAAATGCTTGGTATGGTGTTTTATTGATGCTTTATTTGGTAGGTGGTGCAGAGTTTTTGGCAATTGGTTCTTTAAAATTTATATTCCTCTTGAAAATTGTATATCCATTCCCCAGTGCTCATGATGAAAGTATTAAGACAAAAACAAGCGACACCCATTTGGGAGAAGAAAAAAAATGAGGCTCCCACTCACCTCCCTCTGCATCAGTGGGCTTCCTACCTCCATTCCAGATTAGGACTTTCAGTTCTCAATGTCATGGTTTGCTATGCTCTCCATCCTTGACCATTGCCCATTTTTTAACTACAGTGGTGTGAAAAACTATTTGCCCCCT
Organism: Polypterus senegalus; assembly: GCF_016835505.1. Taxonomy (NCBI): domain Eukaryota; kingdom Metazoa; phylum Chordata; class Cladistia; order Polypteriformes; family Polypteridae; genus Polypterus; species Polypterus senegalus. The sequence continues at coordinate 47,169,841 of NC_053159.1, forward strand.
TCCTGATTTCTTATTCTTTTGCATGTTTGTCACACAAAATGTTTCTGATCATCAAACACATTTAACCATTAGTCAAATATAACACAAGTAAACACAAAATGCAGTTTTTAAATGATGGTTTTTATTATTTAGGGAGAAAAAAAATCCAAACCTACATGGCCCTGTGTGAAAAAGTAATTGCCCCCTTGTTAACAAAGAACCTACCTGTGGTGTATCACACCTGAGTTCAATTTCCGTAGCCACCCCCAGGCCTGATTACTGCCACACCTGTTTCAATCAAGAAATCACTTCAATAGGAGCTGCCTGACACAGAGAAGTAGACCAAAAGCACCTCAAAAGCTAGACATCATGCCAAGATCCAAAGAAATTCAGGAACAAATGAGAACAGAAGTCATTGAGATCTATCAGTCTGGTAAAGGTTATAAAGCCATTTCTAAAGCTTTGGGACTCCAGCAAACCACAGTGAGAGCCATTATCCACAAATGGCAAAAACATGGAACAGTGGTGAACCTTCCCAGGAGTGGCCGGCCGACCAAAATTACCCCAAGAGCGCAGAGACGACTCATTCGAGAGGTCACAAAAGACCCCAGGACAATGTCTAAAGAACTGCAGGCCTCACTTGCCTCAATTAAGGTCAGTGTTCACGACTTCACCATAAGAAAGAGACTGGGCAAAAACGGCCTGCATGGCAGATTTCCAAGACGCAAACCACTGTTAAGCAAAAGAACATTAGGGCTCGTCTCAATTTTGCTAAGAAACATCTCAATGATTGCCAAGACTTTTGGGAAAATACCTTGTGGACTGATGAGACAAAGTTGAACTTTTGGAAGGCAAATGTCCCGTTACATCTGGCGTAAAAGGAACACAGCATTTCAGAAAAAGAACATCATACCAACAGTAAAATATGGTGGTGGTAGTGTGATGGTCTGGGGTTGTTTTGCTGCTTCAGGACCTGGAAGGCTTGCTGTGATAGATGGAACCATGAATTCTACTGTCTAGCAAAAAATCCTGAAGGAGAATGTCCGCCATCTGTTCGTCAACTCAAGCTGAAGCGATCTTGGTGCTGCAACAGGACAATGACCCAAAACACACCAGCAAATCCACCTCTGAATGGCTGAAGAAAAACAAAATGAAGACTTTGGAGTGGCCTAGTCAAAGTCCTGACCTGAATCCAATTGAGATGCTATGGCATGACCTTAAAAAGGCGGTTCATGCTAGAAAACCCTCAAATAAAGCTGAATTACAATTCTGCAAAGATGAGTGGGCCAAAATTCCTCCAGAGCGCTGTAAAAGACTCATTGCAAGTTATCGCAAACGCTTGATTGTAGTTATTGCTGCTAAGGGTGGCCCAACCAGTTATTAGGTTCAGGGGGCAATTACTTTTTCACACAGGGCCATGTAGGTTTGGATTTTTTCTCCCTAAATAATAAAACCATCATTTAAAAACTGCATTTTGTGTTTACTTGTGTTATATTTGACTAATGGTTAAATGTGTTTGATGATCAGAAACATTTTGTGTGACAAACATGCAAAAGAATAAGAAATCAGGAAGGGGGCAAATAGTTTTTCACACCACTGTACATCCCTTTCTATTAATGGTCCCATTGCATGATTCAGGAATCATGTGCATTTAAGCAGGACTCTAAATAGAGCTATTGGTATAGGCAAAAATAAGTCCTCAGCCTTACAGAAATTTATAACATTGGGTTTGTGCAAAATATGATGGGTGCACCACAGACACAGATCTACTGTCTATGATTTGTGTCACAGAAGAAGCAAGTGTAAATATTAACCATTTTTATACCCTGGGGGTTTTTGTCATTATTGCAATTAAATTACATTCTTTAAAAAAAAAAAAAAAAGGCTATACTGCTCATGTATTAGAGGTGTAAATTGCTGAAGGGTAGCGAGTCCAAAATTTTTTTGTTTTTTTTAAGGAAATATTTATATGATTAAAAACCTTTGTTTACACCAGTAGCAACTAAGTAAAACACAAACAAATGGCACTTCAGGGATTTCTTTTCAGTAAAATTGATTTTACATGTATTTTATGAACCCTGGAATCAATTTTCTTTTGTGCCCCAATCTTTCACCTATCATTGTATCAGTTTTAGATGTCATATCCCATAGCACTGGAAAGTCATACTGGTTGGCATATGGTTTCCTCTTTTTTAGAAACATTTGGTATACGTATAATTTTGTACTCATCCAAACCTTTAGTTTAAAAATAATTTTTCATGCCAGTCCTTAAAACGATTTCTGTTTACCACTAGAAGCAGAAAAACAATACATATTGTATGATAGATTGGGTTTTTTTGTAATGCAATGCACATATCTTTTGTTTTCTGTTGCAGTTGCCCCACTGATGTTTAATGTGAATTTATTTATTTATTTTGTGTTGTTGTGGATTGATTTTTTCTTTTCTTTCACCTCTGACAAACTGTATACATATTCATACCAGCTTCTTCCAGTGCTGTGTTTTCAAGGGTGGGGACAGCGCATTTTCCGGCAGCCCTAGGCACAGCACAGTAAACAACCATTGACAGGGCCCCCAAGAGATAGTCACTTACTCCACACATACACCTAAACCAGTGTTTCTCAGGTACTTTTGGGCCTCAGATGGTTGTCTCTGGATCATGAGAACATGGAAACCTTTCAGTATGACACAACCAAAGGGATCGACATAACTGTGCAATATTTTTTGTCCCATTCTAATCAGGCTTACTACAAACTCCCCAAGTCCCAACAAGGCTGCACTTCAGTTTGTAATTACGCTCGTTTCTGTATGGGGGTGAGCAACTGTGATTACAAAATGGGATGAAAGGTATTGCGTGACAATGTTGATCCATTTGGTGGAGTGAAGCACAGGGGAGAATTATACCAAGAACAAGTCGGTAGCTAAAATGGCTTTTTTCCCCCCATGTACTTGTGACCCAGCTACATGCACAGCGTCATAAAGTGTTACAGTGACATTAGTTTGAAGGGGGTCCTCGCATGAAACCTTGATAGGTGCAGGTATAACGTAACAGTACTCACAGGTATGCTAAGAAATGTTAGCAATACTTTACATTGAAATTAAAAGAGCACTACTTAGAAAATAAAGGGAGAATGTGCAACACATTGTACTCGGTATGGTAACTGTACCCATGACACTTGAATTGTAACATTGCATTCCACATTCAGATTTATACTATAACAGTACTTCCAAATCAAGTGTAGTATTGAATCCTTCATCAAATGTGTCATTCTCAATAGAGTCAAAATTATGATCCTAGTCTGACTCCAGTTCTTCCTGTTCTATATCACTAGCATTCTGTAACTTTTCTAGGACTTCTACAACCTCATGCTTTCTCTTTTTGAAGACGACGACATTTCCCTAGTACAATCTTCAAGTCTTACCAGACATAAACCAAATTCTGTGGGTAACGGTGCATGAAGATGAGTTGTCGCACACGCAATTTATGTGCTGTCTTTTACAAATTGCTGTGACATTTAATACGAATGACCAGTCATAGACAACTACTGTATACATCATTGAAATTCTCTGAACCTCAGCTATCCAATGGTAAAGAGTCTTTCACTGTATGTGCTGTAGGTAGATGTAGGTTAGATCGATGATAAAAGCAGATTCACTCAGTTGTGATATGCTTATTGCCTATAGCATTTTGTCATAGTATATTTGTGCAAAATACATATGTTACTAATAAAAGAAAGTAGACAACCTCAAAACTTAGGATTTATTTGAAAGAAGATACCCTTGGGCATGTAAAAATACCATTATTGCATTTGATTGACTTGTGGGATTATTGCAACATACACAAACACCTCATACACAAGAGGTTAAAGATAGGTATTTTTAATACATTTGTATTCCAGTATACTAACATGATATACAAAGGAAACCCAAACATCTTTTTTCAGGACTTTTAATCTTTTTACCATTAAAGTTGAGTGTAGTTGCAGTTCTTCTACTTATAAGAGCAGGGATCTTAGAGATGACATGCTATTTCCAAAGGAAAAGTATGTAATTTTAAATTTGCAGTCATTTGTGTATACATAACTGCACAGTGATTCTACTCTGAAGGGTTCACCAACACCAAAAAATATGTCACCAATCCCCTTTAAAAACAGGAAAAAACAAAACAAAAAAATCACCAAAATCCTAAATGCATTACTATAAGCTTACTTCAGAATATTTGCCATAAAATAAATGATAATTGCAAATAATGTATGTTTTCAGAAAGTGAACAGTCCACGTCTAAATATACTGTAAGATGATGAGCTGCAAGAAGTTATGGTAACACTAATTTAGGTACTGCAGAAACACATCCATTACTCATTTACTCTTCTGTAGCAAGACCATAACAAAGGTTTCTTTTAGTCTTCATAACACTTCCAAAACATCAGTAGATATGTTATATATCTCTGCGCAGGGTGGCATACTCGCTTGATGGTAAAATTGCTTGTTAATTTGAAGGATTCATAGGTCTTATACTAAATATGTAATACCAAGAGATATGTGGCTCAGATAAGCCACCTCAGACCACTCCAAAGTGAAGTTTTGTTAGTAGGCCACATTGCAGAGATCAATAAACAGTTTACTGATGCTTTGTAAATGTTCTGAAGACCCAAAGAAGTGTTTGTTACCCAACAGTAAATGAGTAATAGATACATTTTTGCAGTACTCAAACTAAAGTGTTACTGAAGTTATAAATGGACAGAAAAGCCTTGTCCAGCCTTATAGGCCTTTTCATCATTTGAGCTCCCCACTGTTCTCCAGAGCATATAATCTTTGTAAACGGCCACCTCCAGACCAAGAAATTTCTCAGATGGTGGGAAACTAACTTAATGGCAACAACAGATGTTTTGCATGTTTGTTTTACATACGGCTTTAGTCTTTCTACTTTTTCATTAATTCTTCTACTTGCCTGTTTCCATGTCTTTAATATCAATTTTTGTTAACTGAACAATAAAACTTTATTGATCTCGTAACTCTAGAAAACTGTTTATTTCTTTGCTTCTCATTTAGAATTTTGTCCTGATTTTTCAATTGGATCTGCCTATAGTATTTTGCAACTTACTGGCACATCTCACACTCAAAATAATGGTCAAAATAAAATAAAACATTTTCTCTAAAAGAAAATTAATTCTGAAAATCCAAAGGAAAAGAAGGTGTAATTCCAAGTACAATTTCAACTAACCAAATAATCTAAACAATATATGCAAACCTACTTCCGAATTGGGCCTTCCTAGACAGTTTTTGCTATTATAAACTGAGACATGGATTCCCCACCTTTCTGCCTTTCATGAGAGTCACTGAACATGCTCTCTTTCATGATCTGAGCAGTGAACCTTCAGATTATTTCTAGGGGTAAAGTGTGGATCTGTAAAGTTTATGGGACACCAGTGCAAAGTTTCTTTTAATGTAATTGACCAACAATGAAAGGACCAAAACATCAGGGCAGCGTATAAATTTCAAGTTATATTACATGGTTATTGAAGTCTTTCTTCTAGTTGGTAGTTTAGTGATTCAACCACCATTAAATGCACAGGCTGGAGTAATTAAGTTCAGTTCAGTTTAATTTATTTATTGTATAGCACTCTTCAGAGATTGCAGCTATAGAGCACTGTGATAAGTTCTCAGCTAAAATGCAGGTGTAAATTTTATACATAATGAGTACACATTAAGACATGCATTTGATTAAACTGACAGAAAAACAAAGTAGATTGAAACTAACTAACATAAATGAAACCCAACAATATCTGGGTGAGCTTTTCATAGGCTCTGGTAATTCTAGTGTTAATACTCAAATGTTCTGGAAACTTTCTCTTATATAGCAACAATACAAATAAATTGTTTGGAATAGAACAACCTCAAAATGTTTTACAATCAGATCGAAATTTCACAGGTAAGTAAGCTATCCCTTATGGGCAAAAGTAAGCCTTGTGGAGAAATGATTCAGCAAACAGTTGTTTGGATTGGTTTGTGGACCACCCTAGTTCAGTGATTACATCAACAAATGGACCTGGTTCAGCACTGAGAATGCACCATAGAAGAGTGGTTCTGTTTACAGTACCAACTCAACGCTAATGTTGGCAAAATAAAAGCAACATTAATAACAGATGTGTTTAACAACACAAAAAATAATTTTATATTTCACCCATCAGGATTTTTCTACAAAATCTTATTTGAACATTGGCAGAATAAATGAAACTGCAGCAATTGAGGTGTTTTCTCTCTCTCTCTCTCTCTCAGTCTGTCTCGCTCTCTCTGTTAGCTGACCATTATCTTCGCCAGGTGCTACTGGAGTGTGTAGAAGCACTAAAATGTGGTATTGCTTTTAATTTGTAATTCTGATTTCTTCCATTATTATGTCAATGCAGGAAAGATTCACTATTTTTTTTTTAATTTTAAGAGTCTCTTATCTAATATGTTGTATTTTACTCTGAGAAATATGTTGTATTTTACTCCGAGATATTGACCAGAAAACTATAATGATACCTTCTGTTACAATTTTGTGGCACACACAAAAATACTTTTCATAAAATATTGTAGAGCATGTCACAGAGGTTGCTCAGTTGAGGTTACCTAATGATAGACTTAGTGGCTTAGAAAGACAATAGTTGCAAAACTATGACAAAAGTACAGTTGGGGCACATTTGCTTAAAAGTACATATTCCAGATTTGCCATATGGCTGATGGACACAACCCATACATTGCACCAGGGCTAGAATTTAAAGGAGTTTGAAGGACAACTAGGAAAAAAAAAATCATTCGCCTTGCTAATTTGTACAGTTTCTTTATGTAAGACACATCAGATAAATATTAATACAGTATTAGTAGTTGTTAGAATAACAATGCATTCCTTAAAAAAATCTGAACCCATTTCTGGAATTAGATCAACACCTTCAGTTTAAGCACAGACATTGATAGGGAAATACATTTTAACATTTAATGTTTCTTGTTAATTTCTATTTTAGCAGAAAATATGTATTTTGTTATGTACAATTATATTTTGGCTAGTCAAAAACTCAGGGATGTTTCCCACTGACTACTTTAAAACCTTCAATTAGAAATATACTGTAATTACACTTTGGCTAGTGAAAACTAAGGGATGTTTACCACTGCCTACTATGGAGCCTTCGGTTAGAGATATATGTAGTTGTATTTTAACTAGTCAAAACTGTGATTTCAGAATTTAGATTCTCAAACATGTTTAATACTCTTTGGGATTATGGGGAGCCAAAGCCTATCCTAGCAGTGCACCCTGGACAGGGTACCAGTCCATCACAAAACAGAAATATACAATAAATATCTCTCATTCAGATTCTATTTAATCATGAATTGTAGATATGTGGTATTTTCATTTGAGACTCTTCAAATATGCATAACATGTACATTAAATTTCCATTTTGTCTGGTCAAAATGATATCTGTGATTTCTAAAATGTAAATTGTCAGAATATAATTATGACTAGTCAAAAGAAAGCATAACATTTTAAAACTACTTGCTATAAGCATAAATCCCCTATGCTTAAAGTGAAGACAGAGATAGCTAAAGAGCATTTATTCAGAGGAAAGAAGAAAAAAATATTTAAGTTCAAACACTACAGAGGATAGTGAATTTTTCCAGAAGGATGGACATGGCTGTGGTGAATACGTATTTTAAGAAGAGGGAGGAACATAAGGTTACGTACAAGAGTGGAGGAAGATGCACACAGGTAGATTACATCCTATGCAGAAGAGTTGATCTGAAGGAGATTGAAGACTGCAAAGTGGTGGCAGGGGAAAGTGTAGTTAAGCAGCATAGGATGGTGGTCTGTAGGATGACGTTGGAGATCAAGAAGAGGAAGAGGGCAGAGCCAAGGATCAAATGGTGGAAGTTGAAAAGGAAGACTGCAAGGTTGAGTTTAGGGAGGAGGTGAGACAGGCACTGAAGAGTTACCAGACAGCTGGGAAACTAGGGCAGATGTAGTAACAGTGACAGCAAGAAGGGTGCTTGGCGTGACATCTGGAAAGAGGAAGGAGGAAAAGGAAATCTGGTGGTGGAATGAGGAAATACAGGAGAGTATACAGAGGAAGAGGATGGCAAAGAAGAAGTGGGATAGTAAGAGAGATGCAGAAAGTAGACAAGAGTACAAAGAGATAAGGCGCAAGGTGAAGAGAGAGGTTGGCGAAGGCTAAAGAAAAGGCATATGATGAGTTGTATGACAGGTTGGACACTAAGGAGGGAGAAAAGGACCTGTACCGATTGGCTAGACAGAGGGACTGAGCTATGAAAGAAGTGCAGCAGGTTAGGGTGATAAAGGATAAAGATGGAAATGTACTCACAAGCGAGGAGAGTGTGTTGAGCAGATGGAAAGAGTACTTTGAGAGACTGATGAATGAAGAGAATAAGAGAGAAGAGGTTGGATGATGTGGAGATAGTGAATCAGGACGGCAACAGGTTAGCAAGGAGGAAGTAAGGACAGCTATGAAGAGGATGAAAAATGGAAAGGCCTTTGGTCCAGATGACATACCTATGGAAGCATGGATGTGTTTAGGAGAGATAGCAGTGGTGTTTTTAACCAGATTATTTAACACTAGAATTACCAAAGCCTACAAAAAAAGTCGTAGATCCAGCCCACCTTAAATCCCATCACACCTTTTCGCCAGCGTCCTTTGTCCTGTAAATGTGCCGATAAAGACAAGCTGCAAGCAGCCGGCTATTCCATCCCCACCCACCAACTTAGAATGTACATGAATTTCTCCCAGCTCATGCTTTGATTGATCATCTGGGAGTGAAGTGGAGTTTTAGAGAGGGAAATAATATATCATTATTTGGAACACACGCGTTTCATGTGTGTTCCGTTTCTACAGTAATCTGTGTAAACACATTGTTAAAACAGAAACTTTTTTAAACTTTAGTAATAAATGTTACGAAATGTAGGCATAAACTATAGAATGTGCGAAGAATGAAGTTGAAACATCAAATAAACACTTTCACAAAAGGTTCAAGAACATACAACAGCTTCAGTGGCTTAGCAGTAAGATTTGCTGATTCAGAGCACAGCTGGCTTGCTATTCCTCAGAAACCAGAGTTCGATTCCCTGCTGGGGAAAACGTGTAATTTTTTTTTCTTTTTAACCTCAAACAGACATAACATTTATAAATTGGTATGCGCTGTCAGTTAACGAGACAGTTATATTTTCATGTGGTATGCTCCTTTTAAAATATTTTTTAACAATTGAGACTGCAATTAACATGAACACGTGTCCTTATAACTTATTTTTAAGAATAAGGGGGATGTGCAGGACTGCAGTAACTACAGGGGAATAAAATTGATGAACCACAGCATGAAGTTACGGGAAAGAATAGTGGAAGCTAGGTGAAGAAGTGAGGTGATGATTAGTGAGCAGCAGTATGGTTTCATGCCAAGAAAGAGCACCATAGATGCAATTGCTCTGAGGGTGTTGATGGGGAAGTGTAGAGACGGCCAGAAGGAGTTGCATTGCATCTTTGTGGACCTGGAGAAAGCATATAACAAGGTGCCTCGAGAGGTGGTATTGTATGAGGAAGTCGGGAGTGGCAGAGAAGTACGTAACAGTTGTACAGGATATGTATGAGGAAAGTGTGACAGTGGTGAGATCTGCGGTAGGAGTGACAGATGCATTCAAGTTGGAGGTGGGATTACATCAGAGATCGGCTCTGAGCCCTTTCCTATTTGCACTGGTGATGGACAGGTTGACAGACGAGATTAGACAGGAGTCCCTGTAGACTATGATGTTTGCTGATGACGTTGTGATCTGTAGAGATAGTAGGGAGCAGGTTAAGGAGACCCTGGAGAGGTGGAGATATGCTCTAGAAAGCAGAGGAATGAAGGTCAGTAGGAAAAAGACAGAATACATGTGTGTAAATGAGAGGGAGGTCAGTGGAATGGTGAGGATGCAGGGAGCAGATTTGGCGGATGAGGTGGATGAGTTTAAATACTTGGGATCAACAGTACAGAGTAATGGGGATTGTGGAAGAGAGGTGAAAAAGAGAGTGCAGGCAGGGTGTAATGGGTGGAAAAGAGTGTCAGGAGTAATTTGTGACAGACGGATATCAGCAAGAGTGAAAGGGAAGGTCTACAGGACGGTAGTAAGACCAGCTATGTTGTATGGGTTGGAGACGGTGGCACTGACCAGAAAGCAGGAGACAGAGCTGGAGGTGGCAGAGTTAAAGATGCTAAGATTTGCACTGGGCATGATGAGAATGAACATGATTAGAAATAAGTACATTAGAGGGTCAGCTCAAGTTGGACAGTTGGGAGACAAAGTCAGAAAGGTGAGGTTGCATTGGTTTGGACATGTGCAGAGGAGAGACGCTGGGTATACTGGGAAAAGGATGCTAAGGATAGAGCTGCCAGGGAAGAGGAAAAGAGGAAGGCTTAAGTGAAGGTTTATGGATGTGGTGAGAGAGGACATGCAGGTGATGGGTGTAACAGAACAAGATGCAGAGGACAGAAAGATATGAAAGAAGATGATAGAGATTATATATATATAGATATATATATTGTCGACTATGCCCGGCAGTTTATCCCAGCCAAGTCCCCCAAGCCGCCAGATGGAGCCATCCCTGCAATGTGGAGATGCCCCGAATTCCAGCAGGGCATCATGGACTTTGGAGTTGTAGTGCACAGCCCTGCTGGATAACGTTGGGGACGCTGCAGGGAGACACAGAGACATTGGCTTTTCCTACAGCCCGGAAGTACTTGCCAGTCACGAGGCTGGAAGAAATAAAGTGCTTCCGGGCTGACAAAGAAAAAAGAGTTTTGATTTGACCCGGAAGTGCTAGGAAGTCACATGGACTGCAGGTCAAGGAGCACTTCCGGGTCGTGGATTATATAAAGGACAATGAAACACCAGAGTGTTGAGCTGAGCTGGGTGGTAGGAGGGCAATGCGTGTGGGAGCTGGAGGATTGGATTATTGATTGTGTTTATTGTGTATTTATGAATAGTGTGGAGTGGAGGGTGCTTGGTGCACATTATTATTATAATAAAAAGAATAATTGTGGCACATTTACCAGGTGTTTGGCGTGGTACCTAAAGGGTTCAAGGGAGCGATACTGCCCCCTACTGCGTCAAATTGAATTTTTTTATATATATATAATTCAATGTGTATGAGGGGCCAAAAATATTTCTGTGTGTAATCTACTGGTTTACAAATATTTACTATCGAATTGCGTGCATACTTAACACTGATTTCATTCATATGACCTATTTTGGTTCATGTCTGTATATTATCGGTTTGTGTGTGAACTATATCCATTTGTATGTGCAGAACACTGGTTTGCATATGAACTATACTGATTTGCGTGTGTATATCACTGGTTCCAGTACATTTTGTTATTGGTTTGTGAGTGAACTGCATTGGTTTACGCTTACATGTTATCGGTCTGTGTATGAACTATATTGGTTTGCGTTCTGTGCAAGTCTAACAATGGATTTGCGTATGCAATATATTGTTTTCGTGCACATCTTATAGTGGTTTCATGTAGGTAACCTGTGGATTTTGCACTTGAACTCTATTGGTTGTATATGTGTACTATGTTGGTTTAGCGTACAAAACATATTGGTTATGTGTGTGCACCCTATCGCAACTCTGTGTATGAACTATATTAGTTTTTCACGTGATCTTCAGTGAAAATGGACGGGGCAAGAAACAGGAACTCAAGGGCCGGCAGAGTCATGGAGTGTAAAGAGAAGTGTCTAGGAGATGCATCTGCGTTTAAACGGCACCATATATTTTTCCATACAATACGTTTGCGAACCGACTTGGTGGTAATTATTTAACAGAATCTACCCTTGAGTCTGTAGTGAACACAAGGCTGAAGTTAGGTACATATTCGGGCATCTTCTTATTCGCTCCCATCTACAAGCTTGCTTGCAACCCACAGCTGCACTTTTTCATACAGCGTTTGCAAACAAGTTACATATTCTAAAGGCAAAATATTCAACATTTACAATTGACGTCTTTATGCAACATAACATTTAGTTACTACTAGTTAGATTTATTATGTCTTGTGTCCCTGCGCCACACAGACAGGTGAAGTGACTTGCTCAGGGTCACACAGTGCCAGTCTCAGGACTTGAACCCACGAAACAAAGGGGTTCAAAATGCAAAGCGCTAACTGCAATGCTTGCACATCTATAACATATTAATTGACTAAAGGTGTCAATTATTTGAAAAGCTAAATATTTAACAATTAGGAGCTGCATTACTCAGTTACATCATATTGGGCCACCTTACCTTTCACAGTTTTCTGACAAGGCAGATGCGTTTTTTAAGATGCAGTGGAGTTTTGTTCTGCCCAGTGCGAGCACTGGAGTGAAACCAACAAAGTATTCCCAGTCCAATATCAGATAAATGGGATTTAGAACGCAAGTTTAACATACAAGTGTAAACCAATGCCGTTCACACACAAACCAATAAAAGAAATTCTAGAACCACTGATATACATATTTAAATCAATATAGTTCATTTTCAAACCAGTGGTATGCACGTATAAACAAATATAGTCCACGCACAAACCGATAATATACGGGCACAAACCAATATAGTTCATATGAATGAAACCAGTATTGTTCACACACAAACCAATTAAGTATGCACGCAAACCGATAGTAAATATTCATAAACCAATAGTGTTCACACGTACACCAATAGATTACACACAGAAATACAGTGGAACCTCGGTTCACGAACGTCTCGGTACACGTACAACTCAGTTCACGGCCAAAAAGTTCGCCAAACTTTTGCCTCAGTTCACGACCACACACTTGGTATACAAACAAGTCAGTTTCCCTTTCGGTTTGTGTGCGCCAATGATTTCCACACGTGTTGCATTGTTCTCGGTCAGACGTGCCTGCCTGCATGTGCGTGCAAGCCTGCCTGCCTCCCTGCGTGTGCGCGCCTGCCTTCCTGCGTTTGCGCGCCTGCCTTCCTGCGTGTGCGCGCCTGCCTTCCTGCACGTACGTGCTTTACCTGTGATATCTTTGAGCTCTACAGTATTTCGTGGGCTTTTGCAGTTAACCATGGCTTCTAAGCAAGTGAAGAGTGGTGAGAAGAAAGTTTTGAAGAAAATTGAAATCGACGTGAAGAAAGAAATTATTGAAAAGTTTGAGCGTGGCGTTCGTGTTACTGATCTTGCTGCCAAGTATAAGAAGTCAAAATCTACGATTTCGACTATTCTAAAGCAGAAAGAATCTATTAAAGCAGCTGATGTTGCAAAAGGCGTTACAGCGTTAACCAGGCAGAGACCTTAAGTGCTGGAAGAGGTGGAAAAACTGTTGCTAGTGTGGCTGAACGAGAAGCAACTTGCAGGGGATAGCGTAAGTAAGGCGATGTTATGCGAGAAAGCCAGGAAGATTCATGGCGATTTGCTGCAAAACTATCCTTCTACAAGTGCCGGAAATGAGGAATTTAAAGCCAGTAGAGGATGGTTTGAAAAGTTTCGCAAAAGAAGTGGCATTCATAATGTGGTAAGGCTTTGAGAGGCTGCTAGTTCCGACGCTGAAGCTGCGAAAGAATTTGTGTAAATTTTCACAAAATTAGTGGAGGACGAAGGCTACATCCCGCAACAAGTCTTCAACTGTGACGAGACCGGATTGTTCTGGAAGAGGATGCAGAAGAGGACCTACATTACCCAGGAAGAGAAGGCTATGCCCGGTCATAAACCAATGAAGGACAGGTTAACTGTTTTGCTGTGTGCTAACGCTAGTGGCGACGTAAAAATCAAGCCACTACTGGTTTACCAATTTGAGAACCCTCGTGCTTTCAAACAGCACAATGTAAATAAAGCCAGACTGCCTGTGATGTGGAGGGCAAACACGAAGGGGTGGGTCACAAGAACTTTTTTTTTGGAATGGCTGCACGGGGCTTTCGCTCCCACCGTGAAGCGATATCTCGAAGAGAACAACCTGCCTAAAAAATGCCTTCTTCTAATGGACAATGCACCGGCACACCGTCCAAATTTGGTTGACGATATGGTCGAGGAGTACGAATTTATTAAGGTCGTGTTCCTCCCCCCCAACACGACTCTTCTTCTGCAGCCCATGGACCAGCAGGTTATTTCAAATTTCAAGAAACTGTACACCAAAGGAATATTCACCAGGTATTTAATGTGACCGAGGAGACGTCTTTGACCATGAAAGAGTTCTGGAAGAACCATTTTAATATCGTCCATTGCATCAGCTTCATTGATAAAGCCTGGGAAGACGTCACACACCGCACATTGATCTCGGCCTGGAAGAAACTTGGCCTGAATGCGTTCCTGAACAGGTTTTAGAAAGCTTTGAGCCTCCTGTTGTGGATGAGATTGTGTCCATGGGCAAGAGCATGGGTCTTGAAGTAGACAATGAAGACATCGAGGAGCTGGTCCTGGATCACAAGGAGGAGCTGACGACGGAGGAATTTGCTGCACTCCAGCAGTAGCAGCTTAGGTTGCTCACCGAGGAGCAGTCCTCCGGGGAAGAAGAGGAAAGGACGGTTATAAAAAATGATGCGATAAAATCCATCATGGAAAAATGGAACGAGTGCCAGGATTTTTTTTAAAAGAACCACCCTGACAAAGCGGTTACGAACAGAGTGATAAACATGATGAACGACAATGTCGTCTCACATTTCCAAAAAATTTTAATGCGTAGGAAAAGGCAAGTCGCATTAGAACGCTATTTCACTAAGTCTGATCCACCAGCTAAACAGCTAAAAACACCACAAACCCAAGAAAGCACAACGGAGAAAACACCTGAAAGAAAACATCCCTCCATCGCGGAGCCGGACTATCCCTCAAAACTGTAACCTCCTCTCCACCCATTTCCTCCTCCCTTCATGCCAGAACTCCACTCATGCAAGGTTAGTTTTCTTGGTGGTTTGTACTGTACAGTAGTTTTTGTATTACGGATTTTTCAAAAGTAAATTTTTCAGTTCATAGTGTGATTTGTTGCAGTGTTACTTTTCTCTTTTTTTCAAATGTTCATTTTTTTCCCCTGTGCTTAACTCATTTAAAAAATTGTTTACATGGAGGCGTTCATCGTGTGATTTGTTGCAATGTTACTTTTCTCTTATTTTCCAAATGTTCCTTTTTTCCCTGTGCTTAAAACTCATTTTATAAAGTGTTTACAGCGATCGGAATGTAAGGCTAAAATGGCGTGATCTTTTTACTTTTTTGGTTGCTTGTGGTTGGTTTTTAAATTAATTTCGGATTTGTTCTAATGTTCCTTTTTTTCCCTGTGCTTAAAACTCATTTTATAAAAAGTGTTTACAGCGATCGGGCTTTAAGGTTAATAGCGTGATCTCCTGCAATCTTACTTTTTTGGTTGCTTCTGGCTGGTTTTTACATACACTTCGGATTTGTTCTAATGTTCCTTTTTTTTCCACTGTGCCTAAAACTCATTTTAAAAAAAGTGCTGCACATGGTGCTGACAAGGGGGGGGTGCACTACAGAGAGATTAGAGAGCGCGAGCGAGCAAGCGCATTCTACAGAGAGATTAGACAGCGCGAGCGAGCAAGAGAGAGAGAGAGCGTGGGCATGTGCTGCTGACAGGGAAGGGGGAGGGGAGATAGGGGGTGGGTGGTGTGTGTGTGCGTGTGTGTGCGTGTGCGTGCTACAGAGAGAGAGAGAGAGAGCGTAGCTGAGCAGGGAGCCTGGGTGTTTTGTGTCAGTGTTATTCAATGTTTTTACATTAGTTCATTAGTTTACTATTACACTGTGCATTCTATGGTGTAATTAACTAAATTTGTGGTTAATCTTTACATATATTTACATATTTACATACAGTTTGTACGGTCTGGAACGGATTAATTGTATTTACATACAATCCTATTGGGGAAACTGCTTCGGTTCACGACCAACTCGGTTTACAACCAAAGTTCTGGAACGAATCATGGTTGTGAACCGAGGTTACACTATATATGATTTATGGCCTGTTTGGCCCGTCATAAATGTGTGTATGTATGTTCCAGCATCATGTCCGAATGGCTGGAGCGATTTTCATAAAACTTGGTACATATGTTCCTCATGGGTCAACTAAAAATACTGTATGGTGAAATCAGCCATAACCCACCCCCTTCTGGGTAGGGTGGGGGGTGATCTTGCGGTCTTGTATGCATGTTATCATCCAGTTGACACTCGGAACGACCACCAGAGGGCGAACTGGAGGTGACTGCAGCATTCTTTATGTTTGAGCGCCACCGCGCCCCTATTGCTTTTGAAATTGAATAGAGTTCTATGCATGGAAGTATGTGTGTCTGTCCGGCCCAGAGTGAGACAGAGTCAGGGTGAGGACACCAGCTCCGAGGATATGCAAGGCCAGTACACCAGCAAAAGGAAACCTCCTAAGAAAGACAGTCGCTTAGCTGTTCATGCGAGCACTTCGGCAACATGAATTCTTCTAGCAGAGAGATGCCCAGAGTAGTTCTGACGATATAAATACTTTCTAGGATCCCGTGCTGGCTTACACAGTTAGGATATTCCAGGCGACTGCCAGCATTCTTTATTTTTGAGTAGCACCACGTGTTTGTTGCTTTTCAAATTAAATACAGTTGGCCGGTTCCAAGCGTCAGTTGGATAATAACATACATACAACACCGCAAGACAAGCGCATTAGTGAGTCTTTATCCATCCATCCATTATCCAACCCGCTACATCCTAACTACAGGGTCACGGGGGTCTGCTGGAGCCAATCCCAGCCAACACAGGGTGCAAGGCAGGAAACAAAACCCTGGCAGGGTGACAGCCCACTGCAGAAAACCCACGCAGACACGGGGAGAACATGCAAACTCCACACAGGGAGGAACCCAGATTTATTATTTGTTAATTTTTTTTTATTTTTAAAGTTGTGTTTTTTTTAATTATGCTTTTTCTCAAAGAGTTAAAAAAAAACTTTATTTTCCTCCTGGGCAACGCTGGGTATTTCGGCTAGTCACAAATAAAAATAACCAATGTGATCAATAGACCTGATAAAGAAAATAATTCAAATAACATCACATTTAAACATTCTTCACCTTTCTCTTTCATTAGTTAAAATTTCATTGCCATTCTGTGGCTTGAACATAAATTATTGATAGCAATGAAGCTTAAAACTAAATTACAGCCTTGCTATCACTAGGTAGGCTTCTTTAAAGAAAAAATGCGAAGTACACAATTAAAATGTTAGCATCCTTAAAATATGAAGAGTTACTGGTTATTAAGCAAACCTGTAGGCACAATAAGAAAGTAAAGCTCCACCAGCTGCCACAACTAAGGTGTTAAACTAGGTTAGTGTCAGTGATTCTGACAGAATGGCATGCAGGTCGGATAGTCTGATAGTGAATCCACCACTGGTAAAGTCACAAGGAATAACTTGGTCACCAGTGTGTTAAAAGGAGAGCCATAGACACAAAATGGTTTGGTGATGGCACCCCGTATACTGAAGTCACAGCAAAAAGTGGTTACAATTGAGTTCAAAAATAAATTTTTCCGATTTTAGGATATCATACATGGCAGCGGCCTCAGTGTTGAGGTCAGAATAGGTGTGTTGTGCTTCCCCTTTCAAGAACGGCGCTAATATGTTGGCCCTGTCTGCACACTATAAATGGTGTCTCACTGCCGTGTGCTCAAAGATGAGAAGATATGACTCGATGTCATCATTCTTCTGCAACAGTATGAGTACTTGGGTTCGAGCCCGAGACCTATCCTGTTGAACAGCGTCACAAGCTTCTGCTCGAGCCTTTGATTCAGCAAGTTGTGTTTGGGTCTCTCCTAACTGGACCTTTAGTCTCTGAATCTCAGCCACCGTGTTACCAAGAATGGTTGTTAGGTCCTGCTTTTCAGTTATTTTGAGCTATTATCCTACCGACTACTCCAATTTAAAAAGGAGAGCTGGAGACACAAAAAGGTTTGGGGATGGCCACCCATACACTGAAGTCACTGCAAAAAGAAAACACATGCTTACAATCAAGTTCAAAAATAGGAACTCGTTACAGAGGGTAAACATAGATTTTTTTATATGGCAGAGACAGGAAGTGAATGGTCCAAGGGGGCCAGATGGAGGAAGTGATGTCTTTGGTAATTGGGATCTGTGTGGGAAGTGGTCATTAAGCATGGACAGAAGTGATGTCATCAGAAGGAGGGTTAATGTTGACATTACTGTTTGGGTGGTTCTTTGGACTGCAGAGGGACAAAAGGAGAGATGGTTAGATGATGGCGCCAACTCCTGGTTTGACTGAGAAATAACATTATTTGAGCCTTCCAACCTTCTCCTAAGCGCCTGTCTGTGAAAAGTGACATGAAGACTCTTTATTGTTTTAGCAGTTTTGATTTATTAATTATAAGATTTAACATTTGTAATTTTTATTTATTAATAATATTTTTGTTTATATCATTGTAACACAATTTTGTCTGTCAATATTTTTCATAGGCACCACTGTTTCGTGTGATGTTTTCATGGCTACAGCTGTATTGTTGTTGACAATGACCCCCCATTGATAGATATGTGATCTGACAGTTGCATGACCTGTGATGTCATCCCACAAGCGGTGGTGATTATCTCCTACAATCAAAGTTTTTTTACATAACTAATAAAACGTATGGAAGAATTTCAAGCGATTCTAATTTAGTTACTGAAGAGTTCTCAGTTTTGGTGCATATATAGATAGAACTTTATTTGTTGCCACAGGGAAATTAGTCTTTTTTTATGGGATTGTGGGTATCTGGACTGAACGACTGTGTCATAAAGTTAAAATTAAAACCATTGAAATAGTAGTTTTGAAAAAGTAGGCATGTTTTTCGAACTATTTAGCTAATAGTTAACCATAGCTATAGGCTTAAAAGACTGAATGCTTTTCTGTCATTTAGGACTTCTACAACTTTCTTATGTTTTTAACTAAAATCATGCCATAGCATGAGTACACAAAGTTATACAGCCATATGAAAAAGTTTGGGAACCCCTCTTAATTCTTTGGATTTTTGTTTATCATTGGCTAAGCTTTCAAAGTAGCAACTTCTTTTAATATGTGACATGCCTTATGGAAACAGTAATATTTCAGCAGTGACATTAAGTTTATTGGATTAACAGAATATATGCAATATGCATCATAACAAAATTAGACAGGTACATAAATTTGGGCACCTCAACAGAGATATTACGTCAATACTTAGTAGAGCCTCCTTTTGCAAATATAATAGCCTCTAGACGCCTCCTATAGCCCTTGATGAGTGTCTGGATTCTGGATGGTATTTTTGACCATTCTTCCATACAAAATCTCTCCGGTTCAGTTAAATTTGATGGCTGCTGAGCATGTACAGCCTGCTTCAAATTATCCTATAAATTTTTGATGATATTCAAGTCAGGGAACTGTGACAGCCATTCCAGAACATTGTACTTCTCCCTCTGCATGAATGCCTTTGTAGATTTTGAACTGTATTTTTGGGTCGTTGTTTTGTTGGAATATCCAAACCCTGCGTAACTTCAACTTTGTGACTGATGTTTGAACATTATCCTGAAGAATTTGTTGTTATTTGGTTGAATTCATCCAACCCTCGACAATCAATCCAAAGCACTTTGTTCTAAAATGAATCTGGCTTGTATAAATGAGCATTTGCATACAACAAGCAACTATGTTTGTGGTGTGAGTGCAGAAAGGGCTTCTTTCTCATCACCCTGCCATTTATACTGCTGCTGGATTATGTGAATTTTCCGATGGGATTAATAAAGTATCTATCTACAGATGTTCTTTCTGCAAATTGCGCTGAATTGTAGAATGATTTACAGATACACCATCTGCAGCAAGATGTTCTTGAGTGATCTGTGGGTTGTCTGTAACCATTCTCACAATCCTGTGCATATGCCGCTCCTGTATTTTTCTTGGTCTGCCAGACCTACTGGGTTTAACAGCAACTGTACCTGTGGCCTTCCATTTCCTGATTACATTCCTTACAGTTGAAACTGACAGTTTAAACCTTGGAGTTAGTTTTTTGTAGCCTTCCTCTAAACAATGGTACTGAACAATCTTTGTTTTCAGATCTTTTGAGAGTTGCTTTGAGGATCCCATGCTGCCATTTTTCAGAGGAGAGTCAAAGGGAAGCACAACTTGCAATTGACCACCTTAAATACCTTTCCTCATGATTGGACACACCTGTCTATGAAGTTCAAGGCTTAACGACCTAATCCAACCAATTTGGTGTTGCAAGTAATCAGTATTGAGCAGTTACAGGCATTCACATCAGCAAAATTACAAGGATACCCAAATTTTTGCACAGCCAGTTTTTCACATTTGATTTAATTTCATACAACTAAATACTGCGTCATTAAAAATACCGGGGAAAACACCCCAGTACTCAGATGTTCCTAAAATATGAGACATACCACTGTTATCTTTTTTGTTGAAAGTAAATTTTTATGCGGGCTGAGAGGGGTTTCCAAACTTTTTCATATGACTCTATCGGTGTCACAATTCATTATGAATAATCATCAAGCCACAGTATCAACATGCTAACTCAAGTATGGTTAGCATAAAGTGTAAAATGTTATTTTTCTGGTTTTGTTCGTGTCTTGTAATTATGGTCCTGTAATACTGGAGCCAATGAAGAATACAAAGGAATACTATAAAAAAAATTGTAAAAAAAAAAAAAAACTTGATTGAAAAATTGTACTTTTGTAATATTGTAGTTTATCAGAGATCAGAATATTGAAAATCTTCTCTAGATTATGCATAGGAGCTTCTTTTATTTTAAAAATGATTATCAGGGTAGCTAAAGGTTTTAATCAACAACAGGAACATGGAAGAGTCCGAGATATAATAAAAAAGATAATAATAATAAAATTTCTAAAAAGTGACTGATATAATGTTGTAAAGTGCATTTTGGTTTTATGCCAGTCACAGAAATAATAATTGTATAGGTTGTGTAAATTATCTCTAAATAATGAATTAATGATACCTAAAGAATAAAAAGTCAGTTAACTCAGTTTTCCCTCTCAAAACTTTTGAAATCTATATTTTAGCTTAGGCAAATTTGTAATATATAATTTTATGTTAGTAATGGTAAGTCTATTATAAGTGATAACACCATAGTCAATATTATTTATATATTTACTTTTAGCATTACCTTATAAAATCATAAAATACTGTAGATCAAGTTAAATTTAGAAAATACTGTATTCTGTGCTTAAATGGCAATGTTTTAGGTCTTGTTTAGTTTTAAATCATTTGTTTACTGTGAGCAATAATCATGTACCTTTTTTATTTTGAAATATAGTTGTATCAAGGTGTGATGGAGAGAGATACTACCCTAGTGCTTAATGTAACTGGACAAGAAGGAGATTACCTTGATATCCTTGTGGAAAACATGGGCCGGATCAACTTTGGGAGCAACATCAATGAGCGCAAGGTTTATATAGCATACATATATTAAACTTAAAGGTGTAATTATGTAATTACATATAGACATTTCTTACCTTCTGCATCACAATATTGCATATACAAAGTAAAATGATTGTTTTTAGATACATTTCTTATTATGAACAAGAGCAAAATTCTGTGCATTACTACAAGGCGATTGTGGACATTCACTCTCTCAGTGAATTAAACTGATGCAGGGAAATGATTTAAAAGCTCAGCTTTGTGCTGCCAATCCCAATTTCTTCTCTAAATGATCACTCTGCCATATTTAATCTTTTTCACAATACAGAACAAAATGTGGGACATCATTTTGACCCAAAGTCTTTACAGTCCTTTCAGATTAGAACTACATTTAAGGGAAGGTATACATTCTGTACAAAGAGGACTTTGAATTCATATTGAGAGTGCAAAGGTTGGTTTAATCCTTCAAAAGGGAATCATGGATTTGACTTTGTGTAGTATATCTTTTCAAGAAAGTCTTCTGTCTCTCTTTTAGCTGCTCAACAAATGGAGTTTTTTTGGGTTATTGCAGCTGTATTTAATTTTGTTTACATTTTCCCTAAAGTATCAACAATAACATTTATTTCTATAGCCCATTTTCATACACAGAATGTAGGTCAAAGTGCTTTGCAAGGTGTCAAAGAAATAGTGACAAGCAAAGAAAAACTGATTAAAATAAGATGAGAATAAATACACATTTACAAAAAATAGATATATAATCAGTAGAAAAGTAGTTGTTATATATAGAATAATTTTTTAATCACTAAAGATGAGTCAGATGTCCGGGGAGGGCAGAAATTAATATATATTAAAAAAAAAAACACTCAGATAAGATGGAGTAAAAAATAAAATCTGCAGGGGTTCCTGGACCAAAACACCACCCATCTCCCAAAGGGCATTCTATTTAAAATAATTGTTTTTAAGTAGTTAACATAATTGTTCTTATTGTTTTTAAGCTGCCTCTTTGGGTATTCAATGCACTGAGTCTCATGCATCAGGGATTGGTGGTGCTCATTAATAATGATTGCAAATGAACAAAATTCTTTGTATATCTAGTTTATAAGGAGAAGAACTGAAATGCAGCTATAAAAAAAGAGGGATTTTAGCAGCTTTTTTTAATGTGATAAGGCTGTGATAGCCTTGTGTATCTAGGTTTCTGGAATATAACAGAAGAAAACTGCCTCACCACTTATTATAGGTTTGGCTTTTAGACTCCTATTAGAAAATCTAAGAGTATAGCATGGAATGCACGGGGACAGGCACTCCAAAATACAGGAAGGAGCCAAATTATTTAAAGCTTTACATATCATTACTACTATTTTAAAGTCATTTCTAAAGGACAGAGGTAACCAATGTAATAATGCTAAGATTGGTAAGATGTGCTCAAATGTTCTTTTTTCGTTAAGATTTTTAGCCGCTTCATTTTGAACTAACTGCAACCTATTGATGTCTTTCTTGGGTAGACCAGTTAAGAGTGCATTACAGTAATCTATCCAACTAATAACAAAAGTTTGAACTAATTTCTCAGCATTTTGCAATGTTGTAAGAGGGCAGATTTTTGTAATGTCTCTTTAATAAAAAAAACAATGCAGCCCTAATAATATGGTTAATGTGCAATTTAGAGTCCATAATTACTTCTAAGTTTTTTACTTGCGCCTTGACTTTTAATGCTGAGGGATCTAGTTTATTTCTAATATCGTCCTTATTTCCGTCTTTACCAATGGCTAAGATTTCAGTTATTGCCGTATTTAAGTTGAGCAAATTACTACTCATCCATTCCGTAATACAAGTAAGACATTGGATCAGAGAGTCCAGAATGTCAGGGTCATCAGATGCTGTAGATCAGTAAAACTGCATGTTATCTGCATAGCTAAGGTAGTTCACCTTGTGCTTCAAGATAATCTGGGCTAATGGGAACATGAACATGGAAAATAACAGCCACCTGGCATAGATCCTTGTGATGCACCATGTACAATATGATGGACCTCCGAATTACAATCACCACAACTAACAAAGACTTTTCTATCTATTAAATAAGACAGAAACCAATTTAATACACTACTCATCCAGTGTCTAAGGTAATTTATAACAATACTGTGTTCTATTGTGTCAGATGCTGCACTCAAGTCTAAGTGAACAATAACAGATTTGTTGTGTCCTTATTAAGTAATTTACTACTTTAACCGTACTATGATTTGTTCTAAAACCTGACTAAAACTTATCAACAATAGAATTTTTGCTCAAGTAATCTTAATTGCTGAAAAAACATTTTTTTCTAGAATTTTGCTTAAAAGGGCAGGTTAAAGATAGGTCTAAAGTTTTCAAACACCTTGTGCAGGGGTTTCACAACTGCCGTCTTTTGAAAATTTGGCAGGACCCCAGTATTTAATGACAAGTTAACTATGTCAGTTATACTGTCATTAATCACATCTGAGACTACTTGGAAAAACCTGGCTGGGACTGTGTCAAGGACAGAAGTGGAGGGTTTTAGTTGAGAAATTATTCTACAGAGTTCATGTAAGCCTATTTGAGTGAAGGACAGACTCTGACGGTGGATTGCTTTGTTATTTTTAGTTATATGTTCTATCATAGTGGACTGTTAATTTTGTTGTCTTCCATTTGCACTCAGCTTGGCAGAATGCTTTCTTAAATTCAGATATTCTGAGTCGTCAAGGTATTTTTGTGCTGGAGGATTTCTTAGCATTTTCTTAGGGGCCACAATTTCAGTGGCAGCTCTCAGGTTAGCATTTAAATTTTCAGATTTACCGGTTACATTGTTTTTTGTGTTAAAAAAATATTAGAAAACCTAGAGGCTCTGATGTGTCGAAATAAGTTAATAAATTATCTTGCTTTTGTGTTGCAATGGATATCCACATGGAAACTGAAATCATTTCCTTTTTCAATGGACTGCTGGATCTGTATATCTCAAGGGATTACAGTTCTTTCACAACATGCTCTAGCTCACGGTCAGCCGTATCAGCACTTGTATAAAAAAAAAAAAACCTGATTGGAGCATTTCTATAATATAATAATCATGGAAAGTATTGGTGGCATATTGGTTATCATTTGGATATGGATTCCTTCATTTTACTTAGAAACTTATTTACACAAATAATAAATTACCACATTTTATATTGATTAAAATACATAACAGTAAAACATAAGCAGTGTGGCACTGTGATGTTGATTGATGTAAGTGAGGCTACCTCACAGATCTAGTGTTTTGCATTCTCCTGTATCTGCATGAGCTTCTTTCAGATATTCCATGTTTCCTTTTGAAGTGATAAGTGAACAAGTGGTTTAGAAGATGGACGTATATTAATAATTTAGAATATACTCTTAATTTGTCTTATGTTTATTTTGATTGCATTATTAAAATTCACAAATATACATTTTAATTTAATTGTTGATTTTACATTCTTGTTACTTATAGGGTCTGGTTAGCAATCTGTACTTTGGAAATTATATACTTACAGACTGGCTAATATATGCTCTTAGCTTTGATGAAGCAGTATCCAGCGGTTTGTTGCAAGCAGAAATGAGACATGACCATTCCACAGTAAGAAGAATAGAGAACTTAAAAGGCCCCACAGTGTACAAGGGAACTTTGGAAATACCAGATGTAGCTTGGGACACTTTCTTGAACCTAAAAAGATGGACCAAGGTGGGTACACAATGATCACATTTTTTAAAATGTGGAAAGCCATAAAGAGGTTTATGACCAGAGATGTGTAGTGGGTAAAAGATTTTGGAAAAGGAGCTCAAAAAGAAAATAAAGAGGGATATTGAGAGTGAGGTTTCGCAGCTGCTAAGGAGAGAAGGAAAGGCTTGTGGATATTGCGGAATGGGGAATTACATTTTAATGGGAATTGATTTTAATTCAAAAAAATATGTGAGTAGTATGGATGTTTGGCTCAATGTTTTATGGGGATAAGGGCATTGGTTAAGAGAAGGAAATGGAAAATGACTGTTTGTCATATGGTAAAACGGTATTGTTGTGGATTGTAATTTGTAATGTGTAAGGATAAACTTATTTTTACCAAAAAAAAAATTGTTTTCAATATACACTATCCTATGTTTTAGTACTAAATGTAAGATCGATTCACTAAAATACAACAGGTTTATCACCAATTTTAAATAACTTAATAGTCAAATAACAGATATTTTTAATAGATAGATAGATAGATACTTTATTAATCAATAATAAAAATATGTAAATATTTGTGAGCTTCTGTTATTTTTAATTAAACTCTAACACTTTTTAAAAATTCCTCTTTCTCTCCTTTTAGGGTCAGGTATGGATCAATGGAGTTAACCTAGGAAGATATTGGTCTAAGAAAGGCCCCCAACAGACTCTGTTTGTTCCAGGACCCATACTTAGCACATCTGCGCCAAACAACATTACACTCCTGGAACTGGAAGAAGCTTCTTCTACAACACAAGTTCTGTTCATGAACAGACCCCAGCTCAATAATACTGTAATGAGTGGAGACCACTAATTGGTTTTAATGGTGATGAAACCAAATATTATGTAAATTCATTGAATGTGTGTAGATAATATATAATTACAATTTTAATTAAATAAATTAATTACACCTCCATGAAAGCAAAACAAGGACAGTCTCATTACTTTTCAGTCAGCCCTTGTATGAAACACAAGTTTTTAATGTATTTAAAATTTCAAAACATTTGCATTGTCTTGATGTGAACACAGTTTCCAATTCTTCAATTTATGCAGTTGCAATACCTCATGCCCACACATTGTTACCTTTCAGCTATTTTCTAAATGGGCCCTTTCTTCCTGTTCAGCTAATAATCTGAAGGCTTATGTATAGCTAATAATACTCTCTCAAAACAACAGCCCCTCTAGTTTTTACACATTTCAGTGAGAAAAATATCCTTTTGAATTTGGCTGGCAGTTACTTGCAATGCGTATGTGGATTACTTTTGTTTAACACAAAGTTATGTTGCTAAACTGTTGCTTTGTATGTTTTTGTCATTTTAAGCAACAAATTGCAGACAGAGTGCTGTAGTGTAAGAAAGGCATCTGGTATGTTTGTTATTGTGGGAAAAATTATCTTCGAAGAAGGCAGTCACAGGGCCCAGATGAGAATGCAGAATGTTTATTTATTTGCACAGATTATGCACAAATGTCTCAGTCCATGGTGTGAGCAATCAATTAAACAATTCATTTGCTTTTGTACTTTTCTATTACCTTTACCTCATCTAATATATCATGGCACCTGACTCTTAGTATGAATAATGTGCAGAACTTTACTATTCCATCCAATCAGCTTGTGCCCCCAGTATTTTATGATTCCTGTTGACTCTCCCATTAATGTGAATGTCACCTCTTTAAAGGTGTTTTGCGGATTGCTCTTAGCACTGCTTCATAGGAGGGGTGTTTGGGCTATCCCTTTCATTTATCCTCACTTTCTAGAGGGGTGTACGTTACTCATTTACCTCATTTTGACTTTGGAAAATCAAGTTGGTGGATTCTCTTAGATGAGGCAGACTTATAGGATATATGCTCAAGCTTTAAACCACGTTTAGTTAGTCCTTTAGTTACCGTCAGTCCTTTTCCTTACGTTTTAATAATTTATTGATACAACTTCATTTAAGTATATACTTGTAATAATTTGTAAAAGACAGTATATTAACTAAAAATTCCATACTGTCTGTAAGCAAGAACTTTGTTTGTATTCTATATATAATATGTGAAAATGTTCAATCAATAAACAAAGTTGTAGCAGCACCCACTCAAGGTGTGTTGCATTTCAGGTGATGTCAAATTATTTAGTTTTACAGACAGCAAAAATGAGGCATACTCAGTTTTACTTTATTTTGACAAATCATTCATCCTGAAAATTTCTAGTCAAGTTTTTGCATGTCAGGTATCAGGAAATACACAGCATTTTTGAACCAATAGCAATAACTTTAAAGATATATTATTTACCCTCTACAGCTCCCGGTACCTCACTCCCAGATAAACGAGGGTTGAGTTGAGAGTGCTTTTTGCCATTCCTGAAGCGGTGAGGGGATGAGATAGCAGGCTGCTTGCCGTTTGTCCTTATCAAGACATTTACAAAACAAAAGACGCTGACGGAGAGGTGTGAACGGATTTAAAGTGGGCCGGGATTACAGGTTTTTTTTCGTAGGCTTTGGTAATTCTACTGTTAAATATTGTTTGGCAAACTCCAAGCAGGAGTTAGCTACTTTACTATAATGTCTAACTGATGCTGAGCAGAAGACGTCTGAATCTCTGTTAGAGTAACCATTGAGGTCACCTCCATGACCAAGGCCCTTCTTGCCCAGTTATTCAGTTTAGCCAAAATGCCAACTTTATGAATAATCATTGTAGTTCCAACTTCCATTTCACTATCATTGAGGTTACCTTGCTCCTTGGAACACTGAAAGCTTTAGAAATGGTATTATACCCTTACCCTAATCTACTGTAGGCCTCACCAAAATTTGACTGCAGAGGTCTACAGAGAGTTCCTTGGGCTTCATGTCTTGGTTTTTACTCTGACATGAAGTGAGAATTGTAGGACCTTATAGTCACAGGCGTTCACTTTTCTAAACGATGTCCAATTTAATATGGCACAGGGGAACTCCAATTAAGTTCTATAGCCACATCTCAATGAGAATTAAAGCAAACAAAATGCACCTGAGCACAATTTGAAGTGCAACAGCAAAGGGTCTGAATACTTATATGAAGGGGAAATTTCAGTTTGAGAAAACACGTTTATACTTTGTCATCATGTGTTAGAGAATGTAGATTGGTGGACATAAATGACAAATGTATCCATATCTAAAGAAATCTGCAACACAATAAAGTGTGGAGTCAATGCCAGGGTCTGAGTACTTCCATGAATCCATTGAAAACTCTAGTGACAACCACGGTGAACTGCTTGCTTACTTACATGGAAATAAGTACGAGGCACTAGAGGAAGAGAGGGCAAAATCCGTAATTTTAAAAGATTTTGGCAGCATGGGTGCCAGTTTCAGAGGATCCGTTCACCTTTTTGAATCAGGCTGGCAGTAAGTTCGTTGATGAAGGTGTGGAGGTTCGAAGAACTAAGAATGAGCTACATAATACAACACAGCATTTATGTATCCAGTCATACTTTTTACAATACAATGCTGGAGTATATAATTTGGTTACTTTTACATTTTTGGATTACTTTTTACTTAAAGGACAGAGAAAGAATGAACATGTTTATTAGCTTTTTTATTGAAACATCGTGTATGTTTGTTTTTTATCTATTTTGTTTTGAAGGAAAATTATCAAGTTGGTTTATACAGTATGTGATATTGTGAATGTATTGTTTAGGTTTACATTTTTTACTTGTCATTTTGCATTTATTTTGCAAATAACTGTCCTTCCCATTTGTTTGATGAGCACAAAGTGAGGATTGGTGAGAGCTCAGCACTTGTGTTGGCTTGCATTAAGTCAGTAGGTAAAAGCAGCCACTATGTTTGTGCACATTTAACTTGCACATTCATCGTGCATGGTTTCACATGTCTAACCTGAAGTTGAAACTATTTAGTCATTGTAAACCTTTAATAATGAAAATAATTAAAGTTATTTTAAAGTGTTATGAAATATATACATTCAAACAAAGCTGGTGCCATTCTGAGTTGAAGCGTTTGATGTAGTTCACTCACTTGATTACATTGTGTAGAAAGCAACTACAAACATTCAATGCAGAAAATGGGCATAAACTGTCAGCCTGAATACATGATATTTAAATCAGAAAGGGGGCACAGGGTCCAGGTCACTTTGACATATTCATTTTATTATATGGAAGTAGCACATTATGCACAATATAAAATCTTCTACAGTATTGACAATAAAAGTTATATACTGTAACTCTGTTATTCTGTCATATTGCTGTCCTCACTATATTGACATGGACTAAAAACAATCTAATTGAAAAGTCCAGTGAAATATTTCATTTGTTGTGGGAAAAGAACTTTTTTTGATAAATTTTTGATCTGTATCTTACAGATACACTTGCCATATGTTATATTATTGATGATATATAGCAGTGACTACAATAAATAAGCATGTGTGACAAAACAGCTGCCCCTAAAATAAAACATTTATGCCTACTTCCATACAATTTTGCTAGGGTGGGATCCAGACCCTGTTGCAGTAGCATCAGGCCCAAAACCCTAACCTGTCCTGCAAAAGACATCCCAGCTACCACTCACATGCCATCAGTTTTCAAATTGCCAGTCAACCTAACTGGCATACCAGGGAGAATATTCAGGCTGCACACAGGGAACACTGGGTGCTGGGTTTGAACCAATGACACTAGATCCATGGAATAGCAAATGCAACCACTGCACCTACTAAATTTAACTTGAATTTTCAATCTTTATGTATTTTTAACTAATATACCTTAAGTGAGTTTTTTCTTAATTATTCACTGAAATAAAGTCTTTTCCAATAATTTCATTTGTCCAATTTATAGAATCTTTTGCTTTTTTGTGTCATTTCCTTTATACAAGTGTAAATTGTATCTGTTTTTCCCTTTTTAATTACATTTAATAAGATTATTCACATCCTATAAAGTGCCAAATGCCTTTTTTCTCAAATGAAGCTCAAATTAACCTTCAATTTTCTTTCAAGTTCAGCATCATTGCCTTCCTTTTTTCCATTATCCAACATTTTTTTCCAATTTTATCACCTTTATTATTGGTCCAAGATTTTTCCACCCTTAGATTCCACTCCTTCCATTGTCTATTCCTTTTCCCACAATATCCTTACATAATCCATCTGAGCTTCTTTTCTGCTTCTGTAAATGTATCATTAGTGTATTACAACCTCCTGGTGGGACACTGGGTCCTAATGAACTTCCACTAGAACGCCTAAAAGAGTTAGACAAGGAGAATGTGGACTTATTGGTAAAATGTTTCATCAGCCTCTGTGAAACAGGGCAAATCCCATCAAAATGGCTACAGTTGATCTTCATCACTTTACACAAGATTTTTTTTTAAAAAAAAAGCCAAAACCTATGGTGACTACATCAAAATCTGTCTCATGAGTGACATGCTCAAACTCCTCTTGAAAGTGATTCATGTAAAATGTGAGGGTGAGTTTGGATTTAGGAATGGTACAGGTAAACGAGATGTCTCTTTGCCCACCAAGTCTTCATTCAGAGGTATTGATATGTTAATCAAAATATTAGTGTCTGCTAAATTGATTATGATAGAGTGTTTGAAAGGGTCCATCATGTTAAACTAATAGATGACCTTCGAGTCAGGACAAGTCTTTTGAAGCACTTGTATTGGGGTCAGATATAATACTGTCTAATAACATCAGTATTATGTGAGGAGTGAGATAAAGGTGCATCAAGTTACCACTTTTACTCAGCATTTATGCATGGGCATTTTTTTCATAAGCATTAGAAAGGCTGGATGAAAGGATAAAAAAAGATTGATGATATCACTATACTCCTTGGTTCCTCAATTCCCAACCTAGAAAAGCTAGTAGACAGGATGAAACTCTTAGGCTTGTGCTATGTCCTTAATATCAACATAAAAAGGAACTAGTATAGGATTATTGGTAAACCTAGTTAGCATGATGACTCCATCTTATGGGTTGATGAATGACCTGTTGAGAAGATGACCACATACAAGTATCTTGGCAGCATTGTTAGCAATCAAGGGGGGCATAACAGAACAAATGCATTTGTTGAGCCCATACCCAGGCAAATTTAGTGTGTTCTCATGGCTAACTTGAAAACAACTTAATTACAGCATGTAACAAATATGTGCAGTGGGTAAATTAAACATACAATTTAAAGTTTGAATTAACTCTTCACAGAACATTCCTTGTTGAGCTTCTCTTTATAGAGTAATAGTGGGTCACTTGCCACAACTATATAGTTTATCATTGACCTCTGGCCCAAAGTACTCCAGCACCAAATGTTCTGTCCTCCTTGTACCCTGTGTATAATTTGACAGACAGCTTAATCTCACTCCCCATTCATCACATTCAAAAAGCATAGGTAACTTTTTAATAAAGGACATGAACCAAGTTACTATGAAACAGAAAACAGTATCTAAATTTAAATAATGAGAAAACACTTGTTTCCATAAAATAGATTAATATTATGGCTGCTTATGGTTAGATAGGGTACAGCACAAGTCGGTGTTAAATTTAAATTATAACTACAAATTAACATCACTTAGGCATTATACATATAAAGAAATATTGTACCAGTAAATACGCATGACAGAATACTAAATGTACAATTAATGCTTTGAGGAGATTAAGGAAAGAGGTGGAAGAACAAAAATGCAACCATGTTCTCCTCTTGCAAGCTGCTTCTGATTATATCACCTGGTGGTGACATAGGAACATATTTAAATAAACTGCAATGACACAAATATCCAAAAGATGCAAGTATATTA
Source organism: Polypterus senegalus (assembly GCF_016835505.1). Taxonomy (NCBI): domain Eukaryota; kingdom Metazoa; phylum Chordata; class Cladistia; order Polypteriformes; family Polypteridae; genus Polypterus; species Polypterus senegalus. The sequence continues at coordinate 47,201,665 of NC_053159.1, forward strand.
CATAAATAATTAACAAAACAGGTATACTTTGAAAAATCTTTGTGTTCAAACATGGTATTCATTATAGATAATCCATCACTAGCACAGAGATCAAATAAAGATCCAACATTGGGGGTTGAAAATGGGTAAAAAACCTTTCTCTCAGTCAGGCCCTCCCAGGTAGCTCCATCATTCCCCACGTGAGCATTGAGCCCCCCCAGTAGCCTTCAGAGTCAGTAGATGCTACAGTTTTAATGGCCGACTCCAATGTCTCCAAAAACGCGGAATATTCTGCAACTCATAGTTACACTGAGGTGACCCTCTAATCAGAAATAACTCCAACTGTACAACTCTCACCAATGGCTTGAAAGTTTTTCCACACCAATCAGGGGCTTCATTTGTTGGACAACTGCAGAACAGTAATGAGAGCACAGAAGACTGAAGGAGACTGGTTCGACAGCTAATGTTGTGCATAGAGGCGAGTCTGGATATATCTAGCCAGTGTTTTTAAACTTCTTGAACAAGCTCTGGCTTCTTCCCTCACAGTGAACTTCTATTTCATGATTTAATATTCAGTTTCAGTTGCTAAGATCTAGAATGCTGTTATAGATAGAGAGGTAGATAGCACATTATTTCTCTCAGGAAGTCTCATCTTTTACCCTGTGAGTGGTGAACCCTACGGGCTGTGGGTTTTTGGTACTGAGCCTGACCAACTTTTGTGGGTCACCTGGCCACCAGATGATTGCTGGAGACCACCACTGCCAGGTTGGCTATGGGACTGGGTCCCAATGTCCCTCTTTGGGGTAACGTTGTCTTTGACCTTTTTGAGGCTATCATACGGGTCTTTAATCAATTGTTTCTTGACAGGGCCAATCCCTCTTTGACCACTTTGCCATGGGGCAACCCCATTAGGGCCACACACCTCCAGACAACATATTTCTAAAGATCATTGAGGCAAACAAACCCCATGCCAAGTTAATAATCTTAGGATTGAAATATATCTTTAACAAGAGACAGGGGTGCAACAAATCAAACAAATATAAACCGACTTCCCTCCACTAAAATTGGTTAAATAAGTTCTTTTCGAGATTTTATTTAGAATAACTTCCCACTATATACTTTTTCAGAAGTGATAGATGTAAATCTCAGAGAAACAGTTTCATTGATTAGAAGTTCAGATGGCTACAAGGGTCAAATCCAAAAGAAGAATAGGGTTTTAAAGAAGACTTGCACCCATTGCTGCACTCCCTAGACCACAGTTGCCCTACTTTAATCTACACTACCAGCTTATTACAACACCTTATTATTTTCTGCAAAAAGCCCTCTGTACCACATGTGTATGTCCTTAAAAGATTTGTTTCACATACAGTCAACAACTTTGGATATCCCTTTAGAACTTGAAGTCATTATCAAAGAGAAGGAACCCTCACAATGAAGTGATGTACTCTGCACTTTTAGGACCTGTGATCTAATCATTTTAAAGCCTGGTGTCTTGACCTTCATTCCGAGCACAAAGATGTTTAAACTTTAAATCACACCTACAATCCTGTACTCTCAAGTGAATTCCTCCAGCAAATCTTTTACATTAATCTCCTTCCATTACTTCAGGTAGAAGAACCGGTGTGCTTTTACTGCATCAGATAAATATTAAAATAACCCCAGAGTCGCTCAATTTCACTAAATTGTAGGAATAATGTAAAGTACTTTACACCAAGCATTTTTAGAAACATTAAAATAGCATTATTATTTCCTACAAGCCATTCACTTTCCACTTCCTAACCCCCTCTTGTGAAGAAACAAAGGCAATACTTAAGAACCCATGACGACGACCGGCCTGGCAATCAAGAAGCAAGCTGGGTCCTTTTGTGTGTGCGCTAACATAATAGCTGTCATTCATGTTGCGTCTTCTCATTCAGTACTTCTACACTTTGCTTTATTTTTTGGGGTTTGGGAGGGGGGGCTGATTATCTAAGGTAAGGAAATTAGCACACAACAAGCTGGCAGCATGTTTTTTCTTCAGCGCTACTTCATATAGCTAATGGCAGAGTGTGCTAATTGGTGGCAAATGTGCCAGCTGGTGCCTAAGATAATACTAGTGGAAATAAGCAGGTATCCTGATAATTACAGCAATCTTCCACTGCGAAACACTTAGGCGCATGAAGTTATTTGGCTGGCGATAGACCAAGATGTATCCTGCTGTATCTGCAACAAAAGAAACAGGTAAGAAAGAGAGAAAAAAAAAAAAAAACCAATTACGGGCCTACTGGGAGTTTGGTAGGTTCAAAAAAGCTTATAATAACCCATTGATAGTTTAAATGGATGTAAGCTATCTTCCTCTGATTAAAAAAGAATATGAGCAATTTTTCTTTCTTTTTAATCAAAATGTAAAAACTAAACTTTTGACTTGCCATTTAATATGCCTCTAATGTGATCACGCATGCAAGCTTCAGCAAAGTGCAGCTCCTACAAAACAAGATGGCTACATGAGGAGCATCTGAAAACAAGATGGTAGAGTTTGTTAAATGTTGACCTGGTATAATGTGTTATTGGGAAGTGTCTGATTCAAAAAGCTATACTTGTACAAGAGTTTTAGCCTTAAAGAAAATACTTTGAAGTTCAGGCAACAAAGCTAGTTCATGCTTTATTAATATTAATGACCAATAGCAAACATTGTCAACCAGATGAGGCAGATTAAAGGAAAGTCTTGTGTGCTTTCTAAATTGTTTTACTGATTTACTTACTTAAACGCCAAGATAACATGTTAGTAACTAAGATACAAGGTCATTCACATTGTCTAAAGACAAGACAAGTCCAAATTATGTTAACACTAATGGATTATGTTTATCTCGACAGGTTGATGGATAGGTAGTGGTGGATCATTGCCATGGCCTCCATACTCCCCTGATTTGACACCCTGTGATTTCTGGTTATGGGGTATGGTGAAGAAGCACTTGTATAGCAGGAAAGTTCGTGAATTCAATGACCTGAAGGACAGAATACTGACTGTGGTATTCCCCATGAAATGTGTGTCTGGGCTTTAAATGGTACTGTGTAGCCAAGAAAAACTTCTCATGTTTTCATTGTGAATGGAGATATCATTGTTTCCAATAGGATGGGAGCCTACAATGACTTGTACTGGACAGAAGAAAACAAAATAAATATTTCTCTATAAGTCAAGTCACCCAGCTGTCTGCTCATATCACATAAAACACATGGATTTTTTGGTAAAATGTTGTTAAAAAAATACAACTGGAAAATGAAAGCAGTCCATAAACAAGAAGTCCCTTCACATGGTGTGACTGTCTCTACCCCTCATTCATTGGTGAAGAGTCCTGTCTTCAGTTCAAAAACATGAATAAGCGCTTCTCTGACTACTATACAGTACTACAGTAGTCTTCTATAAATTACAATAGCAGCATTTATCTCTATACTGCTGCAACTGCTAAGTTAAAAGACTGTACTCTCAACTTTATAAGTACAGACCAAGGCAACTAGCAACTAAGTAACTAATCTGAAGTCCTCTACTGCTTCACTGTCTTCATTAGTGCCATAGGAGTACATTAAAGATGTGTTTTAGTCCTAGAAAATCAGCATCCTCAAACTCCTTTCAAAAAAATGTTTTAAAAGTTTCAAATAACATGCTCAGAATGTCCTGCTCAATGTTTGTTCAATAATGTGCTATTACGGTTGATTTATTGCTTTTGTCAAATTTGGACAAACAGTTAAACCCTTTCCAACATGTTTTTCTTATTTTTTTAACTCAAATTTTTAAATTGCCCATAAAATCATCACCCAGATGTGAGCTGTGTGACATGTTAGCAGCTATACATTGTTGCTGTTTTATCATGGAAAGGTTTTGAGGTAGACCCATCCTAAAAATATAAAATCCCTTTTCTGGACGTACAGACTATTTTTCCTGCCAACCCACATTTATATATCATCTTTTCATAGTCTATGCTCTTTCCCTATAAGTTAGATTGGAGAGAAAATACAGCCCACAGGCACAATGCACCCCCAACCAGTAATATGGTCTGATGTTATCCAGTGACTCTTCACTCTAGGAGGCATCTCTCCTTTTACATGTCCCTCAGTTGGCATAAATGTAATTAGACAACCAGGGTTAGACACTTCAATTAGTAATTTTATTCTTTAAAATTATTATGCAAAAGAGGCAGCAAAGCAAATGACTGTTACAATCACACCACACAACTTGCTGGTGTTGACCAAAGCACACAATGTGCAACAGTGTTCAGAGGGTTCTCAGCTAATGCAGTTAAGCTGCAGTAGGTTCAGCTGACTCATGGCACGTAGATCTCTTTGTGGCTTGTTCACCTTACTGCTACTTGGATCGGATCAATTCATTGTCTGACATTATGAAGTTAGTCAAAAGTGGAACATTTTGTGAGATGGTGAATGGTTCTCTTTTTATGGAATTCTCATGAGCTGTTTGGGTTCCAAACCATGCTTCTGAAATTTAAATCAGAAAGTGGTCAAGGTGAATGACATAGTTCATGCTTGTATAACTAAGTATGCATGCATGCTCAACAGCTATTGCTGTTTTGCTCATTCAGCAAGTTTAAATCAGTTTTAACTTTTTACAAATGCATCACATTTTTTAACTAGCCAAAACAGAGCTTATAAAATCTAAAAATGCGCCATCTTTTAGATTGCATCCATATGATCTACTTAAACGTCTATATGACTTGCTTATTACAGACGTATCCTAATACTGTACTTTTAATATAAACTGAAATAACTACTATGCATTCCTAAAATAATATGCCACCCAAAGATTATATTTTTATTTTATATGTTAATTACTCCATGTAGTTTGTAGTGGTAGCTGAGAAAAAATCGTAACCTCATATTTTCATGGAGAAATTACCTATGAAAGATTAAAATTGCACAGGAGCCATCAGTGACCAACTCTGGACAACAGCAAATAATGTGAAAAACATCCATGTAAAAAAAGAAAAAAATTCTCACGTAACTCATGTCACGAAATTCTCCTACCCATTCATATGCTCAGAGCATGTAAAATACATGCATTGTTTTTGGTAAAATATTCTTAGAACTTCCTTTCAAAAAAATCCCATCCACAATGGGATAGCACACGAATCAAAGATCTGCCTCTCCTCTTCAGTCACTGGAGAAGAATCAATTAAAATTTTGGGAAAGACGTCCTTCCTGTTTATTGTGTGCAGTTTTCTGTACTTGCTCATTCAAAATCACTTAGTTTTACAAAATATTTCTGTAAAATTAGTAAAACATTATTCATTCTTAAGCAATGGTTAAAACAAAAGGATACAATATAACATTTGCAAACTCGATTAATGCATTACAGAACTGTAGGGGGTGGGGGTGCCTATCCTGTGAGCACTGGATACATGGCAAGAACCACCTGTGGACAGAGGGCAAGTTCATTGCAGTGCCCACTCATACATACAATGCCAAATTAGAGTCCACAATTAACCTAAGAATTACATCCTTGAAGACGTGGAAGGAAAACCTCACACAGACATGGAGGGATTACAGTATGCAGTCTCCACAAAGATAATGACCAGACACAGTATGCCAGATCCAGATCCATGAGGCAGCAATCCTGAGCTGGAGTGCTAATCACTAGTTCACTGTGTCAGCCAGGGCATAAGGAGCAGCTTATTTTCATTTTTGCAAAATATGTGGCATCAGGAAATTGTGCACTGGGCAAAAAGTGGATTGAATTGGAAGCCCAATGACACTAGTATTTCATTTATGTCAAATGACCTTATGAATGACAGCAAGTCATTAAACATTTTATATTACTGAATTAACAAAGTAATATAAGTTTTAACCTGATTTAGGCAAATAATTAAATTTGAGAATGTTTAAAATACATGAATGATAGAGAAGTGTTTCAATGTTTGTAATAATTGTGGCAGTACATTAGAACAATCTAGACGAGAACAGGCCATTCAGCCCAACAAAGCTTGCCAGCCCTATCCATCTAAAAAAACATCAAGGCGAGTTTTGAAAGTCCCTAAATTCCTACTGTCTACCACATTACTTGGTAACTTATTCCAAGTGTCTATGGTTCTCTGTGTAAAGAAAAACCTCCAAATGTTTGTGTGAAATTTACCCTTAACAAGTTTCCAACTGTATTCCCTTGTTCTTGTTCAACTTATTTTAAAATAACGTGATCCACCATACTAATTCCTTTCATAATGTTACGCACTTCAATCATGTCACCTCTTAATCTTCTTTGCTTAAACTGAAAAAAGTAGTAAAACATGACCTCCCTCTTCTAAACCCATGCTGACTGTTCAGAAAAACTGCTGTACTTGCCATGTGCTGCTCAATCTTATCTTTAATATTCAGATAATTAAAATCTACTATGACTATAATATCCCCCTGTAAATTTGACTTTTTAATGTTACTAAAAATATGTGTGTTGAAATTACTGTTTGCATTGGGCAGTCAATATAACACACTCCTAAAATAAGGCCTCTTTCACTAATTCTTTCCAGGTGAAGCCACATGTCCTCACTAAGATGGGGCTCGTTGTCCAAATGAAGAGGACTTGCATTTAAATTGTGTTTGATATAAACAGCAACCCCACCTCATTTTCCCTTCTGTCTGTCCTTCTTAAACAAATGTGTATCTCTCTGTGTTTAATACTCATCTCCATCAGTGTTATTTAGCCAGGTTCCAGTATTGCTATAATATCACAACTATGTCCCGCTACATAAAACTACAACTCACTTGTTTTATTTTTGATACTGCCAACATTATAGAAAGCTATTTTTATTGTGTTACTACACTTACATTTAAATGTTGGGTTAGGATTTATATTACTATGCATTTTTACTTTTACACTATTGTTTGTTCCAAAATGTAAAGTTTTAAACATGGCCTGCCCTAAACTCCCTGCCTCCATTCCCTAGTTTAAGTAATACTCAACTAACCTACTCATACACCTCCACAACACATTGGTGCGGCTCCGGTCCAGATGCAATCTGTCACAGCGGAACAGGCCCAAAATGGTGCAAAAGGAGTCTCAATGCCCCATAGACGTATACTCTTCTATCCTGCAGCATGATCTGAGCCATGTGTTAAGCCTTCTAATCTCTTCAGTCTTACCTGGACTGGCACATGGCACTGGGAGAACATCAGAAAAGACTACTATGTCAGTTCTGCTCCTCAGCCTGACACCTTAACTCTTTAAATTTGGATTGCAGAACAGACAGACTATCCTATGTATGTCATTTGTTCCAACATGGACAATGACAACTGGATCCTGCCCCGCTCAGGGCAAGAGCCTATTCACCCTTTCAGGTGCAACCGGAAGTCAACACACTATGCGAGACACTCCGTCTCTGGAGCAAACCTGCACTTTAATCCCCCTAATGATTAGTCCCCAACTATCACTACTTCTCTCTTTCTCGGAACTGGTTTTGAGGTGGCCCATTGGGACTCCTCATCCCTGCCTAACACTTTGGAATCTTCAGAGGCATTGTCCAGCTCCGTAAGAACCTGAAAACAGTTTGACACTTAACATTCTGGGGTTAATGTCCCTGGACAGTGTGCAACCTTCACCTTACACCTTGTGACCGTGACTCGCCGGTGTCTACCTGTCTGGTCTGGATTTTCCTCCTGTGCCACCTTAGAGGAGTACACTATCTCTTTAAAGGGCACCTGGGTCATGTCTGCTAAATCTCTACTACAATGCAGGCCTGCCAACTCCTCCTGCAGTTCAGCAACCCTGAGCTTGATGTGCTGGATCGCCTGGTATCTCATATAGATGTAGCTACAGCTATTTTACACATTCTGGCTTCTTAAGGTCCTGTAATCTTTTCCTTCTCAACTGCTTGCTGTTTGTTCTTCTGTGAGGTTAACTTTACTTCTCTCTGTCTGTTTTCCTACCTTACCGCTCCTCTTATTCTAGAATCGCTGTTTGTACTCCTTTGTATTACTGAAACGTTAGGTCCTGCTCCTTGACTGCTCTGTTTCCTGACAGCTAAGAACTGTTCAAACTAAAAAAAGGTGCTTAGTGATTATCTGCTGCTACTTAACTTCTTACTATCCTAATGCTCCTACAGCCCTTTGTGCCTGATTTGGTGTCTTAACGCCTACCTTAGCAGCCATTTTTTTTGACTAAGGAATTGCTGTTTTTGTTACTTAACTATTTATTGCTACAAAGCTGGTTATTTACCAACTTATTTACTTAGATGTTTTCTGCCCTGCCTCGTTGAAGCTAGTTCAAATACAAATAACAAAAAAAACAAATACACTTAAACAAGAAACTCTTTCAATCAATCAATCAACATTTATTTATATAGCACATATTCATAAAAAAAATGTAGCTCAAAGTGCTTTACAAAATGAATACAAAAATAGAAGACAATAAAAAATAAAAATAAGACAACATTAATTAACATAGAATAAGTAAGGTCCAATGGCCAGGGTGGACAGAAAAAACAAAAAAAGTCCAAAAGCTGGAGAAAAAAATAAAATCTGTTGGGGTTCCAGACCAAGAGACCGCCCAGTCCCCTCTGGGCAATCTACCTAACATAAGTCAAACAGTCCTCTTTGTATTTAGGGTTTTCATGGAAGGACCTGATGATGGTCACGTAGACTTCTGGCTTTGAGTCCATCAATGTTGGAACATCATGATGCTTTGAGTAGGTGGTGGTGGCGCAGGCCGCCACCACAAAGAACCGGAAAAGAAACAGAAAGAGAGTTGGGGTCAGTACGGATTTTAGAGCCACTATGAATAGTTATTGCGATGAATTGAACGTACAGAGTATCAGTATTAAGTTAAAGTGAAGTTATGAGAAGGCCATGTTAAAGTAATGTGTTTTCATCAGTGTTTTAAAGTGCTCTACTGTATTAGCCTGGCGAATTCCTATTGGCAGGCTATTCCAGATTTTAGGTGCATAACAGCAGAAGGCCACCTCACCACTTCTTTTAAGTTTAGCTTTTGGAATTATAAGGAGACACTCATTTGAAGATCTAAGGTTACGATTTGGAATATAACGTGTCAGGCATTCCGATATATAAGATGGAGCGCGATTATTTAAGGCTTTATAAACAATAAGCAGTATTTTAAAGTCAATCCTGAATGACACAGGCAACCAGTGTAGTGACATCAAAACTGGAGAAATGTGCTTGGATTTTCTTTTCCCAGTTAGGATTCTAGCAGCTGCATTCTGCACTCGTTGCAAGTGATTTATGTCTTTTTTGGGTAGTCCTGAGAGGAGTGCGTTACAGTAATCTAGTCTACTAAAAACAAAAGCGTGAACTAATTTCTCAGCATCTTTCAATGATATAAGAGGTCTAACTTTTGCTATGTTTCTTAAGTGAAAAAATGCTGTCCTAGTGGTCTGATGAATATGCGATTTAAAATTCAGATTACAGTCAACGATTACCCCTAAGTTTTTTACTTCCGTCTTAACTTTTAATCCTAGTGCATCAAGTTTATTTCTGATAACCTCATTGAATCCATTATTGCCAATTACTAAGATTTCAGTTTTCTCTTTATTTAGTTTGAGAAAATTACTATTCATCCATTCAGAAATACCAGTAAGACATTGTGTTAGTGTATCAAAAGAGTCGGAGTCATCAGGTGCTATTGATAAGTACAGCTGTGTGTCATCAGCATAGCTGTGGTAACTCATGTTGTAACCTGAGATAATCTGACCTAACGGAAGCATGTAGATTGAGAAGAGCAGCGGACCCAGGATAGAGCCTTGTGGAACACCATATCGGATATCATGTGTCTTTGAGTTGTAATTACCACAACTCACAAAGAATTTTCTACCTGCCAGGTAGGATTCAAACCAATTTAAGACACTGCCAGAGAGGCCCACCCATTGACTAAGGCGATTTCTAAGAATATTGTGATCAATGGTGTCAAATGCAGCACTCAGATCTAAGAGGATGAGAACAGATAAATGGCCTCTGTCTGCATTTACCCGCAAGTCATTTACTACTTTAACGAGTGCAGTTTCTGTGCTGTGATTTGTTCTGAAACCTGACTGAAATTTATCAAGAATAGCATGTTTATTGAGGTGGTCATTTAACTGCACAATGACTGCCTTCTCTAGAATTTTACTTAAGAAGGGCAGGTTAGAGATGGGTCTAAAATTTTCAAAGGCAGAGGGGTCAAGATTATTTTTCTTGAGCAAGCCCACCCCCCAAACACCCAGCTGCTTTTGCTCTTGTGCTGGCATAAAAAAGAAAAAAACCCTTCTAAATTGGAATGATGCTTTAAAACATTTCCGCATGGTTCCTAAGTGGCAACCAAATCCTAAGTTTATAGGAGCAAAATATATTTTTTATTAACTCTCACACCACAGAAAACACAAAAACACTTAGCAACTGCAAGCTGCTTCTCTCTTGATTACAAAGATAACTTTAGTATGTCTCCTTCTCCCTCCAGTTTTTCTTGGAATTAAAGTAAATATTATAATACATTATAATCTGTGAAGTTTCAGAAATAAACTATATTTTCCATTGTTGCACACTCCTCCTGAGTTCTAGTCAATGTCTCTTTTGAATGAAAGTAAATCCTATTATCTACAGAATGAACATTTGACTTCACTGAACATGTATGAGATGTTTATTATGGATAGATTTTTTATTTTTTATTACAAAGAATCAACCTCAATGTACAGATTTTTCAGCTGTCTTCCACAAAGAAATATATCAACTAAAGACATCTTTCGTGTATGCATTAAAACAAAAAATACCCAGTGTAGCATGTACGCTAGTTTAAGAGACCAGCTCAGGACTGTAACGCAAGCCACTGATGGTTTCTGAACTGGCATCTGTGTGGTTTTCATTCCAGTGATTTAGCCTCTAAGATCATTTATGGGGCATTCACATTTAAATCAAGAATTGACGGTTCACAATGATTGAGGTCAGTGCCCTTCGTGGTGTTTGTTTCTGTGATTTTTACTTTAGTCTTTCTTTCTAAGAATCTAACTGCTTGTGTTTACAAAAGCATTTATATGGAACTGAAAAACATACAAACCGGATTCCAAAAAAGTTGGGACACTAAACAAATTGTGAATAAAAACTGAATGCAATGATGTGGAGATGGCAAATGTCAATATTTTATTTGTAATAGAACGTAGATGACAGATCAAACGTTTAATCCGAGTAAATGTATCATCTTAAAAGGAAAAATATGTTGATTCAAAATTTCACGGTGTCAACAAATCCCAAAAAAGTTGGGACAAGTAGCAATAAGAGGCTGGAAAAAGTAAATTTGAGCATAACGAAGAGCTGGAAGACCAATTAACACTAATTAGGTCAATTGGCAACATGATTGGGTATAAAAAGAGCTTCTCAGAGTGGCAGTGTCTCTCAGAAGCCAAGATGGGTAGAGGATCACCAATTCCCACAATGTTGCGCAGAAAGATAGTAGAACAATATCAGAAAGGTGTTACTCAGCGAAAAATTGCAAAGACTTTGCATCTATCATCATCAACTGTGCATAACATCATCCAAGATTCAGAGAATCTGGAACAATCTCTGTGCGTAAGGGTCAAGGCCGTAAAACCATACTGGATGCCCGCGATCTCCGGGCCCTTAAACGACACTGCACCACAACCAGGAATGCTACTGTAAAGGAAATCACAGAATGGGCTCAGGAATACTTCCAGAAACCATTGTCAGTGAACACAATCCACCGTGCCATCCGCCGTTGCCAGCTGAAACTCTACAGTGCAAAGAAGAAGCCATTTCTAAGCAAGATCCACAAGCTCAGGCGTTGTCACTGGGCCAGGGATCATTTAAAATGGAGTGTGGCAAAATGGAAGACTGTTCTGTGGTCAGACGAGTCACGATTCAAGTTCTTTTGGAAATCTGGGACGCCATGTCATCCGGACCAAAGAGGACAAGGACAACCCAAGTTGTTATCAACGCTCAGTTCAGAAGCCTGCATCTCTGATGGTATGGGGTTGCATGAGTGCGTGTGGCATGGGCAGCTTGCATGTCTGGAAAGGCACCATCAATGCAGAAAAATATATTCAGGTTCTAGAACAACATATGCTCCCATCCAGACGTCATCTCTTTCAGGGAAGACCCTGCATTTTTCAACAAGATAATGCCAGACCACATTCTGCATCAATCACAACATCATGGCTGCGTAGGAGAAGGATCCAGGTACTGAAATGGCCAGTCTGCAGTCCAGATCTTTCACCTATAGAGAACATTTGGCGCCTCATAAAGAGGAAGGTGCGACAAAGAAGGCCCAAGACGATTGAACAGTTAGAGGCCTGTATTAGACAAGAATGGGAGAGCATTCCTATTTCTAAACTTGAGAAACTGGTCTCCTCGGTCCCCAGACGTCTGTTGAGTGTTGTAAGAAGAAGGGGAGATGCCACACAGTGGTGAAAATGGCCTTGTCCCAACTTTTTTGGGATTTGTTGACACCATGAAATTCTGAATCAACATATTTTTCCCTTAAAATGATACATTTTCTCATTTTGTTCCATGATTTATGTTCTATTCTGAATAAAATATTAGAAGTTGGCACCTCCACATCATTGCATTCAGTTTTTATTCACGATTTGTATAGTGTCCCAACTTTTTTGGAATCCGGTTTGTAATACAAAAGAATATAGTAAGCCATAAATTTAAAATTACCAAGTGAAGTGTTCTTAAGGTCTGTGATATACTTATTCTCAAATTTGTCTTTGTTTGCCTTCACCATTGTAATGCCACCAATGCCAATGGTCTGCAGCTACACTGATAAAGAACACAAAAGAAAATCTAATTTTATTGATTGATGATTTAATATCGTTCATTACACATCTTTAAATCAATAGAGTGACCAGAAGTCTGGGACCATTCAGTTTATTTGCATGTCATCATGTGAAATGACTAATATAACCAAAAGTTTCATTTTTAACAGGCTGTTTTCTTTTTAATAAAGGTTTAATGTGTCACAAAGATAGCTCCACCACAATCTTTCATTTGTAACAAAAATCCAGGTAAAATCCCCCTTAACCCACATTCAATATAATACAGGATGGTCCAGATCTAAATTATGCACATCCAGATCGTCTGGATGACTGATTTATGTGGGAACGAATATAGTTTGGCGTGAAGACAATTCTTCATGTTGTCAGATCGCACACTTCGATGGTCTGGGATTTTCTAGGTGATTTTCTATGTAATAAACTTAGTAAGTTATAGCGTAATGATAATTACATAATTAGATCTGGACCACCCTATATACGTTTAATGTACATGATGACCATGGTGAATGTGGCTCCATGTTCCCTGACTTTGGAAAAGGACAGGGCTGCATATCACTGGCTCCTGGTTCCAGCACCCTGAGTCGCCTCATTTGACTTGGTACTCCAATACTGGTGGTGTGGTTAAAAGACCAGTCACATCATGGTGGGCAGATGCTGGAGGGTCTACAGAAGTGCTGAGTTTGTGAATTCTGATCACAGACTTGTTGGTTGCTACTCTGAAGATCCAGCAGGCTGCCACCTACCAGGAGAATGAGGCTGGACCTGGTCAGACTCCAAGATCAGGCTGTTTCTAATGAGTTTGCATGCAGTTTGTGTGAGGAACTTGCAGACTTGGTTACGACTGCTGATCCTAATGTGATGTGGGAGATCTTTCATGACAAGACCCTGAAGGTTGCTAAGGCTGTATTGGTGTTGCGGGTGTTCCTAGAAGGAGAGGTTTCACCTTGCAGGTTCCCTGGATATCATTGAGAGGAGTTGCAGCGCACAGCTTAACGGCAACTCCAGTCTGTACTGTGAACTGAGAAAGATGGCGGCGAGGGCTCTGAGGGCAGATAAGGTGGCAATTGTTAGAAGAATCTGTAAGCAAGTGACACACCATCTATGGTCTGGTGACCCATGTCTTGCTTACAGGGGAATTGAAGCATTACATACATCCAAATCTGTTCTTCAGATAGTTGCAGTCAGGGTGGGTGATGGAAGGATCCTTATGGATGACCTTGCAATTGTGACCCGTTAGGGCTGGCTACTTAGAGCAGCTGTTTAAAGAAGTCTACCATCGACCACATCCTGGTACTGAGGGTTCTCATGAGGCACAAAAACAAATATCAGCAGAGTTTCTTTGTAGTCTTTGTTGTTTTTTGTTTTTCGTGAAGTGCTCAACTTAGTTAATTGAGTTACCCTGTGGGACATCCTGAGACTTCTCGGGATGCCCCCCAAACATGCTAAGTGCTAGAGTGAAGGCAGAACCGCTGTGCTTTTCCCAGTTTATTCTGGGATACTTCAGGGTTGTGTTTATGCTCCTGTTCTTGTTCAGTGCTTGCATGGACTGGGTGTTGGGCAGGGTTGTAGAGTCCAGAGGCTGCGGGGCATCTGTTGGTGAAGATAGATTCACTGATCTGGACTTTGCCGATGATGCTGTGATCTTCATGGAGTCAATGGAGGCTCTGATCGAGGCACTTGAGACTGAACAAGGAGTCTAAGTGTCTGGACTTACATGTGTCCTGGATAATAACCAAGATCCAGGCCTTTAAAGAGCTCTCGGGTACAGCCATCAGCAGTGTGTCTGTCTGCAGAGAGAATGATGACCTTGTCAAGAGGTTGTACTTACCATGGCAGTGAAATTCATGAATCTTCCTGTAAAGTCAGTAGACAGATTAGGAGAGCATGGAGGCTAATGAAGTCGTTGGAAAGGGATTTGTGGTGTTCCCGATATCTCTGCAAAAGGACGAAGATCAACATCTTTAGAGTCCCGGGGCCTCATGCATAATGGCATGCGTACAATTCACATTAAAACATGGTGTAAGGACAAAAGTGGAAATGTTCGTGCACACCAAAAAATCCAAATACATACATTTGTGCGTTCGCCAACTTCCATGTTCTTCCACTCCATAAATCCCGGTCAGCGTGAAAAGTAATGCATGTGCCTGCTGCCCTACACCAACTCTCCCAGAATTACGCCTCTTTGAATATGCAAATCACTATAAATAGCTCTTAAATTCAGCGTTCTGTGAAAAGGCAATGGCAAAAGCACGGGGGGAAATAGAAAAATTTCAGCGAATACCAAGTGGAGGCAAGGAAAAATGTACTATTTGTTGGCTTAAACAGTGGTATAAACAACAAAAGGAAGCTGATCAAGTGACAGAGTATGGGAGAAACTCGAAAGCTCAAGTTCACAAAGTCGCACAGTGCCCGAAATAAAAAAAAAAAAGTGGTCAGATATCAAAGTCACCATGAAAAGGCGAATCAAAGCCCACCCTCTGAGTGTGATATGAAAGCTTATTAGGGTACAGAGAAAAAAAAAAAAAAAAAGGCACAGTGGGGAAAAAAGCACAAAATGTCAACTTTCATCTCGAAATTTCAACTTTAATCACGTCGTTTATTTTGTCATTAAAGTAGATCATAAACTTCATCTTAAAATCATTTAATTTACTAGTTTCTCAAATCCCATCATAACTAAAGTAGCACGTTAAATACTTTGTTTTGTATTTGAACTTATGTGCTTTATGTGTGTGAATCACTACGTGCTTCCGGGCTTTCTCTTCCTCCAACAGGACACAGAATCCATTACACATTTGTGATATTACATTTCTCTGAATAATTAAAATACTGAGATGTATACTTTTCATATCATTTTCATGATGATAGGAGTTTAATAATGTTATTAAACATGGGAACACAGTGGCGCAGTGATTGTTCATGCCTCACACATAATGCTTGCTGTGCCGTGTGTGACCTTCGATGAAATAATTTATTCCAACAGTACTGTCTCAAACATACTAACCCCCAATTCCTTTCCTTATTTTTCTTTCTCCAAATATCCATTCGCCACACAATCAGCTCTGTAATAGACATTAAGCCATTCATAAGGTTAGAACACCGATTCTTCAAAACTTTTCAGGAACATTGAAATATCTTCGTAGTACATGTTTAATTACTCCATCCATCTCTCCTTCCAGTGTTGCGCCAGCTCCAGCAAGAATACAGCGCAAGGCAGGAACAATCCATGAACGGAGCGCCAGCTCCTTGCTAGCGTTGGGACACCGTGTCCTCACATGTTTAATTATTAACAATATAGATTATTTAAATTAAGGTAAAGTTTTATCTGCATAATACATATTTTGCTGCATTTCATCTTAAAAATAATATCATATGTAAATACGCGCTTTATAAAGTGGCTCAGGTTGTGCAATGTTATAAATGTATCGCAAGTTTACAGTGAGGTGATTGTACTTATAAGTACAAACAGTTCTACAAGGAGCAATTAATGGACTGATTTAGTGCATTTATAGTTCTTGGGATGAAACTGTTTCTGATCCGCCTGGTCTGTACAGGAAAGGCTCTGAAGAGTTTGTTGCATGAGAGCAGTTCAAATAATCAGCATCGCTGAGGCAGCGTGTGCTTGATGCTGTATACCGATAATTCTCATTCCAATCAGCTGCTGCAGAGCTGCGATTCCCTACTCAGATACAATGAAATAAATACTCAGAGTGGTGCAGTGAGAGTAATATGGAAAAAGATGATCCGCTGTGGAAACCCCTAATGGGAGCAGCTGAAAGAAGAAAAAGAAGGTGCAGTGAGAGTAACAACGCTAAAACAGCTATGGTATTTAGAAAAGTTTGACCATTCTGTGGACCATTATATTGTTACAGGTTAATTACAATAAGATGCATTAAACTAATAAACAATATGTGGTTAATTTCAATGTATTGATAAAGCGGCGTCAGGGATGTGGATCTAAGAAAGAAAGGAAACTACACTGGAACAGTAGCACTGCTTTGACGCTGGGTGCCGCCAGTTTGCAAACTGGCATACACCAGGGTTTTAGCTAGCGTGAAAATGTGTGTGGCTTTATGCCAAATTTAGGTTTTATACATCGCGATTTGAGCATGGAAATGGGCTAAAGCAACATTTTTGTGCATACACACTGTTTATACATGAGGCACCTGGTGTTTCATATTTTGCTACATGGTTGCAAGACATGGACCCTCTCCAGCGACCCGAGATGAAGACTGGACTCCTATGGTCTATGCCCTAGTCACCTCATGTATAGATTACTGTAATGCTGTTCTATCTGGCATCCCACAAAAACTTATCCATTGCTTACAACTTCTTCAAAATTCTGCTGCCAGGATAATAACCTGCTGTTCTAAATCCACTGAACATATTACACAAATTCTCTCTCAACTTCACTGGCTCCCTGTTTACTGAATACAATACTAAATACTGCTCATAACATTTAATGCTCTCCACAACCTCACTGACCTCCTACAGACTTGCACTCCAGTCGCTCACTCAGATCCTCATCTGCAGCTCAAACTCAGTTCTGTGGGAGCTCAAGTATCTCTCATTGTGCTCCTCAACTCAAATTCTCTTCCCTCTCATATTCATCAGCTTGATTCAATATCACATTTTAAAATTGTCCTTAAAAAATCTTTTCAAACTGGCATACCAATTGTGAGTTTTACACTGTTACTGCCCGTTGTCTTTGTTTGTTTGCTAATTATTGCTTTTTAATTTATCATTCTCTTTGTTTTTATTTTACTAATGTTGTTTATTTTCATTGTAAGGTGACCTTGAGTGCTAAGAAAGGTGCCTATTAAATAAAATGTATTATTTTGGTATTGTTCCTCTTCGCAGAATCACTGGGTACCACTGGTTTGACTTTGTGTCAAATGTGTGGTTGCTCATGGAGTCCTGAATGACGCACATTTGCATTGTGAAGGAGCGTCAGTTACGACACTATTGCCATGCATCACGATTTTCCAATTGTGATCTGCCTCGCAGGATCCACATTGTTGCCAAGGGGATGCCCACATAACACCTGGCTACGGCAGATAGATGGTCATTTCTGGGGAGTGGGACCTGACCACATGTCTTCCTGGGGGGGTTACCAACTGGGATCTTGAGCTGTTTCATCATGTGGTGGGAAAGGCAATGCGCTGTACCAGTACATGCTCCCCAACCTGACTTGATCATTATCATGATTAGAAAATGGTAAAAAAAAGTTTAATGATATATTCTGGTTTATGACAAGCTGATGCTTTGGATGTAATAGCAATTAACATAAATGGAAAAGAGAAAGGGAGGACAAGGATTGTCATCTCCTAAATTGAGACAGCTCAACATGATGCAACAGCAGGGTATTAGTTATTTCCAATTAAAATGAATGAGATGTCAGAAATGTGCTTTTCACCTGAGGCAAAGTCTGTATGAGATTCAACAAGTAAAAACTATTAAAGTATGCTTTTTATAATGAAAAAAACTACTTTTAGAATTTAATTGCCTACTGCAAACTTATAAATACTGCCTTATAAACAATTAACAAAAATGGATGTACTGTATAAAGTATTGTTTACATTCATAAAAGTGAATAAATGTGGTAATTATAACACTAGCTTGTGTGTACTTTATTTTACATGTACTGTAGTACCTTTAAAATTTTTTAGAAAATAATAAATATTAATTGCACAGTTAATCACAGTAGTAGTAGGGTGTTATATTGTGCATCATTAAGAATGCAATGAAATCAAGCAAAATGACATCTTTTGTTGGCTAACTGAACAGATTACAATATGCAGGCTTTCAAGGCAGCTCAGGCCCCATCTTCAAAAAAAAAATATATATATATATATATATATATATATTGTTAGAAACTAAAATGCAGATTATAAACAGGGTAGATGTGAGAGAAAGGAATCATTGTGGTATGCACCCGGTCATGAAAGGAGCCAATGTAAAGCATGGAAGAGGGCACGTGGATGGAAAATACTTAGGATGTGGAGCCACCAACCACTCTTCTTAAGGTGCCTAGATTGAATCATTTTATGTACAGTAGTTGGGGAAAGTGAAGCAAACGCTAATGCCTCTGAACCCAAGTGAGATGGAGCCTGCCTTGTGAATGTCTAATCAGTGAAAAAGGCATATGTAAGCATGTGTAGCCACATGCAAGGAGATGCAGGTAGCCACACAAGGCAGCATATTTATAGGACATCAAAGAAACGAAAAAGCAGAGTGCATGAGCCCTGCGACACCTGTCCAATACACCTAGGTCATCACAAAGTATATACTCATACATACCCCCCATATTAAATACATGTCTAATAATGAAGTTTCTTATAATGAACTAAAACAGCAGAGCGCATTTGCTTCATTATTTGAGGTATTACTGTACACATGTTCAGGAAAAGCAAACATAAAGACATATACTGTACTATGTGTGTGCATGTATGGGTGGCTCCTTCCCTGGCTGGAATGACAGAAGGGAACCATTATCTATGAACAGAAAACCTCTGATACATCGAGTGGAAGCATTCAGAGGCTGTGGATACTCTTGGTGCACCTCAGAGCCACCTGGGAACTGTAGTCGTAGTAAGTAGCCCTGATGGGGTACTCAGAGACCACCAAGTACAGCTGCAGAGGGAGGGTATCTCCTGTTTAATGGAAATCACGCTGGACCCAGAAGTGCTTCCCAGGTATGACACTGGGGCATGGGAAGTATTCCCAGATCTGACAAAAGGAGTTGCTCCTCATACTAAATTCAGAGAGTTAGTGAGACATTCCATTTGTCCAGAAATGCATGGCTAGAAAACAGACTTATTGGAAACTCTAGCTATTTGTACTGGGATGAGCCATTTTATGGTAAGACATGAATCTGCATTATAAATATGAATTCTCCTATATTGCATCCTGTTAAGATCATGGCCACTATTATGTCATTTACCTTTAAATTATTGTTTTTAAAGTGACATTATAAAGGAGTAAGTTAATACAGGACCTCAAATGATCTCAGTGATATCAGATTCACCAAGCCCTCCCCACCAATGCATTCAGATTGCATAAAATCTATACTGTAATTTTTATAGTGCCTGAATTATATGTCTTTGAAGGATGTCAAAACAAATACTTAAACAGACACTAATTTGGCTTCATTTGTGTAACTATGGCAGCATTTCCCAGACTAGCCCTGGGTATTATTTCAAAAGTCTGTTATAAATTTGAAGTGGGAAAAATTGTGTTTAGACTAAATACAATTATTGATGCCAATTCATTGTGAGGTATGACTCAACTCTGGGCTTACCATTTGATGTGGTTAGCAGAATACAACTTTATGTTCGACAGAGGAACAACGCTGGGCAGGTTGTGATGATGATGTAATGGTAAAAGATTATACTTGCAACCCCAAATTGCAATAAATAACTCCAGAGGCAATATGGCCTCACTTGAGGACATAAAACAAATAGTGAGGAACATTCTTGATTAAACAAAAAGTTTAACTTAATGGACCAGAGTCAAACGCTATTGCCCTTATTGAAATGCAAGCATGCTTACCTTTACACTGTTCAACTTTGTTTATTTATGTATAGCACTAATCACTGAACACCACAGGCTCCGAGCACTGTAACAAGTTCATAAATACATGCAATTAAACTTTTTACAAATTGCAAATTACATAAGAAATACACATAAAGACACAGATTTGCTTTAACACCCAAGGAGAAAAAACATTTTCATTCTGGTTAACATACAGTAAATGGAAGCTGACAATATTGATCCATTAACATTATTTGTTGAACTATGGCCATAAGACAGTAGATGATTGGAAAACAAAAACTCCTGTCAGCAACATTCTTAGAGAACAGGAGTCCCAAGAACAGTCCTGACCAACTACCCACAGACCCTCCTGGACATTCTGTAGTAAAGTTTCTGCTGGACTGCCTAAACTGATGACAAAATCTTTACATCTGTTGATTCCAAGGCTTTTCCATGGGCAGAAAGATGGATTGGCAGTAGAGCAGTGGCATCAAGTGCCACAACAAGATAACAAAAACAGAAGAGGGTTGGTAAACAGATCATTATTATCATCACTACTTATATATACAAATAACTAACAAAGACTGATGCAATATGCACAGATATTCAGCAGCTCTAGTCAGGGGTATGCTAAACTAATGTCTGAGTCTTCAGTCTGCATTTAAAACCTACTAAGACCAAAGGGGCATCTCTTATATAAGCAGGGAGAACATTCTACAGCTTTGGGACTTTAACTAAAAGCAGTAACCTAATGTTATTTTTTTAATCCTTGGAAACCCAATAAGCTGGCATTTTGGTTTGTAAGTAATATCCATCCATCCATCCTCTTCCGCTTATCCGAGGTCGGGTCGCGGGGGCAGCAGCTTGAGCAGAGAGACCCAGACTTCCCTCTCCCAGGCCACTTCTAGAACTTCTGGGAGAATCCCAAGGCATTCCCAGGCCAGCCGGGAAACATAGTCCCTCCAGCATGTCCTGGGTCTTCCCCGGGGCCTCCTCCCGGTTGGACGTGCCCGGAACACCTCACCAGGGAGGCGTCCAGGAGGCATCTTGATAAGATGCCCGAGCCACCTCATCTGACTCCTCTCAATGCAGAGGAGCAGCAGCTCTACTCTAAGCCCCTCCCGGATGACTGAGCTTATCATCACCCTATCTTTAAGGGAAAGTCCAGACACCCTGCGGAGGAAACTCATTTCAGCCGATTGTATTCATGGTCTCGTTCTTTCGGTCACTACCTGAAGCTCATGACCATAGGTGAGGGTAGGAATGTAGATCGACTGGTAAATTGAGAGCTTTGCCTTATGGCTCAGCTCCTTTTTCACCACGACAGACCAATGCAGAGCCCGCATCACTGCGGACGCCGCACCAATCCACCTGTCGATCTCACGTTCCATTCTTCCCTCACTCGTGAACAAGACCCCGAGATACTTGAAGTCCTCCACTTGGGGCAGGATCTCGCCTCCAACCCTGAGAAGGCACTACACCCTTTTCCGGCTGAGGACCATGGTCTCGGATCTGGAGGTGCTGATTCCCATTCCAGCCACTTCACATTCAGCTGCGAACCGATTCAGAGAGCTGAAGATCACGGCCTGATGAAGCAAACAGGACAACATTATCTGCAAAAAGTAGTGACCCAATCCTGAGTCCACCAAACCAGACCCCCTCAAACCCCCTGGCTGTGCCTAGAAATTCTGTCCATAAAAGTTATGAACAGAATCGGTGACAAAGGGCAGCCCTGGCGGAGTCCAACTCTTACCGGAAACGGGTTCGACTTACTGCCGGCAATGAGGACCAAGCTCTGACACCGGATGCACAGGGACCGAACAGCCCTTATCAGTCCAGTACCCCATACTCCCGGAGCACCCCCCACAGGATTCCGCGAGGGACACAGTTGAACGCCTTTTTCAAGTCCACAAAACACATGTAGACTGGTTGGGCAAACTCCCATGCACCTTCCAGGACTCTGCTAAGGGTGTAGAGATGGTCTACAGTTCCGCGGCCATACGAAAACCACACTGTTCCTCCTGAATCCAAGGTTCAACTATCCGACGGACCCTCCTCTCCAGAACTTCGAATAGACTTTTCTAGGGAGGGTGAGGAGTATGATCCCTCTGTATTTGGAACACACCCTCCGGTCCCCCTTCTTAAAGGGGGGGACCACCACCCCGGTCTGCCAATCCAGAGGCACTGTCCCCGATGTCCAAGCCATGTTGCAGAGACATGTCAATCAAGACAGTCCTACAACATCCAGAGCCTCGTCCACCCCCGGGGCACTGCCACCAAGGAGTTTTTTGACCACCTCAGTCCCAGAGATGGGGGAGCCCACCTCCGAGTCCCTAGGCTCTGCTTTCTTATTGGAAGGCATGTTAGTGGGATTGAGGAGGTCTTCGAAGTACTCCCCCACCGACCCACAATGTCCCGAGTCGAGGTCAGCAGCGAACCATCCCCACCATATACAGCGTTGACACTGCACTGCTTCCCCTTCCCGAGAGGCCGGAAGTTGTTCTCCATGGCCTCCCTAAACTCCCATGCCTGAGTTTTTGCCTCAGCAATCACCGAAGCCACATTCCGCTTGGCCTGTCGGTACCATTAGCTGCCTCCAGAGTCCCACAGGACAAAAAGGTCCGGTAGGACTCCTCCTTCAGCTTGACGGCATCCCTCACCACCAGTGTCCACCAATGGGTTCAGGGATTGCCGCCACGACAGGCACCGACCACCTTACGGCCACAGCTCCGGTCAGCCGCCGCAACAATAGAGGCACGGAACATGGCCCATTCGGACTCAATGCCCCCCACCCCCCTCGGGACGTGGTTGAAGTTCTGCCGGAGGTGAGAGTTGAAGCTACGTCTGACAGGGGACTCTGCCAGACATTCCCAGCAGACCTTCACAACACATTTGGGCCTACCAGGCCTGACCAGCATTCTCCCCCACCATCGAAGCCAACTCACCACCAGGTGGTGATCAGTTGACAGCTCCGCCCCTTTCTTCACCCGACTGTCCAAGACATGTGGCCGCAAGTCCGATGACACGACCAGAAAGTCGATCATCGAACTGAGGCCTAGGGTGTCCTGGTGCTAAGTGCACATATGAACACCCCTATGCTTGAACACAGTGTTTGTTATGGACAATCCGTGACGAGCACAGAAGTCCAATAACAAAACACCGCTCAGGTTCAGATCGGGGGGGGCCATTCCTCCCAATCATGCCCTTCCAGGTTTCACTGTCATTGCCCACGTGAGCATTGAAGTCTCCCAGCAGTACAAGGGAGTCCCCAGAAGGTATGCCCTCTAGCACCCCCTCCAGGGACTCCAAAAAGAGTGGGTACTCCAAACTGCTGTTCGGCGTATACGCACAAACAACAGTTAGGACCCGTCCCCCCAAACGAAGGCGGAGGGAGGCTACCCTCTCATCCACTGGGGTAAACTCCAATGTACAGGCTCCAAGTCGGGGGGCAATAAGTATGCCCACACCCGCTCGGCGCCTCTCACCGGGGGCAACTCCAAAGTGGTAGAGAGTCCAGCCCCTCTCATGGCGATTGGTTCCAGAGTCCAAGCTGTGCATCGAGGTGAGCCCAACTATATTTAACCCGAACCTCTCAACCTCACGCACTAGCTCAGGCTCCTTCCCCTACAGAGAGGTGACATTCCACATCCTAAGAGCCAGCTTCTGTAGCCGAGGATTGGACCACCAAGGTCCCCGCCTTCGGCCACCACCCAACTCACTGTACCCGACCTCCTTGGCCCCTCTCATAGGTGGTGAGCACATGGGAAGGGGGACCCATGTTGCCTCTTCGTGCTCTGCCCGACCGAGCCCCATGGGTGCAGGCCTGGCCACCAGGCACTCACCATCGAGCCCCACCTCCAGGCCTGGCTCCAGAGGGGGGCCCCAGTGACATGCATCCGGGCGAGAAAAAACGCCATCCAAATTTTTTATTCATCATAGAAGGTCTACTGAACTGCTCTTTGTCTCATCCCTCACCTAGGACCAGTTTGCCTTAGGTGGCCCTACCAGGGGCATAAAGCCCCGGAGAACAGAGCTCCTAGGATCATTGCGTCATGCAAACCCCTCCACCACGACAAGGTGGCGGTTTGAGGAGGGGTTGTAAGTAATAGTAAGTTCAAATTTGTAAGCAGGTCCTCATATACTGTACAAGGAGGATTTTGAAATCAGCCCCATGTTTTACTTAACAAAATTTGTGTTACAAGACACCTACTCTCTTGGAATTATTGCAAGCAAAAAGGATGGACCAGGAGATGAAAAATGTAAATCAAAACCATAGTCAAAGACAGACATAGGTCGCAACCGGGAAGGAAAAGAGATTGTTCAAACAAAAAATGAAAGGGCAGAATCAGATTCAAAAGTTAAGATCAAAAAGGAGCATTAGGGCCTACTTGTTTAGAAACTATAGTCATGAAGGATATTAACGTATATCCACTAAAGGACAGAGAGTGTTGTGAGTACTGTCATATTTAAAGTGTCATTTCCTGTTATGTCAGCAGTGCAATAGGAGTGTTCACTTGAAGTTACCCAGAGCATCACCTAAACTAAAAAAAAAACAAGTCCTTAAAAAAAAAAAAAAAATCTTTGTCAAAAAAAGTGAAATAAAAAAGGACAAGTTTGTAATCAAAATACATGAACATTATACATATATCACTATTATACATACATATATCAATATTATACAAATATTATGCCCATATCATCACATTAAGTCATTATTTCTAGATCCAGTAATGACTATTACAGCAACATTTTGAATAACTGAAAGCTGGATAAAGAAGAGTTTGCTATATAGAACAGCTGATGAATAATACACTGCAGTATCCAGTCAAACTAGAAATAAATGTATGGAGTATCTTCCATACTCAGAAAATACCATCCAAGCAGACTGGTGTCATTTACTTGCTGTGTGTATGAACACACTTCTCAATTTCATGTCATTCATAGAGATCCCAAGTTGACTCCTTGGGAGACAATGCCAACATGGTACATCCGAAGCCTAAGCTGTGGTGAGAAATACCAACATAAAGTTCAGGTCCATGGCTTGAAAAACAAAGCTTTCCATAAAGAACACAGAAGCAGAAGAAATTGTGCTTTTAAAATTTACAGATTTTATATAAATCAATGGTCATCTATTCAATCCATACCTATTAAATCTCCAGTACTACCAGCTGAAAGCATGAGTTAGAAAAAAAATCCCATAGTCATTCATACCTGACCAAATTCTGAAGCCCTTAATCAACCTAATAGCATAGCAATGCCAGACTGGGATTTCAGCCCAGGATTCTGGACCTGTAAGACAGCATCACAAATCACTGTGCCACAATGATGTTCATTGTAATGTAAACAAACAAGTACAGTTTAGTGTTTGTCATCTCTAACATGTGATGAATTAATCACAGGAGGTAATTAGTCGGGCTAGAAGCAATTCTTGTCAACACTTAGGAAAAATATTGTCTCCAATGAAGTAGAATTTTACTGTAATTGGAATTGTCACCTACCACTTGCTCCAATTTAAGTTTTTGCTCAACTCACCCCTTGGCCATACACCTCAACTAGCCTTTGGCAAGAAATCGCTTTTTCAGCCTCACTCAAAAGTTAATTTCATGACCATTCCTAAATCACTTTTGTTCTCATGACTGCTTTAAAAGACCCAAAATTTGCTTGTCCACAGTTATTCTAGTGAACCTTTGCAACCTGCAACCCAGAGCCCACAATCTCTTTTGGTCCCAAACTGCAAAAAATTGCTTCTGATGTGCCTGTACTTTTTTACCATCAGAAGAAACCTGGGTATCCTGTGTGGGGGATCCTATTGTTCTCTCATAGGAGTGTCTATTTGTGAAAGGCAAATCTTCAACACTGGTTACTGAAACCGATTACACACACAAAACCAAGATAAGGTGAGTAACCTAGTTAAGGCAAAAACTTCCTTTGTTTACATGTGCAAGTAAGATTCAGAAGTGTTTGGCAAAACATTCCAACACCATTAAACTGTGTAAAGAAGAGTTAAGAGTCATAATCAGCCCTCATGAATCTGAAAACAAGCATGAAGTCTGTGATCATTTTGTGTCTTAGTCCTTCTTGTTCTGTTAAGTAAAGTGACATTCATCCCCTTTTACTTCCTAACCCTGAGCCACTGATGAATTGTGGTATGAACACTAACTATAGTGTCACTTGATCATGTGGTTTCAACATATCTATAGCAAATAGTTGAATTAAAACTAAACTGACACTTTTATAGGCTTCTCTTACCTGATTGCATGCAAAGGAGTGGCATACTGACATGTGTCCTTCTTGCCTTTTTAATAAAGTAAGTATTACATTAGATAACTTGTTACTTTAAAAAGTGATGTTACCAACAACACTGCTCCCGAGGTTGTGGTTCTAAGTTGACTGTTGTATGTTCAGCACAAAAATTTAACGATTTCCGAAATATTGAGATGGAGAAGGAATGATGCGATCACCTGAGCATTTGCCTTAATCTTGTGGTCAATTCTGCCTGTGGTTGCTGACCCCATGTGCAGGTGAACAGAGTGCAGCAGACCTGTGCAGACTACACAATCCTTAACTGTAACTGGTTAACTTAGGCTAGGGCTGAAGAGATAATGCCATGAGGAAAAGACACTGACACGCTGACTTTTAAAATAAAATCTGGCCAAATACAGTAATTGGGTTACTTTTAAAGAAATCTATGTGTGTTAACCTGGTTTCTCATGAACCAGCATCCCAGTTTCTCTAACCAGAGTAGGGGTTTACATGGCATTTCAGAATTTGAGTTCCCGCAAAATAAATGGGTTATTAAAGCTCACGTAAATGCACTCACGGAGTCAGATTTCAAGCCCACTTGTACTTTAACACCATAGTGATGACAAGCAAGGAGGTAAACACCAATATGTTATTAAGTATTTCTCAGAATATTATGTATATCAACAGGCACGTCAAGACTGCCACACACACACTTTAGTAATAACTAGGCTGGCCCGCCTTTTAAGGCGACCGACTTTTAAGTTGACCACTTCTTAAGGCAATTCAATATGTAGATCAATTTGATATTTTATACAAACTCATTAATTTGGCTATATTGCATTTGAGCAGTATTACTTTAATACTTGTAGTTTCTGTTATTTTTGTGATGAAACTTTTTTTCTATATTGAGGTCGCCCTTTTGAACACGCCTGCTATTTACTACATGGTGAGGCATTTGTACTCCATCAACATTAATTATTTCCAGAGACATAATTTTTTCTATTTTTCCAGCACATCGCGCACAAAAGCAAGGGAACGATGGGAGACCCAGAACTCTGCTCACATCATGTCGCTTCGTACCGCAAGCTGCAAGTAGTAAGTCAGTGATAAGCGGAATACCGCTACGCTTTCCACTCACGGGACGGAAGGACAATCCCGACCGCTTTTATATAGTAAGAAAGAAGAAGATATCGCACAGTCTGGAGTAGAAAATCATCTTTTACCTGGAAAAACGAAACTACAAATCCCATCGTGCATTGCAAAATGGACGGGGCGTGTGTGAAACTCCACGCCTGCGTAGTACTCATGGGACGGAAGGACAATCCCGACCGCTTTTATATAGAAGGATTCCCCAATATGCAAAACACCAGGAAAAAGACTGAGAATATCCAAAATGTGTGAATATAATGTTCATTATTAAGTTAAAAGTGAGCCCATTGGGAGTGTAAACTACATTTTAAGCTGGAGAGGGCCTTACAACAATAAAGATTACAAACACCTTTATGTGACAATGACAGTGTTCTCTGTCAAACAGTGTGAACTATGATTTAAAATATCATAATAAAAACTCTAAATGGACACACCCTCTTTACCATGAGTGTGGGTGGCGCACACCTAGAAGCTTTTTAAAACCATTCATTCCACTGCTTCTGCTCTCAAACCCAGTACTCTCATGTCCAAATTGGCAACTACAGGTACCAACCCAAATCAGGCCTCACTTCTCGGCTTTAAAAAAATAAATAAATAGATAAAGCAGGGTCAGTACTATATTATTCAAATTTGGAATTCATTAAAATCCAAACTGCTTGCTAAGAACAATTTAATTTAAAAACTGACAGAAACATTTATCTTAAGACAGTACTGTCTTACTGATGCAGGTTTAAGGATTTGAATTACATCAAACAGAAGCTTAAAAACAATCTAAATGTAAACACATGCAGACAAACATTTTATCTTTCATTGTGGGTTTCTGACTCTCTAGCTTTTAGGGAGATATTTTTAAGTCCTGTGCAACTGTCCTAAATGTCTTTTAAAGAGAGAAAATCATGACACTATTTAAAAATATTTAAAGGATAACCCAAACGAGAAGGTACACCAAAGTATTAGTGAGGTCAATTCATTGTGCTGTGTAAAGGACTATAGACTGATATACTGTAGAATTTAATTATTTACTTACGTTTTCACAAATTTTGGGCACTTTGTTGCATGCAACCATCTTTTATAGCACAATTTAGATTTTCGTTTGTAATCTGCAAGGAGTAGAGTGAGCCTTAATTTTTCAATGTCATGCTGAACTTGATTCATTTTACTATATTTTTGTGCGTGTGTAGTAATCCACCTACTTGGCATTACCACTTCAAGGAAAAAGTGCTTTGAGTGGGGTAAAGGTGACTTTTCAAAATAAACGTTAAGACACTCCCCTGTTTAAGTCATTAAGTGCAGGGTGCACGTTTACAGTCATTTTAACTTTGTCTTCAGCAGGTTCACGAAATGGGATGCCGGCGACGGGTCGGATGCGCCTCCAAGAGGACGCTGTCATAAAGGCGAGCGTCTCTATAGTGGTGCGGTTGGCAAAGAAACGTGCGTAGCATACATTAGCGTGAGGAGGGAATTCAGAAAGAAATGTAACTTACTTTTATAGTGCCTATCGACTCTTCTGAGGGCGCGTGTCGGAATGCACCTATCCGTCCGCGCGAGGCCGCTACTAGCTAGTCCTATTTATTACATTCCTTGCGAAGGTTGAGAAGAGCACCTGTGCAGAAAGCACCTGCGTGTGCGGCGATTGGTGAAAGGGAGCAACGTGTCCTGGGATTGGGTAAAGATTTGTGCCCAAACTATAAGATGCACTTCCTGCCGCTTAAGTGTTAGTCTTTAGATTCAGTAGTGTGGTTGGTATAGCTGTTTTCGTGTAGTATATGAACCAGCCTTATTTTGTACTTTTCTTGTATGCATTATAGAGATTTCTTCGTGTAGCTTTATGTTGGTGGGGGATATTTATATTTTGTCACAAGTGCGTTTAGGAGGTAGTCACAAGCCCGGAGGTGAGTGAAATATCGTGAGACAAGGGGTTGATTTGCTGTACTAATGCGTCTCTGTCTCTGTCTCTGTTCCCAAGATGGCCAACACATGTCATTTCTGGCATCCCCCTGATGATATCATTTCCAGCCCCATACAATGATGATACCTCTGATCTACAGAAGATTGCCACATCCTTCATCACATCACTTCTGGTGCTTTTTTTGATTTAAATTTTTATTGAAATCACACAAAATTCCATACAAAATAATTTTTACAAAAAAAAAAGACTGAAAAATCAACCCCCACCCCTGAGAAAGAGCTAAGCCAGCAGAGGAAAAATTAAAGCTAGTAAAAATAAGAAAATAGATTAGTTAATAAGTGAATACAGATAAATGGAGCAAAATGGGAGAGAATCTGCTTTCTCAGTGTTTTAAAAGCTTATTCTAAAACATTATTGATTAGATCCTGCCAGGTTTTGAAAAAGTTCTTCACAGATTCTCTAAGTGAGAATTAGATTTTTTTTTCCAATTTCAAATTGTAACTATAGTATACCAAAGTATAGTCAGTTACCCACTGACTTAGAATAGGAGAGTTAGAATTCTTCCAGTTGAGCAACATAAGTCTACATGCCAATAGTTTAGTAAAGGCAATTGGTTTGTTTGTCCTTCTCCACTTTAAGCCCATCTGGAAGTACACCAAGCACAGCTGTTAATGGGTTAGGAGGGATTGTGACACCAAGGCTGTCTGAAAGGCATTTAAAGATTTTGGTCCAGAATGTTAATTTGGTGCAGGTCCAGAACATGTGGCCTAGTGAGACTGGAATTTAATTGCAAAATTTACAGGTTGGATCTTGCCCTGGAAACATTTTGGACAATTTTTTAAGCGAGACAGATGTGCTTGATACATAATTTTGAGTTGAATAATTGTATGCTTTTTGCATATGGAGCTCGAGTGAATTCTCTGCATTGCTACCTTCCACTCCTTTTCTGAGATATTGAGTGAGAGATCCTTTCCCCACTGTCCTCTTGGATCTTTGAAAGGGAGGGACTGTAAAATCATTTTATATATTGTAGAAATGTTGTCTGACTCCAAGATTGATCAATATTTTTTCCCATCATAGTGGGAGGTGAGGAAAATTGGGCAGGTTCTGTTTTAAAGTTTCTAATTTGAAGGTAGTGAAAGAAATGTGTTGCTGGAAAGTGAAATTTGGAATGTAATTGTTCATAGGATGCAAAGATGTTGTCTATGTACAGATCTCTAAGTGATTTTAATCCCTTAATCCCAAATGTTTTCCAGACATTAAAAACTATGTTTGAGAGGGTGGAGAAAGGTGGTTCTCATGCAGAGGTACTTCTGGTGCTTTTGATGATGTTGTATTTCTGCCAGTTTCGATTTCATCTCCTGCCACATTGTTTCTGTCCACCTTTTTTTTTTTCTCTGTACAAATACACCATCTTTGTATAACATGTCATGTACTGTAAAAAGTATTTGATCACTCATTTTGCCTGTATTGCTTTTCTTTTGTCCTTCGGACATTATAAAGGGGATGGTACCCAACTCTTCTTTTCTGAAGGGGTGTGTTTTTTTAATTGTAAATATTTTTTGCATTCTTTGGAATTTTGTTGTATGGGTAGTTTCTTACTGAAGTCCTTTTCATTTAGGAAGACTACCAGTTTGTGTTTTGGTCTATTTTTCATTTTTGGGGACTGGAAACTTCACTGTATATATTGCTCACTATTTTTGATTTCAACATTATTTTTGTTGCATATGTAAATAAACCCACTCTTGTTTTGGAAATGCTACCTTCTGTGTCTGACTTATCACAAATCTGATCCCTGTCAGTCCTGCACTACAAGATGCCCACGGTGTGGTGTAACTTTGCCACTAGGTGGGGTGTCACATTTAAGTGGCAGCATTGGGATCGATCAGGTGTGATTGCAGACCATGTTTTTGGAGCACAGACAAAGGCATTTTGGCTCCTTAGAATGTGCAGGGAGTTGACACTCCAAGTCGTTCCCAGGAAGTGGACTCTGGAGCAGCCCAGGCAGTTGAGGATCCCAACATCACTGGAGATGTTGGTTGGTAGACAAGCTCTTATGCCAGTTCATACCTGTCCAAGAGGACAAAGATCAACAGATGGAGAAGCGCATAAAGAGCTTGCAGCACCAGTACACAACCACAGCAGTATTTTTGGCCATGCCTGTATGAGTCCCTACAGTATGACTCATTAAAATCTGCCATCCTTTAAAATACGAAATTAGCACAAACTTACCAAGTGTGGTTCTGTTCTGTCGAATGGGAAGAAGGCCGGTCCCCATGAACTTCTGACACTACTAAATGAGTTCTGCACAAAGTTGTTACTGCCAAGTAGGAATTCAGTAGAACAAATAATGGACTATTTTGATGTAGCAACTTTTACAGGTTTTCGACTCCAGACTGGGGACCTGGGTTGAGGAACATCATCCAAAGACCTCCAAGGAAGCGACCAAACTTGCAGAGATCTTATCTCCCCGTCATCTGAGGAACCTGAGGAAAAAGTCAATTTAAGGCCCAGACCAACAGTCAAACCCAGGTATGTCTCTGGTAGATATGGGTTATGGTTCTACTGGTATAGTTAGTCTACCTGTGAAGTCAAGGAACGGGGAAAGTTGGGTTTTCAATGGCTGTGGACCGAAAGACCACATAATTATATTTTGTCCGAACAGATGCAAAGAGACAAAACTTTGTTTTATCCCTTGACCCCTACCTGAGAAGAAGACCCCTTTTGAGAACAGGGAGAAGGTAGTAAGGATTACTATCGTGAGTAAACCGTACAAAGGCTTCTTAGAAACCAGAAGCAGCCAGTCACTGGTGAGGAGAGTTTGTTTGGCCGGTTGAGTGGTGGAGTCAGAGCATTGCATTGAGGTGTGTGCATGGTGACAAGGTCACCTATCCCCTAGTCAAGGTGAACCAAGAGATGCAATTAGTTGCCAGTGGGTGTCATAGACTATATGTCTTACCCGGTGTTGGACCTGCCTGGGATTAAAGACCTCCTACAGGGTAGTCTGCAGGCAGAGACTCTGCTTTGCTGCTTGGGCCCTCCATGACCACAAGTGTCCAGTATGGTTGGGACTTGCTGCCGTTTGGGGAAACTGAGAGTAAAGGCACAGTCTGTAATGCCCATAGTCCACGGAAGGTTTCTGAACTCTTTTTAGACCCACCCCAACAGGATGACATCCCAAAGTGAGATTGCAGCGACTGTGGAAGATGGTTTACCTGTTGCTGGGGCAACCCCAGGCTCACAGTGCTGCAGTGGAGCACCACAAAAGCAACTCCGAGCTGATCGTGGTTGCGCTATAAATGCATTTCAATGGGTAATACAAGGAACAACATTACGTGGCCACAACCCTGCCTGACTGCTGTGTCTGTGTATAGAAGAGCGGTAGATCCCACTACACTAAATATCCGTACTGTGTCTGTTTCATGCTGAATAAAGCAGGTTTTGCTAAAGTACTGAGAACTCGACGTCTTATTTTTGGGGTACAAGACACTGGCTCACGCATCACACCCACTCTATCCAATGTAGCATTGTGTAGCCTGTCCTGGCAGCGATGAATAGGATGTCATTCCATAACCAGGCTGACCTATGCTTACACTCGCAAAGGACTAAATTAGAATTGTCAATTCATCTAATTTGCAAATCTGTGTTTTATAAAAATCTATGTGAATTGCAAGGCCCATAATATTTTACTAAAATACATTTTTAATAGTTTCTAATTAGATTTTTTTTACTTTTGTAAAACTGAAAATGTAAATCAACAAGTAACTAGACACACTTTGGTCTGAACACATCAGAATGACTATAAAGCAAGAAAATTAAATAGAAAAGTTCTGACTTGGCTGTCACTGACACAGTGAAGCATTATGAAGACAAAATGCTGTTTTGACACAGTTGCTGAATGATTCATTGGCTGAAAGTACTCAGTGTTAGTGTGTCAGAGAGAGAATGTGTAGCTTTGTTCATAAAGGCACTCAGTTTTGCTTTAAATCTCTACTTCATTACTACCTCCAGGGGATCCAGAGTGTATCCTATAACTGAGCTTGCTTTTTTTTTAATTGGCTTGTTGATTCGATTGGCCTATCCTGAAGTGATGTTGCCGCCCAGCACACCAGTGTCAAATCACAGTGGGTTTCACAGAATTCTAGAAAATATGAAGGATGTCATTTCCCACCACGTTTTAAAGGAACTGTCTCCTAAGGGAAAAAGAACCTGCTCTGCCCTTTCTTGTTTAGTTCCTCTGTGTTTTTCGATACCAGTCCAACCTGACACTAATGTGGACCACCAACTACTTGCAGGACAGGACCACCTCTACATCCGCTCTTTGGTTCTGCTGATGTTAAGATGCAGACAATTCTCTTTGCAACAAGAAACATACTTCTCCATCTGGTTCCTATACTCTCTTATTGCCTTTATTAATACTCGTCATAAGTGCAGAATCTTCTGAGAATTTCTGTAAGTGACAATATCTGGTGTTATATTTGTAGTCAAGTGTACAGAGTGAAGAGCAAAAGATATAGGACTGTTGCTCACAGCCATATCAGAAACACAGTCCTTGAGTCTCACAAACCGCCCGACAGACCATTATCCAGAAAACCACAGGCTCATTCTCTTGCACATGTCTGAACTTACTCCTTAACAGGAATGGCTGGATGGTATAAAAGGTGCTGGAGAAATAAAAAAACATAATCCTCACAGTTCTGTCATCTTTGTCCAGGTGTGAATAAGCCTTGTGGAGCAGATAATTGCATCCTCCAGTCCAATTTTTGTCTGATAGGCAAACGGCAGTGGGTCCAGGTCAGGCCTGCCGCCGGGGGGGACAAACGGGACTCTGGTCCGGGGCCCTAACGGAAGGGGGCCCCTTCACGCTTGATTTTTTTTATGCTGATGTTGTGCGTGTAGATATATATTCGGACAATTATTCAAGTTACATGTAATAGAAAAGTTAAATCATTTAGCTTACAACAGTACAAGTGAGTGTTTTAATAGCCGCACGCTCCACGCAAGTAGATATCGTGCTCATGTCGTGTGAAGCACACTTGTCAAAGGGGGCCGGCAGCGGCACGCTTCTCAAAGATAAAGGAGAGCCGACGCCGATGTCCTTGAGCTTGACGTTGAGTCGTATGTTTGTTGTACAGGGTACATGGATAATGGATTCACTTTGCCGCTGTAATTGAATACTTCCATTTCACACACACAGGTGCTGTTCTGTCTCAGACAACATCGATATTGTTGTGCACTATCGTGGATGTTGACGTGTATGGTGTAGCAGAAGTCCGTCTCCGTAGTTTGATAATTCATTCGCTTGGGTGTTTATTGTTGCTTTTAAAGCAGTGACAAGTGTGCGTTGGTTTTGTGTGTATCACTAAAGATTCTGGATCACCCGGATTTTGTTGAAAACTTCGAAGTTTGATACAGCGTTACCATACTGATTGTACACCATGTAGATAACCCTAACCGTTAGTACAGTAATCCCTCGCTATATCGCGCTTCGACTTTCGCGGCTTCACTCTATCGCGGATTTTAAATGTAAGCACATCTAAATATATATCACGGATTTTTTGCTGGTTCGCCGCTTTCTGCGGACAATGGGTCTTTTAATTTAGGTTACATGCTTCCTCAGTTTGATTGCCCAGTTGATTTCATACAAGGAACGCTATTGGCGGATGGCTTAGAAGCTACCCAATCAGAGCATGTATTACATATTAACTAAAACTCCTCAATGCTATAAGATATGCTTCCCGCGTGGCGCTTGTTTTGTTTGCTTCTCTCTGTCTCTCTCTGCCTGACGGAGGGGATGTGAGCAGAGGGGGCTGTTTACACAGTGGCTGTTTGCCTAGAAGATAGGACACTCCTCTACAAAATGCCGCTTTATCGCGGTGCTTCTGTATACTTAAAAGCATGTATTGATTTTTTGATTGTTTGCTTTTCTTAGCGAGCACTCTCTCTGACATTATCTGCTCTTCACGGTGCTCCTTTGAAGAGAAGATATGTTTGCATTCTTTTAATTGTGAGAAAGAACTGCCATCTCTGTCTTGTAATGAAGCACAGTTTAAACGTTTGACTAAAGGGTGTTATTTCATATCTAGAGGGCTCTAATAATGTTAACAGTGTGGTAGAGTTTATAAGGGCTTAAAATATATAAAAATAACCATACAAACATATGGTTTCTACTTCGCGGATTTTCACCTATCGCGGGGGGGTCTGGAACGTAACCCCCGCGATCGAGGAGGGTTTACTGTATATATTAAAATGTTCAGATGTTACTCCTATTCATTTCATTGGTATAATTGTACCATTACACGTTAGATAATACATAGGCCTATCTCATTAATGTATTGTTTCAATTCCGCTACGAGCTTCCGTTAGCACCTGCTTTCCTTCTCGCAGTCAAACTTTGATGTACGAGAAGGCTTAACTCATCAAGTATGGTATTCATAAATACAGCATTGTCGCTGTTGGATAAACTACATTTCGATCATTTTGTATACATATTTGAAGGTTTTGGCATGTGTGGACCCAGGGGCCCACACGTACCCAGTTGTCTGTGGCCCAAATATTTCTGGCGGTGGGCCTGTCCACAAGAGGACTCATAGTCCAGGATCAGTCTCTCAAAGGTCTTGATGAGGTGAGATGTAATTTCCACTGGTCTGTAGTCATTAGGTGAAGAGGTGCCTGCTTTCTTTGGAACAGGAACAATGCAAACTAAACAGGTGAGAGAGGACACCACAATGTTGGTTAGCACAGGCCTTATGAACTCGAAGTGGCTCCATCTAGTTCAGAAGCTTTTCCTGTGTGTAGCTTTCTCATCTATCTCCTTACTTAGTCTTCAGTTATGGACAATACATACTGATGGTCTCTACTGTTCTTTTTCTGTGATGGCGATCTGTGCCACCATCACCTGATCATAACACACTGTGCAGTCCCTGTATTGATGGATTGAAGGCTATTGTCCACATGACCATCATCGTCTAATTCTTCCACGTGAAGCCTGAAACCATGAGGACTGATTTAGATCACTCATTTATGTGAGGTAGAATGTCTACCGAGGGCTGGGTGGACTCATGGCGTCGGAACCCTTGCAGATTTTTTTTTTTTGTCCTCCCTGGCCATCAGACCTTTGTTAATTTGTATTGCCTAATTTTATTTGTGTGTGTGTATGTATATATGTATATGTGTGTGTGTATGTATGTATATATGTATATGTGTGTGTATATATATATATATATATATATATATATATATATAGTATATTATTTTTTTATCTTTTAAAGTACTTTGAGCTACATTTGTATGAAAACATGCTATATAAATAAATGTTATTGTTACAGGCCATTCCCATTGACGTAATAGGAGTTGTTGATGTAGTAGAGATGGTGTGGGGAGACTAGTCATTGAAAGATGGTGGCAGTGGGAGGGAAAGTATATTAAAAATTAGTGTAGGGAGTTAGCTTTGCCCACATATCCTTCTAGTACCTGAGCCCTGGGTTGCTTGAGTCCTGTAATTATAACCAGTCTATTCCAGACATCATGTTATTCTGAGTGAGTTTGTTTTCTATTTGAGCTTTGTAAGCTTCCTTACTTCAATCAGGCTTTAATTTAGAAAATGCTGTATGTCCTTTGGAGTCCTTTGTCAGTAGATTTGATTGCTCTTTTTTTCAATTAGAAGACCTTTTAGCTCCTTAACAATTCAGGGCTTGTTCATTAGAAAGCAACGCAATGTCTTTGTGGGTACCAGTATGTCGTCACAGAAGTTAATGTAGTCCGTGATGCACTGAAAGAAGCCCTTAAAATTGTCTCCATATGACTTGCACATCATTTTCCAGTCTGTCATTTGGAAGCAGTCATTCAGAGTCATTTCAGCCTCCGTGCTTCAGTTATGGTGATTAACTGGTTTCTGTCTAATGAAAAGACTTGTAGCTAGCAATAAGATGAATCAGGTTGTGGTCAGATTTGCCTATTGGAGTCAATAGATTACACATAAAGGCATCTTTAACATCTGAATACAGCAGGTCCAGCTTATTTCCTCGTGGGGAACCAATCACATACTGATAGAAATGTATCATTGTTCCTTCCAAAGTCACATGGTTAAAGACACCACATATTATAATTGCAGGGTCAGAGTGAGTTATCGTTCAAGAGTTGGATAACGCTGCAGTTGTGACCCACTGGGACGGCTACTTCGAAAAGCTGTTTAAAGGATCTCTGGGTCCATGGTTCTTGAGGCTGATCCTCCAATTATCTGTGAACCACCCAATCTCACCGAGATTGCAAAGGTGGTGAACTAGCTCAGGATAGAGGGAGGGCTGCAGGGATCTGTGGTATCTGAGGTGTACTTCTCCAGGCTGGTGGTAAGGCTGTCCTCCTTGCATTGCAAAAAATCTTTGCTTCCATTTGGGAGACGAGGTGATCCCAAATGACTGGAAAATGGTACTTGTTGTCCTTATCTGGAAAGGGAAAGGTGATTGCCTGGATTGCAGCAACTACAAGGGGATAAAACTGTTCTCGGTGCCAGGTAAGGTCCTTGCTAGGTGTCAACCTCAATAGGATCCGTGATCATTTTGAACAACTACCAGCGACTGGGGCATCCGGTTTGACACCCAAGAAGTCGATCGCATCCTGGCACTGAGGGTTTTTGTGTAGCACAAACACATATCAGCAGAGTTTCTTTGCAGCCTTTGTTGATTTTTGTAAAGCATTTGACTCAGTTGATCAAGCTGCCCTGTGGGATGTCCTGAGACTTCGCAGGATACCCCCCAAAGATACTGGATATCATGGCTAGCCTGTATACTGGTACTGTGAGTGCTGTGTAGCATGGAGGCAGAATCTCTGTTTTTCCCAGTTGATACTGGATTTTGTTGGGGGTGTTTTCCTGATCCTACTCTGTTCAATGCTTGCATGGACTGGGTGTTGGGCAGTGTTGTGATGTTCATCAGCTGTGGGCATATGTGGGTGAAGAAATATTCACTGATCTTGACTTTGCCAAGGATGCTGTGATCTTCATGGAGTCAATGGAGCCTCTGATTAGGGCTCTTGAGAGATTGAGCAAGGAGTTTGAGTGTCTGGGTGTGCAAGTGTCCTGGACAAAATCCAAGATCCAGACCTTTAATGACCTTATGCCCACAGCTATCAGCAGTGTGTCTGTCTGCGGACAGAGTGTCGACCTTGTCGACAGGTTGTACTTCCATCGGAAGCGACATTCATGTCTCTGGTGACTCTTACTATGAAGTCATTAGTTGGATTGGTAGAGCAGGGGGTCATGATGTTGCTGGAAAGGGGTGTGTTGTACTCCCGATATCTTAGCAAAATGATGAAGGAGCAAGTCTTTACAGTCCTGGTGCTTCCTGTGTGCTATATGGTTGCGAGACATGGATGCTATCCAGTGATCCGAGATGAAGACTGGACTGCTTCTGTACTGTATCTCTTCAGAGAATACTTCGGTACCACTGGTTCGACTTTGTGTCAAACAAGTGGTTCTTCACAGAGTTCTAAATAAGGCACATTACCTGAATTGTGAGGAAGCGTCAGTTACGGTACTGTGGCCATGTGGCGTCATTTCCTCAGGGTGATCTCACTCACAGGATTCTCATTGTTGAAAACCCGAGCGGCTAGACCAGACAAAGGGGATGAATGGTCGTAGATAAATGGTCATTTTTGGGGGGTCGGACTGGACTGCATGTCTGTCAGGGGGGGTAGCCAACCAGGATCCTGAGCTATTTGTGGTGGGTGCGACAATGCGCTGACCTTACAGAATGAACCATTTCTGTTGCCAGGTCCCCATTTGCAGAGGGAGGAATATAAACATTAATAAGGATGAATGTGGATGAATTCTGACAGAATTTAAATGTCAGAAGTATAAACTGTAATGCTTTACGCTGTAACAGTTCTTGTTTATATACTTGAATGCTTACATAACTCCTTACTGAGTTAAATGACATTTAAATAGAAAATACTTCTTTATACACAATGTTTTGATCAAACTCACTACCTTCATTGGGAAGTAGTTTTCCTTGCTTTTCTGTATCAAGAACGTTTACTTTAGTGTTTGCTCTTGAAGTCGGTCTTGACCAAGTAATGTATGCTTAGTCATGTGTAAAAACTGGCAACAATAAGCAAGTACTAAAAATGATCCAAAGCTTGCCAAGTGATGGGGTTGGAAGAAGTGGCATCCATGCTTGAATGCTGAAATGTAGTGTGAAAATCA
This sequence comes from Polypterus senegalus, assembly GCF_016835505.1. Taxonomy (NCBI): domain Eukaryota; kingdom Metazoa; phylum Chordata; class Cladistia; order Polypteriformes; family Polypteridae; genus Polypterus; species Polypterus senegalus. The sequence continues at coordinate 47,241,425 of NC_053159.1, forward strand.
ATACAATAATATGGTTCGGATTCAGCGGGTTAGAAAATGGATGGATGGTTCTAAACACCCACCTCTGAATCAGTCTTAAAATCTATTCTTTACACCGGTTTTCTGAATTGGAGTTTCTGACGTGCTTATTACTATCCACATATTTGTTTCCTTAATTTCTAGATGTTGCACAGCTTTATGCATATGCTGCTTGGGAATGTACATGCAAGATTCAAAATTGTGCAATTAAAGTGTCATCCATGAACCGTACCTAAGAATTGATAAAACATTATAGTTACATTTCAGCTTTGATTGTACAGACAGAATAAGCTATAGCTACAATTTACTGATAGTCTGAGTAAGTTTTGAAATAGCTGACCTTTAGTCAACTTCTAGATTAAGAAACAAGATTTGATAAAGATCAGTTGTCATTGGCATCATCGGCTACACAACAGGGTAATGAACTCATCCACAACACAAAAAATGACAAGTGAAAGTGAATAGGATGGTGTTTAAAAATGACGTTTTTCTAACTAAAAAGCATTGTAACTTTTAATTTATGTAATAATCTGAGTAAAACCTAATAATTCAAAGAACATAATAGTGTAGCAGCCTCACTATGACAGGTACGAAAAGGAAGAAACACAACAAGACAATAAATGGATTGCAGAACAGTTTACTTGAACAGTCAAAAGAAAAATTCATGAATGCAAAAGCAAAACAAACAAACTTGAACTATTTATAATTATCCATTAATCTGTCATTGTTATGGCCCTGAGAGATGCCAGCAACAGACCAAAAAAAAAAAACCTTCGGCTCCACATTCGTAACACACCTCATGTACCCCCACAAATCCCCTTCTCTCTCCCTCTACACCTTCTTGGCTGTTCCATGAACCATCCAGAAATCCCTGCATATGTTCCCTGCCCCTCTATTCATGGTGCCGCCTCTTTTCTTAACTCTGCTGTCAATCATATCCCCAATGTAAGTCCTCCAAGCCGGGGTGGGCAAAGTCATTCCTGGAGGGCCGCAGTGGCTGCAGGTTTTTGTTCCAACCCAATTGCTTAATAAGAAGCACTTATTGCTCTAGAAACACTTCTGCTTCATTTTAGTTGTCTCCCTCATTAAGATTTTGAACTTATTGCTTATTTAAGTCTTAAACAGCTGCATTCTCGTTTTTTAATTGCTCCTTATTAGCAATAAGATGCAAATGACAAAAGAAACCAGCAGTTCTCCATTTTGCTTGTTACCCTTTACACCTGTGTGTATTTATCGTGCACTATTTGGTTTAATTAAATACTTGCAAGGAAAGAGAAGAGAAAAAAGTGAAGGATTGAAAATTACCAATCCGTTTTACACTTCAAAGTATTTGGATGATATCCTTAAAATGGAAAAAAAAAACTAGGATATGAGAATGACTTGACATCGCAGAGTTAAAGCACTAACAAGCCATGAAATGTAATTATTGGCAAGGATTGTTTTCTAATTAAGCAACTGGGTTGGAACAAAAACCCGCAGCCACTGTGGCCCCCCAGGAATGACTTTGCCCACCGCTGCTCCAAGCCATTCTCCACCCTCCTCGAACGACCCAACTATCACTGGCCAGGACGCTACAATAGCTTTCCACATAAAATAATTATTATAATTCTGCAAGGAATTTTTTTGGATTAACAAAATAAAAAATATTGTAATCATTTTACTTATGAACACTTTGAAAATTTTTTTTTTGTCCAACACCTGACTCACTGGTATGAGAAAACCCCCACATTGAATGTCTAATTATGTAAGACATCAAGCTTTTTGGGGGCCCCCCTATTTTGACCCTCTAGACCCAAAAACACTAATTTTTAGGTTACTTTTGGACCATACTTTGTGCAGGAAATTATACCCTTATGATTAAGAGTAAATCAAATAGGTGCGTTCAGCAAAAATGATCAGAAGGACTTGAAGGGCTTCTGTACCAATGGGAAATGAAGGGTCTAAGTTATTCTAAATCACAAACTTTGTTAAAAGCATTTTATGCTATTTTGAGGTTTCTGATTATGAATATAGGCTAATATTTTTGACATCTGATTCTTTACCTGTGGACTTAGACCTCAAAGGCCAGGTTAATACTTCACACAACGCGACGCATTCACCTGTGGATACTACTGCTACGCAAGCGGGGTACTGTTTATACTTGTGTATAAATTTTCTGCAAATCTGGAGGATGCCCCCGGGTGGCAGTGCGAGATGATATCATGGTGAGAAAACAACAATCAGTTTCACTGTGTTGTGAAATGCCTGATTCATCCACTAAATTCACAGGACATCTTCCCACAATATTTCCAAATATGATGGATGTTTAATAATAACATCCATCAGTCAGGGACGCACCCATTCCAGCTAGTATTGGGTGCAAGGGCATCAGCTCATCGCAAGGTGAATACAAGCACACACATACTGCACACTAGCATCACCAAATCCCCAAACCTGCATGTCCTTGGAAGGAAACTGGAGCACACTGTACATATTCACCAGGAAAACATGCAAACTCCAAAGGCGTGACTCCCTACTATGAAGCAGCAGTGCTACAGCTCTGTCACTGTGCCATCTCCATGTGTGTACTTATTAACAGTATGAATTATTTAAATGAAGTTAACTTATCTGTAAAATGTAACATACATGCTTTAACAGATTTCATCATGAAAGTGATATCAAATATAAATCTAAGGATTTTATCTGTGCAGACAGCTGTAATATTATATATTTAATGTGTTCTGTGTGGCAATCACTGCCTGACGGAGGAGGAAGCCCCAGAAGTACATAACGATTAACAAGTAGGTCTGTTTTAAGATGACGTTTATGAAGTTTTACTTTAATGGCAAAATAAAGTACAGGATTAAAGTTGAAATTTCAACTATAATCACGGAATAGACCTTTTTTATTCTTTGCTGTGTTGCAAAGGTGCAAAAAAAAAAAAAGAACGGCACAGAAGATGGTATGGGAGACCTTTTAAAAATGTATCTCGTCATAATGATGGGGACAAAGCAATGTTTGTATTGCCTATGCAAAAAAACCACCACAAACACATTTGTATGTCAGTATTTAAGTCTGATGATTTATTTCACCACATTGAACCATTCATCAAACATCGAAGCACGCACATTGATCCTGTAGAATCAGTAAAGCAGCTTGCTGTCACATGTTGATAGTAAACCGAGACACAACGTTCTGTTCCAACTTGAATACACTGTGCCCCTCCAAATTTCTGGTACTGCAACCCACACACGTGTTGCGTTTAGTTTCTGAGGACGTGCTCAGAGGACGCGTCAAATGAATGGTAGGAATGTGTGGTAGTAAAAGCAACTGAAAATGACAAATATCTGATACAATTAAAAATATTTAGACTTTAAACATTTCAATCGTAACACATATTTCAATTATATACGTATCATTGTTGTTCATTATATAGTTTTGCCTTATGAAGTAAATCATTACATTTCATTACACTTCGAATTAGGATGGCTAATTCAGACATTTTGCAAATTCATATTTAAAGTTTAAAGATTAATTTTAGTTGTAATTTTTTGCTTGCAGTTATGTGTTTTTATCCATTTTGGTTGGTCCTTTTCCATTATTTCAGCTGTTTTTTAATGCTTGGAGTGTCATCTAATAACTTCTTCAGGAGTGACTATGTATTGCTGTGCCACAGGCATCTTTGATGTGTTTGTGATATAATGGATCCCATTTTATATATAGGGAGATGGAAAGAAACCAAGCTTTTAGATTCTTATTAATTACAATTGGAGACTGATATTTTTTTACAAAACAGTATGGAATAAAGATCAAAAGAAAGGCAAAAATATGAAAGAAAAAATACCAACAATTACAAACAAGTAAAATTTTCATTTTTACAAAGAAACATAAGTGCTGTAAGAGTAAAGAGGTCAACATCCCTCCAATGGAGCACTAAGCTAGGAAATTAATTTAATCTTCATTGTTTTTGCCTTTTTAGCTTTGTGTGTTCCATATCAGGAATGGGTTGACAGATACAGATTCCCTATGCCTGCCTTAAGCTCTTCGCCCATTCTTGCATGTAGTCTTGTTTGGTATCCTTTGTTATGCCTCAGTCACATGATGGAAGGGCAGAGGACATAAAAAGTGAGTTTCAGATAACAATGTTCTTCAAGCTTTATTAGTCTTGCTTATGCAAAAGCGTCTATCCTGGTTAGTACTTTTGTCACATGCTCTTCTGATTTGTGCTTCTGTTCCACCTCCTGTTTTTAGACTTTGAACTTTGTAATTGCTCTTTGCTGATCTGGCCAAATATTTGATCAAAGACGTTCAAATAAATGGTAAAGGGTTCGGAAAACCCTTAGTCATCATATATAATTCAACATGTCTTCTTACTTGCCCCTGTTATCTGTTATACAGGGAAAGTTTTGTTTCATTAAATCCAGTCCCTCTCAGTACTTCCATTATAAGACCTTCCCCTTGTGGGAATGATTTTTGTTATTCTGACATACTAGGGTGTTGTAGGGTGTGATCCTAGAGTCAAAGATTCATGAAGACAAGCCCACTTCCACAAGAAGCTCCTCCACTTCTGGGGAAGAACCCATATTATGGCCCTGACTACAAAAGAAGAACAGCAGTCTTGTTAATGGACTTGGGAAGATGTTATTATTTTACTTTGCCTTTTCCAAGTCCACATTTCTACTATAATATATGGGAATCACCATCTGGTTTGGCAACTCTTTATTTGTATTGTGCTTTAGCTTTTTACACACTTAATAACTGAAAACACATTGTGACAGAAGCAAGCTAGATCATATCATATACATTTCAATGCAAAATTGTCTTATTAAGGTTTGAAGGTTTTATGAAAATATATAAAGTATAAAATTTACGTTTCATCAATCCATCCATTTATTTATTGAATTTGTGAAATCCAATACAATTCAGCACTTGAACTGAAATACTGTTACCTCTGGGAAATGATATACAGTAGACCCCCGCAAAGTCACGGTTCAGGGTTCTCGGACTCAGTCGTTCACGGATTTTTTCATTGAACCTAACTATTAATTGTTAGTGGAAAGCTCAAATATTTTCCACAATTTTTTATGGCTTTTTTGTGCTGTGCTGTAGAGAGAACAGGAAGCAACCGCTGAGGGAAACGCGGTTTGGGATGGGTAACGTAGCCAATCTGAGAGCGAATATTTATTTCTCCCTGTTGCTGATTGATTGCTGCCATGTGACGCATCTCCAGGTGAGTGGGTTAACCACCACTGTTTGGGAGGGTGAAAGCAGCCAATCCGAGAGCGTTATTCATTTTTCCTTGCTGATGATTGATTGCTGCTTTGTGACGCGTCTCCAGCTGTGTGACCTAGTGTTTTCCATTTTGCTATTGTTTTGTTATTCTTAAACGCACACAATGTCATTGAATCACCCTGCACCTTCTAAGGCTTCTGGAACTAAGCCTAAGCGCCAGAAGAAGTTTAAAACACTCCAGGAGAAGGTTGAACTACTGGATTTGCTCCGAGAACTAAAAATGTATGCTGCAGTAGTGCGCCACTATGGCATTAATGAAAGCACCATATGCTACATAAAGAAGAATGAAGCAGCAATCTGGAGTACGGTATTTGTAAGTTTCTGTGATAGTGCCAAAAAGGTAACGACCGTAAGGAATAAAAATATCGTCAGGATAGAATCTACCTTGGCACTGTGAATCACCGACTGCGGGAAGAACATTCCCGTGGATGGTAACATCATCCATGAGAAAGCATGGAAATTGTACCAGCAGTTCGGTACAGGAGACAATGTAGCAACTTCCTATCACAATGTTCCTGAAAATAAAGAAAAGCCAGCATGAAACCCCACCAGAAGAAGACCCGTACATGATACGACTCCTCCTGAAGAAGAGGCGCCACCCAAGGAGTTTTAAATCCTGTGCATCGTACTGCACAGCTACTTCACCATCATCAATATCATTCATCATTGGTGAGTACCTGAACATTTTCCTTTATTTTAATTAAGTGAAATAATTATGTATTTACTCTCCTTATAACAAAGAAAACTACAGCGCATACCAAAGTAAATGCGATTGCATGAATTACAGTGCGTACAGCGGTAACATCGGTATTTTACATTCTTCACCGTGGGAGGCATAACAGTACAGTACTATACAGTATACAGGTGTACCTTTACATTCTGTTTTTAGGTAATGTACTAAGGTAATTTTTTAGGTAATGTATTAAGCTGAGTTTGCAATGAAATTAAAGTGCTTTGGAGCATACTGTATTTAGGGTTGAAACTATAAAAATAGGCATTTAAAAGGCATTTTTTAACCACATCCAAAAGCAGCGGTTTTTCACAATTCATGGGTGCTCTAGGAACGTAACCCCCGTGAATTATGGGGGTGTACTGTACTCAATCTTAATCAGGTATTGTCTTGCTATATACTGATGTTTAGTTTTCTTTTGTTAGCCACTGTTATTGTTGTTAAAATTCATTTAAATATTTAGTATTTTGTTTTAGTTTTCTGTTGCCAGATATTTTTCCTTGTTGTTACAGCTAGAGTCATTTTATAAAACTGATTAGAAAATATTGAAATGAAACCATGATGACATACAGGAAAACAAAGGGAGAAGAATACGGTTAGAATACTCTTGACAAACAGGTAATTGCCTTTTGATAATTTATCAGTTTGTTTATGAGGTTGAGCCATTTGCCTCAGGCTGTTTTGGTACTGTAGAAATCAGTTCCTTCCTTTTTGTATTATTAATTCAGCCCTGCTATAACAGCTGATTATCTTTGAGTAAATTCCTATGTGACTTCTCATGTGTGCAAAAGCCATCTGTGCCACAGCTATGTAATAAATAAACCTGCCTCCAAACTCCACAGCTTATTGAGAACTAATGTTTAGATAAAATATAATGGTCCCACTAAACACCTTGGCTCAATTAAAGCAAACATGAATGAGGGACAATATCGCTGACAACACTACCTTCTCAAGTGTTCTGGAATGCTGAATTACCCAGATGAGCCATTCCATCAATAATATTAAGGCATTAAGTTCAAGTTAAATATGCATATTATCCTTTTAACAGAAACACTTAAGTTTTAACAGCAGGACTGCTGCTGAGCTGTGTAGTGTAATGATTCTTGGCATTGATCAGGCTGTTCATCTCTATTAAGCATCTTCAGGTTAGGCATAATAGTCTGTTTCAGCTTCAGTCTCTGCAAAAGTAGGCCACATTTCTATTAATGGCATAAAATGAGAGTCAAAAAAGAAGACGCATGGTCTGAGTTATAGTGGATTGATAAGACTTCTCATAAAACAACATTAACAACACCTTGCTAAATCATTGCATTTGCAAATAAAAAACACTACCCACACACACACAGACAAGAGTGACACAAAATAGACCTAAGAGAAACAGAAAAAAGTAAAATGGAGAAATTTTATTTCTAATAAAAGGTAAACAGTGCTTAAAATAAAGGCAATCAATCTCATTTATAACAGACTATTGGGACTTGAGTCAAAAAAGGGAAATTCACACTGACAGGGAAAGGCAAATGAAGGAGAAATGCTTTATATTAGCCTAAAGTAAAACTTTGTTAAAGTGTAGACTCATTGTTACAAAAATCATATTCCTGAATTCAGCAAGAGTCAAATTATTTACCCAGCACAGACTGATATAACAAAAGAAGCCCCCTTAACTAACAATTGTATACTAATTAACCCAAATGCCATAGGATGTCCAAGAATTATAAATCTCATGCTTTCAATACTGCCTCAGTTCTGCCTGAACCTGCCTAAGGAGCTGTGCTGGTGGGATCCCTTGGTACATTGGTATAAATAAAGGAAACGCTGAATCTTCCAGAACTAAAGACAAAATCCTTGACACAGACTCATAATAGCAAAATGTTTACAGATACAAAGTGTGGACCACCAGGGGGTGTACCAGCCACCCTACCATACACAGACAGACATGAGACATAAGTTCTGTCCAGCACAGACGGTTTATTTCAAGTGAGATAGCGCTTTTTATTCGCTCTCTGCTACAGAACACAGTACAGAAATACCAAAATCCAAACACAGTCCTTTTTTCCTTCTTCTTCCTCTTCTTCTTTTGTGCCTCCACTCCTCTCCCAACAAGCTTCGTCTACCTCCTCCTCCTTTTTTAGGGCATCAGGAAGTGCTCCAGGTTCTCCAAGACATTGTTCTGGCAGCAAACCAGGGCTCAGCAACTGTCCAGGCACCCCCTGGCGGTGGCCAATGGCCCCAGCTGGGTTGAGCTTCTAGAAGTCACGTGACCACGGCTAACATACCTGATTGGTTTCTTCAGATTTGTTGGACAACTCTTTAATTTTGGACAGATTCCTCAATTTATTTTGTGGCCTCTGGGAATTTTCAAACCCTCTACTGCTTAAAGAGGGGCCCTTTACTTTTTGCAGGGCCTTTCAGCAAGGGATGTTTATTTCTGACATCCATTTTTCCTTTAGGAGTAGGAGTGCTACTTCAAGATGTTAAGGGGGTCTTTGCATTACGTCCCTATTGCTTTTCCCATATGGACTTCGTTGGTATGGGTAGCAGCCCCCATGACATGAGGTCTGACTATGGGGTACTTTTTCTGCCACATTTGTTGGACTGAGTGTGACTTGATTCCGCTTATTGGGGTTAGGGATCACATCACACTGCTCTCCCTTCTGGTTTACCATACTGGAAATGCTCACCTGTATGACCAAATCCACACTGAACAGCAATCCAATGTCCGAAAACCTTAAATATTTGTTGGCCTCCAGCGGTTCTTTGATGGCGTCTTCTATTCTTTTTATTGTTCACTTTAAGGCCTTCAAGATGGACTGAAGTTCTGTCACTGGTTTTAACAGATCTTGCAGTTCCTGTAGGTCGATTTGGCTTTCAGCTTGGCTTGTCTGACTTCATGTGGATCTTTGGGAATCTCCATCCTGTCTTTGCAAGTCTGGTGAATGCTGGTCTAGCACATGTGCAGTTGAGTTTTCTGTGGCACTGTGGGAAAATGAGTCCAGAAGTCCTTTTTCAGGTATGGTCTGTTCTGCCTTATAAATGTTAATGATGGAAATCAGACAACAATTCCGAGACCCCTTATCTTATGGTAAAAATCATCAATTACCCCTGGTCTGGTGATGTCGTTGTCGTTCTGGTCTTCATGTGCCTTGCAGCTTTCCAGTTGGGATGTTGAAATAGAGAACAAATGATCCACCTCAGGCTTGACATTTTCATGATTAGAGGCTGTAAGGATTTCTGTAAAACTTTTCAGTGATTTTGACCCTTCAACGGTACATACCTTGTTGTTGACTGTGGTGAGTAGTGTTGCATGGAAGAAGCCTTTCAGCATCCCTCCAGCCAAATACTCTAACTACAGATACAGAGGACATTCTTGCACCCAGTATCTTAGCCCTGTATGTTCCCCACCTGCCAGCTTTTCTGGCTGTTTTTTGGCCCATTTCTGGGCCCTGTTGTTGGAGCCGGATGTGTGAGATTATGGGTAGGGTTTTGCAGGTGGAAGAAGTAACCGTTTTGCAGGTCTCTGCCAAGCGGACGGCCAGAAATCCTGATGACTATGCCAATTGTAACCACTGGGAAAACCACTGAGCCCAAAAACACAGACACAGCAATGCCCAACACAACTCCAGGTTCAAATAAAGAATTTTTATTTGCCAAAGTGCCTTCCACATGCAATTAACAGCAAAGTAAACCATTCACAATTCCTCCTTCCTCCTCCAAAGACAGAATTGCCCACTGACTCTGGCTGAATTAGAGTGAAACAGGGGCTTTCTTTTAAACTTGATCCAGGAGCTGCTTCCTGTCTCCAGTCCAGGTTGTCTGGAAACCAGGACAGTCTTCCTCCACCAGCACCTTCTGATGGTCCACAAAGACCCAGACAGGGATGCATTTCAGGATTCAAACTTGGGTTTAGCCCAGAGGAACACCTGCTGTGTGGGGAATAAATTACTTCTGATAAGCTCTTTGGCCAATCCTTCCATTATGGTCTTCTGGCCAGGCATGAATCCTTCTTTTTTCCCACCCAGGATGTCTGTCCTTCCTCTCTGACACCTACACAGTATAATCAGGCAGAAAGAGTATGTTACTGAGCTTATTGTTAAAATGTGCTCTGAGAATATACGCAGATGTACAGAAGGAGAAACACCATTTCAAGAAGATCCCTCTGAGAAACATCATTGAATGAGGTTGATTTAAAAGTGTAATGTTGCACAAATTTCATTAATAAGTGTGGATTCAGCTGCCAGATTTAAAAAGAGTGAGGATTTTCTGCATAAGGTTTCATGAATAGAAGCACATAAGCAGGAGAAAGGAGTACATCAGGTAAGCTGTTATATGTTTTCTGTTAATTAAAATGAAGTTTCATATTTTAATACATTCTTCATCATGGCCTTAGAGAATGGGGATGTGTTACATGTTGGTTAGACATGCAAGTAAGAATTTTTCTGTACTCTGTATTAGGGACTACATAAACACTATGGCTACTGTTACTGGATGTAAGAGGTGGTGAAGGGTCTCTCGAGGTATGAAACCAAAGTGATGCAGAAAGTGGACGATAAGTAAGTCCACAGGAAATCTCATGCCCCAGACATTAATACTTCTTGACTTTTTTGCTGTATGTAGGGTAGAAAGGACTGCCACTTTCATTTAGGACTCTACAACCACAGCAGATGCTGCTGCAATCAGCCCACCAGGAGAGCAGATACATGATCCTTCAGGATTGAAGATTGCCAGTTGCTACTACTATGGATTTCACAGATGAGGGGGATATACCCTTGTAAACCTTGTATACCCTTACCTTTTCTGTCAAAAGTTCTTGAGCGTTTTGTAACCTCCCAGCTCACCAATTACTTAACCTCTAATAATTTGATGGAACCCTTTCAGTCTGGTTGCAGGGCACAGCACAGCCGTGAAACTGCTCTTCTTTAGGTAAACAATGATTTGCTTCTGCCAACAGACTCTGGACAAACCAGCATATTAATTCTGTTACACCTCAGTGCAGCTTTTGACACTGTCAGACATGACATTCTGGAGAATGGAGAACATGCTGGGTATCTCTGGCACTGCCCTCCAGTGGTTCAAGTCCTATCTGACTGATAAGCAGGAGTTTGTTAGCCTTGGCAACAGCAGATCCAGCTCAGCGCCAGTCACACAAGGAGTTCCTCAAGGCTCTGTCCTTGGCCCTCTTCTCTTCTGTATTTATAGGCTTCCCCTTGGCCATATTATTCGTAGCTATGGACTGGGTTATCATTTTTATGCAGATGACACTCAACTCTATTTTTACGTCAAAAGTGCAACTTCAGAGTTTTCTCAACTCACAACTTGCCTCAGTGAAATTAAAACCTGGATGGAGCAGAACTCTTTAAAATTAAATTGCAACAAAACTGAACTCCTGCAAATTGGCACTAAAGTGCTACTTAAGAAAATGAGCTCCTTTTCAGTCACTCTTGACGGTAATCTCATCAGACCTTCTGATGCAAGGAATCTTGGTGTCATTTTTAATTGCTCCCTTTCTTATTCCGCCCACATAAACTACATTAAGAAAATTTCTTACTTTCACCTCCATAACATATCCCGTGTTCGCTCATTCCTCTCCTTTTCTAATGCTGCGAAACTTGTCCATGCTTTTATCACATCCTGGATCGATTATTGTAACTCGCTGCTAGCAGGTGCCCCTTCTAATCTTATATCATAGTTTCAGTTGATTCAAAACTCTGCTGCAAGAGTCCTTACATGAACCAACAACAGTGAGCTCATCACACCCACCTTGCTTCGCCTTCACTGGCTCCCTGTGTCTTACAGGATTAAACATAAAATTCTATTAATAACCTACAAAGCTTTAAATGGCCTCGTACCAGACTACATCAGTGACCTTCTAAATCACGATGCTCCTGTTCACCTACTAAGGTCCTCTGATTCTGGTAATCTTGTTGTGTCTCACACTAACCTGCACTCTAGGGATGACGGGGCCTTCAGCTCCATAACACCCAGACCTTGGAATGACATCCCCAAATTAATTAGATCAACTGACTCCATTGATTCTTTTAAAAAACAACTTAAAACTCATCCACTTAGGAAGGCTTTTAACTTAACATTCTGCCCTTTCTTTCAGTTTACCTCTCTGTCCAGGTGCTCAGGATAATTTGTGTGTCTGGTATATCACAAATTAGGTTATTTGTTAGGTTTTTCTTTTAGTATTGAATTTAGTATTTTACTCTGGTTTATTGTCCTTTATTTTATTTAATGCTTTGTTATCTGTTTCATTGTTCTATTCAGGAAAACATTTGTATCCAATGTTACATATACCCTGCTGTTTTTTTTTTTCCTAAGACACTGTGAAGCGCCTTGAGCATGGGAAAGGTGCTAATTATTATTAAAGTTGACAAAATGCAAATTGTAGTCACCACAACTGTAATCCTGGAAGGAAGATACTCAATTTTATTTATGTCTCTGCATTTCTATATGATAACTTTAAGAAGCATATTCATTTATTCATTCATTTATCCATTTACAGGACCGACTTAATCCATAATATGGGCACAATAAGCCAGAAGCATAACAGTTTAGGTTATAAAGCTTGCATCTAGTGGGCTTTAAGTGGCTGCTCTTAACTGGTTCAGGTCATATCTTACTGATAGACACTTTTCAGTGACTTTCAATTCCTTTTTTAGTCTACTGTTCCTGCTAAATGTGGTGTTCCTCAGGGATCCATTCTGGGTCCTATTTTATTTTCAATTTATCTTCATCCTATAGGAGTTATTTTTAGGAAGTTTAATATTTCTTTTTGTTGTTATGTTAACGATATGCAAGTCAAAATTCCTGCATGTAACTCTGTAATGAATTGGCTGCACGATTGTCATGTTGAACTAAAATTATACACCAGTCATTCAGGGAGCTTAGATCTACCGGTTAGTTGTCTCTTGTTGTCCCTTGTACTAACTGCAAAACTAAGGGGGACAGGGCTTTTGCACCTGCGGAACTTCATCTGTGGAATTTATTACCTAAGGAGTCACCTTCAACTGAACTGTTTAAAACGAGATTGAAGATGCATTTCTGTTCTATAGCTTTCCATGACCTTCAGTGATACTGATGGTTCCTTCCTCATAGTCATTTGTTTGATTCAATTTACTGCTGGTTTGTTATATGTTTTTATTCTATGTTATTCTATTTATTTTATTCAATTTATGTTTATTGTATATTTTATTGTAAAGAACTTTACAATAATGCTACAGCATTATTGATTTTGTTTTAAATATGCTCTATAAATAAATTGACATTGACATTTATATTGTTAGTGTCATGTAAGTCTGATGGTACTTAGAAATGTCTGACTCATATGCCCACAATTTAGCCTTAGCTTAGCATATATTAACATTTACTAATAATAAGTGGAATTAGGACCTGTAAGAACTTCATTCATATGATGTGCATTGGTAAACAGTATTTCTTTGTATATATTTGTATATGTTTTTATTCTTTTTTAAGTTTGTTGTATTTGTAAATATGTGGCAATGTAAATAGCAAAATATAAACATAAATTGAAATAACTTTTAAATTAGTCTTGCATTTGTACCTAGAATTAAAAGAAACCTGTTGAGGAGAGACCCCTGTGGATGAAGCCATCATATGTCTTGAAAGATCTTGTCAAAAAAAGAGTACAATATTTTTTATTCATTGATTGATGTTGACTGTTTACCAAACATTCTTTCTTCACTTTTTACTTTATCACCACCATCTGGTGGCAACTCTTAACAGTTTAGAAAAGCATGAAGTTTTTCTTAAACTGCATTTTATAAGTCTAAGGAAGCCTACAGCAGCAAATTCATTTTTAAATTTGCATGTATAGCCAAGCTATTGACAGACTAAGAATTCTTCAGTATTACGAAGCAAATTTCACTCAGAGACACTTGATGCATAAGGTCATGTCCCTGATAACTTAAGACGTGCTTTAAAGATCTTTGATAATAGCATTGCACATTATTTTTTATATGTTTCATTTCAAGTTATAGTTATTTACTTATTTTCATTGTACTTCATGACCTGGGGCCTCATTTATAAACCTTTCCATGGATTCAAGCATTAAACTATGTGTACACCAAAAAAGTCACATTTATAAAAGCTTTTCCTATGCACATTTGCATGTAATTTACCTTTATAAATCATAATTATCTTGTAAATATGAGTATGTGAATGCACCTTGAACCACGTACAGTTGATGCCCTGAAACAACCGTGGAGCAATGCTAATCAACCTCATTCGTATGCAATAATGATGCTGCAGACCTTCATTGTCCGGTAGTGCAGCTCCCTCCTGACGCATTAAATACTGCGAGACAGAAGATCCCTTCTCCAAATTGGAGTCACACTATTATCCTTTATTTGGTGGCCTAAGCATGGGTCTCATCAATAAGCAAAATTATATTGAACTAGCCGAAGCCGCCGTAGCATACGGCGGTGTAAGAATAGGAACAGAAAATGGTGAGAAAGGAATTCAGAAATCAAGAAGAAATAAATACTTCTTGAAAGATGAAGTTGTGAATAGGTGTTTTTGTGGTGACGACAGATAATGAGTCGAAAGATCTAACCCTAGAAAAAGCCATGTACAACTGACTGTGGCTGAAGACTGGTTGTTAGAATTATTGTGATGAGTAAACAGCATATGGGTATGAGGAAGGCCGCGCTTTTGAAATTCGATTACGTAAATATAATCAATAACAACCTCAAAAAGATGTTGTTGTAGAATGTCTCTAAGTAATTCCTGCAGCTTAATCCAAAAGACTTGTGCTACAATATCAGGTCTGTGCTCCGGTCTTTGGGTATCTGACAGTGCATGTAGAATTTCCGGCCAAGCAGGATTACATGTGAAAATGATAAATAAATGAGGCTGTCTGAATTTACGTACTATGGCCATGGCATCCTAAAAGTTTTGTTGCTTGTATTTTGGACTTCCTGGAAATGTGGACAGTAATATGATCATTTTGTCTACACGTACGTTATTTTCAGAGTTTGCTTGCAGTGCGTCTGACAGTCCTTTGTATCGTTCCACGCGCAAATCTTGTTGATCTAATCTGAGATAGTTGAGACGCACGCCCTCTGTTTTAACATAGGCATCTATGACGTACTGTTGGAATAGTTCGCCGCTGGAGTGCAAAATACTACATATATTCCTTATTGCTAATCTGTACGTGTAAAATTGGCTTTGAGTAAGCCTTCTTTGCTTGTCGGTCCTTTTATCGGGAACATGTTGTAAATCTTTGTGCCAGGCAATGTCTCCGTAAGGGGAAAAAAAGTGGGTAAACCATAGGATCGCAATTCATATTGAGTGAGGAAATCTGTTTACAGGAGTTGCCTATGGGACAGATGCAATTGTCCCTTTCGGCAGGCGGTTCGCCATCTTCTCTGACGAAAATCGCTGCAACATTGGTGTGACATGTCGGGGCATTGTATCATCGTAAATCCTGCCTAGGGTTTTCCTCGAAAATCATTCGTACAGATGCTGTTGGATTGGACTGAACGATTTCATTCATGTGTTTGTATGATTTAGCAAAGGGTTTGATGGTTCTGAGCATGGAATCTAGCTGGAGTAGAACATTTTCGCTGAATGTAGAGTTTGCTTTATTTTGTAAACGTACTTGAGAAGCTTGGCGAGAAATGCCGTGTCGGCTGTGTGTGGGTGGGACCGGTTTTGCGGTGGAAGCAGGACAATAGTCCTAGCTTCCTAGCTCTGATGGTATGAATCAGGGTTTTGTAGGCAAAGGTTTTCCCTGTTCCTGCACGACCATCTAAGAAGAAGCATGTTTGTCGTGGATGGGAATCGCTGTATGCAGCGTGTAAACATGTGTTTGGAGAGGTGTTGGGGGCTGGCAGATGAGCAGGCAGTGCGCATGCCTTGAGAGTGAGGGTGGACGCGGGAGGAGGGTTAGAGTTGACGGGCGGGGCTCTGTCGTGCATATCCCATGGTCGGGTGACTTAGTCAATTATATATAAATGCCAACATCTCAGATGAGTGCAATGGGAGAAGAGAAAGAAGCATGTTGATTTTGATCTGTGATCAGAGATGCCTTAGTATGCTGCATTATGCCACAGCAGTCCTGACATTTGTTAGTTTCATCTTGGCAACACATATGACTTGTATGTTAATAGAATGAAACTGCTTACATTTAGCAAGAGCAGACACACCGTTACTAGGTGCCCTTAATGCAAAATGTTATTTTATGTTAGAAAATCCAGACACTGGTGCAAATTGTGTGTTTATGTTGATTTGTACAGCCACACCATAAGGAAACTGAATGTTGTGCTTCATCTATCATTTTATGGCTTCCAGCACAGCAAGCATGATGGAAATGAAATTTGTCTGAGATATTCTTGACCTGTCAGCTAGTTTCCTCACATAGGTGCCTGGTTGGCAGAAAGCCAGCCATTAATAACACTAGAATTACCAGAGCCTATGAAAAAACTCATAGATCCGTCCCACCTTAAATCACTTCTCACCTCTCTGTCAGCGTCTTTTGTCTTTTAAATGTGTTGATAAGCAGCAAACAGCAAGTAGTCTGCTGTCACATCCCCCACCGGCGCACAGTTTTCTCAGCTCAAGTCTGTTTACATGCATGTCAGTTGCTTGGAGTTGTATACAGTGACAAGTCAAGCAAAATCACACCTTTTATAAATACTATATCGTTATTAGGAACACATGCACTTCATGTGTGTTCTGTGTCTACAATGATCTATGTAAACACATTGTTAAAAAAGAAACGTTTTTCATGTTATAGTAATAATTGATAAAATGTAGACATGAAGTTTATAATGTGTGAAGCCTGAATTCCAAATATCAAAGAAACACTTTCACAAAAGGTACAAATATAACAGAACAAGTGCGCTTTTATTCAAAAATATAACTGCAGAAAAACAACACGCAATAGGGTGTGACATTGACACGCAATTACTATGACTGCTTCGGTGGTGCAACGGTATCAACTGTTGACTGGTAATCAAAACTTCACAGGTTTGATCCCCAATAAGTCTGTTTTGAGAAGTGAACTGCTTTTATTCTTACTATTTTAGAATAAAAATATACATTTGATTTCAGTCTGCAACAGCTGGTGTAAATGTATGATACTTCTAAAGGTTAGCTTTGTTTTTTTTTTTTTTTCATCCAGTTTCATTCTCTCAGTCACGTTCACGATCCTACCCAATTCCCCGTCCCCATCTGACACTGCTGTTTTCACATAAAGACGCTCTATAACTCTGTAGGAAGTAAGTAAATAAATCCAAATAAATAATATTCAATTTGGCTTTTATGTAAGTAACATATAAATGTTGATGTAAAAGTAATGCATGTTGTTTTTCTGCAGTTATATTTTTAAATAAAAGTGCACTGGTTCTGTTATATTTGTACCTTTTGTGAAAGTGTTTCTTTGAAATTTGGACTTCAGGCTTTACACATTATAAACTTCATGTATACATTTTGCCAATTATTACTAAAACATGAAAACGTTTCTTTTTTAACAATGTGTTTACATAGATCGTTGTAGACACGGAACACACATGAAATGTATGTGTTCCAAATAGCGATATAGTATTTATAAAAGGTGTGATTTTGCTTGACTTGTCACTCTATACAGCTCCAAGCAGCTGACATGCAGGTAAACAGACTTGAGCTGAGAAAAGTGTGCGCCGGTGGGGGATATGATAGCAGGCTGCTTGCTGCTTAGCACACATTTAAAGGACAAAAGATGCTGACGAAGAGGTGAGAAGCGATTTAAGGTGGGACGGATCTACGAGTTTTTTCGTAGGCTCTTGTAATTCTAGTGTTAAAGCGTATGAACAGGTAGAGCCTGATTTTGGGCAATTTTTCTTTCTAATGTTTCTGTCTTTCAGCACATTTTTCTAATAAGCTAGTCATCATTATGGACAAAAAAAGTTCTTAAAAACTTGTTCTCTTCATATATGACCATTTGCAAGTAGTGACAAACAAACTGTGTTGTGTCAAACAACTAAGCTATGGATAGACTGTAGAGCATGAGATTTATAGTTTTTGTATGCAAGCAGTGAATCACATCTGTGTTTTTTCTAAGTGCATTTATTGACAAAAGTGATTGCTTTGGCTTCTAATCCCGAAAAGTGACAACAGGCTGCCAATAAACTAACAATAAAACCCAAGTGTTTTAGTACAAATACACAGCATTGGCCCTCTTGAAAGGCAACTAAAATAGAGTCTGTACATCATATTCATCATTTTTGTAGTTTGTCGCATTAATGCACTTTGTGATAATGGCTCATGATATGAATAATTACACATGTGAGTCGTTAAATAGCTGGCTTAGCTGTATTTCCCTGTTTGATCAAAGGTGTTGTCATTTCCGAGTTGACATGTTGCATACAGATTGGCCACAGTTGCCGTAAATATATGCAAGTCTTCCTATCAAGTTTTCATGGAAGGTTGCGTATGCATATATTGGGCCTCTCTTCAAGCCGCAACAGCAAGATCTCATAGTGAATAGCGTCAAAAGCTGCAGAAAAGTCAAGGAGGACAAGGACTGATTCCCCACCTGAGTAATAAGAGAGATGTCATTAAATAATTTCAAGAGGGCTGTCTCAAGACCATGAAAACACCTAATGCCAGGTACGTAGATCTCAGATAAATTATTGGAGTTAAGATGATCAACCAAATGATTATAAGTAATTCTTTCAATATTTTGGCCAAGAATGGCAATTGGGAAATCAGGTGAAAATTAGCTAAAACACTAGAATCTAATTATGCATTTTTAAGACAGGGTCGTCCCATTGCATGTTTAAAAAATGAGGGCACAACCCCCTCACTAATAGAAGCATTTATAATAGCTAACAACGCTGAACCCAAGAGATAACAAGTTTCTAAAAGAGGCTTGGTGGAACAACATCAAGAGGACAAAAAGTAGGTCTAAGTTTGTCAATAGTACTTTTTAGCTGTGAAAGTGAAACCACAAAAAAGGATTCCAAAACAATCCCATGATTAACAACAAAATAACAAAATGGCAGAGCAGATAGTATTTATTTTGCTGACAAACAATGAGACTGCTCATATGAATGAACAATAAATACTATTTAATCCCCTCTCCAAACGAGGGTAAATAGCTGCATTAATTGCATTAAATAAGACCCTGGGTTTCTTAGAATAAGAGGATACCAAATCTGAGAAGTAATCATGTTTACATTTCTACACTGCCTACTGGAAGTTGAACAAAGAAGTCCTAAAAATCTGTTTATATACAGTCAGCCTGTCCTTACAACATCGTTCAGCCAACCTGCATGCTCGGTGCAGCTGCCCTGTGGTGTCCTTTAGCCATGGAGCAGGTCTTCCCTTTTTACAGCATATTTTGAGGGGAGCATATAAAGTCTAAAACCATTTTACATGATGAATTTAAAACTAAGGCAGAATCATCAATACTATCTCACTAGCCTTGTAGATCAAAACTGGAAAACATGATTTTAAAATCAGATGTAATAGAAAAACTTAAAAAGTGAGAATAGCATGGAGCACAGCTTGCAGTAATAACATCAACAGTAAATCCATAATTACAGGAAAATGATCAGTAAAAGGAACATCACATATATCAATGTTATTAACTGAAATATCACATGTAAGAACGAAATCAAAGGTGTGACCAAGAGAATGATTAGGCGCAATAATTTTCTGGATAAAATCAAATGAATCTAACAATGATAAAATGTCTTTAACCAAAGGTTTAAATTGCCAACAAACCTGAATGTTAAAATTGCCAGCAATAAGTACTTTATCATAGGAGAGCGTAATATCGGCCAAGAAATTAGAAAATTCAGAAACTAACACATTAATTACAGGAGGCCTATAAACCACACCACATGACTACACACTTCAGAAAGTTGCAGTTTGAAGCTACTAAACGAACCCTTAGTAAGGCTCCGACATAGAAACAAACTTTTAAAAACAGTAGCAAAATCTCCCACACTGACTAGACAGCCTAGGAAAGTTAAAAAATGAATAACCTGGAGGTACTAGTTCAGTAAAACAATTAAAGTCACCATTAACAATCCAGGTCTCAGTAATGAAAAAGAAGTCCAGTTTCTTTGATGTAGTAAAGTCTTGCAGGATGAGAGTTTTATTAGACACTGACCTAATGTTAAAGAGAGCAACCTGAATAGAAAGACACGGGTGAGCCTGAGAAGATTAGCAGCATTAACTCCCTTAAAACACACAGAGAAAAAGTGATGCCACCTTAAGATGAGGAAATTAAATCCGGTATCCAGCTCCGAAGGGCAGGCCCAGCGTACTGTAGAGGAGAAGATGGGTCAAAGACGACTCTCAAGCATTGAGAATCCAAGCCCGGAAAGGAAAGATTGAGCCAACGTTGTTCAACAGCAAATCCGACATGCCTTCTGCATTGGCGTCGGGAGCATTTGGATCTCCATCTCCAGGGCGAACTCAGCTCATTTATACAGGTGAACACTGGTTTCCAGATAAAGAAGTCAGGAGATGAATAAAACAAGGATGGAGGTTCAAATACAGTTCTATCAGAAGAAGATAACTGAGAGGATACAATGCCAGAAAAGATATTACGTAAGGAAACACAATCATAGGACAGTAGTCACTGGCATATACTAACACATAAAATGAAATTAAAACATAAATTAATAAGGTGAGCAGACGGCCTGCCACACCAGTCGGTGCCATCTAAAAATCTCGGAAAAATCTATATATTCAACTAGTGACTGATTGCACGTTTAAGAAAAAATACTTGGTACCTTCTTAAGTATCATCAGATACAGACAGAATATTATAAAATTTAAGTATGAAGCTCAAGGATATGGCACTATGCTAATTGGCTTTAGTTCCCCAAAGAATGTTTAAAACTTCTGTTTAATTTCAGCCAAGGAAGGCAGATTGAATTTATTGTAAGTAGGTAGGTGGCAAATAATGATTTTCGAAGCAGTGTACACCACATTTTCCATGTAGAACTGTGATGAAGAAACACTGAAACAAAACACTTTAATTAATGGACATGTGAAAAATCATCATTTTACTCTGAACATTTTTAGCTGTCACAATAAAAAAATCCTATATTGAGTTTCTTGATAACAGATGAGCTGACCACACTTGTTAGACCATGATGATGGTGATGCCTAGGAACCGGAAATTGATCAATAAAATGAGTGAGAGATTCACACCATCAATGTGACGGTGATTTATTTATTTTAGTGGAGGAAATCCCAGGGACAACCCTAGCCTTGGATCGACCCACACACACTCGCTACAGAGACCAAATAAAGCACGCTGGGAACATTAAACAATAAAGAATATAATGAAATTAAATTAACTAAATGCAAACAATAATACCACGCGCTGCTTTTCTTGCTGGAAAGCCAATGAATCCAAACACAGTCCTCACTATACAGGTAGACAGACGATCCAGACCCCAACAAACAAATACAATCCAGAACAAGATGATTAAATATGGCAGAATTAACAGCAGGCAGTCCAACAGATAAATGCAACACACAACGTCCAATAACAAAAACAACTTTTTCTCTTCCTGACACCTGCCTTTTAAACCTCTCTGGCCACCTTTGACCCCAACAGCCCATGCAAGGACTGCTGGGAGATGCAGTTTTAACTAATAGTAGCCTTGCTACAAACTTTGCGTTTAAAGTCCCCCACCAGTACTATTTTTCGATATTTATGTAATTCCAGATCACTAGCTGTAGATCATAACTTGTTATGAGACCCACAGGAGTGGTGTTATTAGCAAATATGACCATTCTTGTAGAGTTTTTTAAGCAGGACTCCCATATTCAGGGTTAGATGGTTAGAGGTCTTGTTCTTTAGCTTTCACAACCACTTCCATGATTTTCTGCCTGGCTTAATGCAAAGAGTTGTAATCTTCATAACATGATATTACACCAACAAAATCATTTTGTTTATAAGTAGTTTATACTCTTGTGTCTGATAATGTTGTTTACCAGTGATGCTTCCCACTTTATGGTACTGCGTGCAATAATGCATACTTTGTGTTAAAAAGCAGTTTGCTGGTGCCATGTCATATATAAACCTAGTTTATAGTGGTACGTAAAACTATGGGACCTGTTAAGTCACTGTCTTTGGAGTTAACATGTTTTTCACAAGAGTACATGAAACTGCCAATTTGACAAAAAAGCGTTGTCAAAACAGGTACAAGAAATGACCAAGAGGGGCAAAGAATGAAGCCTGAAAGATGTCTCTCAGTCTATCCTGAATTTCTCCCACACCCCCAAAATTATATTTCTGTAATTAATAACTCTGAATTGTCCAGCTATAAGTATTGTATTGCGTTGGTACAGTGTGTGCATGTGGTGGTGTCTTGTTCAGGGTTGGATCCTGCAGTATCACCAATGCTATGTATATAGACATTGGATATCCACAATCCTCTAATGGAAATGGGGTTCATTATGTAGATGAATAAGTAGCCGTTTACTCAAACCTTGCTTCCAATAATCTATAGCTATTACTTCATAGACCAATAATGGATCTATCTATCTATCTATCTATCTATCTATCTATCTGTGTTTGACACTGGAGGAAGCCATGGGTCCCCACGGGTTTGTGCCTCCTTGCTCCATCCCCGTGGTCCCCTGCTTATCCAGGGTGGTTGCCCCCTCGTGGCCTGGGAACCATACTGACTGCCTCCCCATCCTTCCAGGCATCCCAGCTGGGTCTGGCCTCCAGCCTCCTGTGACAACACATATTCGTCTTGTCATGAATTGTTTCTGATGGAATGTTTAATAATTAATTAAGTCATTGTCTTCTAGTTATTTTAAAATGGTACCGCCTAATTGTTTAAGCCTGAAGCCTTTTTGTGAGTCTCCTCAACAACCATAACCTATTAGTGGCATAATGGAAATCAAATATCTAATTAATTTGTTTTATAGCTATGTTATGCTGTGCAAATAATATTCATTACGGAAATAAATCAAAATACAAAGACATTTTACCAAATGGTGCTTGTATTTCAAAGTTTTTCCCTTATCTTGCCCTTAAAAGCAAAATGTCAGTTCCTTTTGTGATCTCCTCTAATGAATTTATATGAAAGTGAGGACTGACATCCCGCTTTACTTGAACTGCACTGCTTTTCTAATGGACTCTGACAGGTCCATACGGCCTATGCTTGCGATGATTGCTTTATAAACATCTGTCTCTTCACAAATCAAGTCAAGTCAACAAGCTTCAGTGCACTTTTAATGACACAAGTCAGCAAACTTCTGAGGCCTGCCAGACCCAAAGCATGAAACTTATTTTTGCACTTTTTATCTAGAATCTGCCTTTGGACATGCCTGTTAAAAAGCTAGAGCTACAATGCAGGGCTCATCAAGTTAGTTCATATGTCTGGAAGCTTGAAAGCTTTTGATTGTTTTGTTTGTGCCATCCGGTCAGTAATTCATTGTCCTTTCCCATCCTCCATTCTGGTTAATTGACTTCCAATGTTATAAGATTCTGTGCTGCATAAGTGGGGCAATGTGATCTTTGACAGGATGTGCATGATGGAGCACATTCATTCTACACTATTGAGCTAGGGACTAAGTAACCAACAACATACTAATGATAAAACTGCAAAAGCAAAAGTTAAGCTTTTCTTTAAGTTATTGGTCATTACTACAATTATTTGTTTTCAATAAAGAAGATTAAGTAGTTGTTAACATAATGCCCACTATATTTTACAGGACACAGAGCTATATAAATCATGTAGAATTTTATTTGTTTCATACTCATTTATAGCTAAACAATTAGATCATAGTTACAACAATATTATGGCAAAAGTTGAGGATTTGTCTGATACAATAAAGCCATCATTCAATTTCTCTTATACAGGGCTAAAATTGGCCAAACTCTACCTTGGGTGAATGTCAAGGAATTGACCCTGGCCAGGATGCTAATATACTGCACCACACAATACTCACAATACCCACAACAGAGAATGCAGAAAGCTGTCGGAGTCAAGGCAGCTGCAAAGGTTATCAGTAGCAACATTCTCATATGTAAACGTTGGCAGGGATTTCAGATTTCTGTACCTTATGAGACTTGCTGCCTGAGAGTAGGTAAGCTTTATAAGACACTAGGGAAACCTGCAATGTCAAGATTGGCTTATCATATTGTACGTACAATTGGTAACATTTGTTTTGTTTATCCAATTGGAGCAAGGGCAGGTGCAGTGACAGTGCTCACACTGTGTCAGCAGCAGAGTCTGAAACCTCAAGCTTAGGGTTTGAAGTCCAAAATCTTAACCACTATGCCACACCGTCTGCCATCAATGGGTCTCAATTAAGGGGTCAAGACCAAATGACCCAGTGTCAGTGATGTCATACAGCATGCAAATACACTCAGTGGCATCCATATCTTTGTGTGTGTGAAAAAGACCTAGGCTCAATAACATATAATTGAGGTGTTTTCCTTGTTTTGAGGTAAGAAAACATTAAAGTGACATCAAAATGGTGATACAACAATGACAGAGTGTGGTGAGGAGGTCATATTCCCAGATCTCTTCAGAAGCAACAATGAAAAGTGTGACTCACCGTGATTCATTTATACTGTACTTTCTATCAGAAAACTGTCCTTGTTTTGTCATATAGGGTCCTATGGTTTCTCCCTTATATATATATATATATATTTTTACTATGTAGACCTTAATAAAACGTCTTAAATCCCATACACTTACGACTCTGTTTTCTTATACTTTACCACCCCCTTCCATCCTACATCTGTAACCTCAGGAAATTAGACAGAGTAAAGTAACAACAGGTTTTAAGTTACATATTTAATTATGTATTATTGATAAAAAACCTCAAGAATATTAAGGAAGCAGCTTACAATATGAATATTAGCAAGTAGCAGTGTATCTTGCATCCATAGGTGTCTTCAGTCCAGCTTGCTTTGCTACCACCTGGCCTTTGAATAGAATATTGAAAGCGGCCACATGATTGTTTCAATATGGCTGCTGGGACAGAGTGTCACACACGTGTGAGTAGGAGGCAGCTAAAAGGCTTGAGTAATGGTAATACCATATCAGACCAGGGGGTGGAAGGGTGTGCTGACTGTCTTTCTCAGGTCCTTGCAGACTGTTCCCGGGAAATCCCACCAGATTCCAGCGCCTTTGATGACGTCACTTACGGTCATGAAGATGTCACTTCTGGTTCCGGCCCCATTGATGGCACTTCCTTTCCGGGCCTTTAAAGCTGCCATCTTACCTCCAGTCTGGCAGTTCTATTTTGGACTCAGTCTTGTGAACATCTCTGTTCAATTATTTTCAAACTTTTGCAGCCAGAATATAATATACAGGTGGCTGCCCCAAACCTTTATAATGTCTGGAGTGTATTCCTTGTCACAAGAGATATGTTCATCATGGTCTTCTCTTCATAGCTAGATGGTGTGAGAGAGAGGTAGACCCAAGGTCAACAACTCTTACCACAAAATGCAAACCACTGCGGTGTCATGGTACAGAATGATCTCAGATTCAAAACCAATCATAAACAGCCATGCTTCAAACCAACAGAATTAATTTATCCGGCCCTTCCCTGGCCATTTACCAACGAAAGCGCTCAGGTACAGCTCCTCCCCTAGTTGCTTTGTTAATGCAATTGATGGCCTCCTGTGAGGGATGGCTTTTAGGTTCTAAGTCCAAACACAGACACCCTTGCCATGCTGGTTTGATACATGCACCATCCTGTACATACATTTCAAATCCTGGCTCAGTCCTAAAGAGAGGAAGAGGAGTTGGTTAGGTAAACATCCAAGCTGATCAATAAAGTAAAACATCCTGAAACAATATCTAATACTACATTTGCTTTGTGTAGCATACAAATAAAGACATATGACATATTTATCAACTTAGATACTGTATTACATATCACTCCACCACAACTCGTAATACATTTACAGTCAACTTTATTGTTATGTCTATTCGGTTCAATGAAATTCTTACTTGAGTGAACAGTTGACAATAATACAACACCAACAAAAGACATACATACAAAAAGACGTAAAAAGGGTGCTGTTTACTATATCAGATTCTACATTAAATACATTTACTTACAGTATTTGCTCAGCTATATTTTAAAACATGTATGGCATGCATCTTCTTTTATGAAATATGTGAACAGTTTTTTCTAAATTATTAAAATAATCAAAAAATGTTTCACCCTCAAATGTGCAATGTACTATTCAAATTGTAAAGAAAAATGGACAAGGATTTAAACGTCAAGGAAGTAAACAACATTGTTTTACACTTTAAATCACTTATGACTGAAAAAAGCAGATTATAAAAACACAGATTACAAATCATGTTATATAAGCAAAATGGCATAAGGCATGAAGATGCTGCATGCAGAAGAATCAGAGGATAAAGTTTAAAGGGATGAGATCTATTGACTAAAATACATTCCGCCCATGTAATGGATAGCTTATATCAAAGATTGACTGAGGCGCATCTCCTTTCTAATGATTGGCCAGTAGAATACATTTGCTGACATCATTGTAAACATGATCGAAAGCTGCTGCAGCACCTTCTGAAGCATCCAAGTTGCATTTTTTGTCTTATTTTTTGTGTTTGAGAAACAAGGAAGAAGAGAGACTTTTGCAGCGGTCAGAGGCAGGAAGGAGGATGGTTGTTATATTGGACTTTTTATTAATAATTATTCTGTTCAATTGGTGTATTTGCATGTCTTTATTTGGGTTTTGAGGGCTATGATTATTATTCTACCATTAGTCATTTTTTTAAGTAAGACTAAATTTTGCTTTCTTCATTTTTATTTTCACTGCTATCACTACCATATTTTGCAGGTATGGCCATCTCATTTTGTGCTCTGGTTGCTGGACCACCTTTATGTCTCTGGAGATGTTTTATTGGCATTAAAAGTTGCTCAAAAATGTCACTTTCTAATCCAAGCAGATGGATTTCAAAACAAACCTTTTTGCCTAATGCTTTTTGAATATTCTTGTTCTTTGATTCTTCTTAATATTTTTTCAGCCTCAATTTTTTTTCTTGCATTTTGATTTTGGTAATGAGGCAGTTGACATCTCGGTTTTCAATTTTTTTTCACATTTTGACTACTCTCCCGGTTACTATTCCAAATCTTTTTGCTATTCCGATAGCATAACAATAGTGCTTTCACAAAAAGCGGAATGCAGATAGTGTTTTGTAAGGGGCTAGCTGATGGATGCTGTTTAGTCCAAGGAAGGAGAATGTCCTTAAATTGATACCATATGTACAGTATGTTGTATCTTAGCAATATGAATCATCAGGAATCACAAAATGGCAACCACCATTTAATAAAATAGTTGCACAAGTAAAATATAAAAGTATAAAACAACAAAAACCTAAAATCATGACAAGAGCAGTCTCTGGTGTTATGTTGAATTACCTCCTGAGTGATAGTACAATTTCTATTTATTGTCTTCCCTGCTTTGTCTTAATACCAGCACTAGCTTATATAGCAGAACAAACAAAATAGAAAAGCCAATATAAAGAACCCACTTTTGAGATTACGAATTAGTCAACTCTGTGTCAAAGTCATAACTTCTGCAGTACTTGGCAAGGGACTAAATTCTGCTAATCCAGGGAAGAACTTTGACTCCAAGTCAGGCCTGCCCACTGGGTGCTTTCTCCCACACAGCAGACCCAAAAGGATCAATATGGGACCACTAGGCTGCATTTAAATGAGGGTCTTTTTGTCATATTATTTTACAAAAGATAATTATGGGTTTATTGGTGTTCATTCATAGGAGCTCCACCAAGACATGGAACAATGTGGAATCAGTACTGGATCACAATGATGAGGAAATAAAATGGATGAGTATCATTAGATCTCAATTTACAAAGGATTTGTTCCCATCTTATGCTCACTAAAAGGGAGTGAAAGTGAAATTGTGGTTGGTAAACTTGGTGACATCCAGAGCAGTCTTCGGAAATGCTGCAGATTTATGGTTTTAATTAAGATTCTGACTGTGAGCATGATGAGACATAGATTTGTTAAAACAAATTCCCAAGCTTGCAGGATAATTTACCACAACATCTGATTCATCATCTTAAAATATTTGGCTGTGTAAATTGTTGCTGTTATTATTATTATTAAAATTTGCCACTGCTAAAATTCAAATATGGAATCAAACAACAGCTTTGGATTAATATGTTAAGGTTAATCAAATTTCTTTTGAAATACATTTGTTCTCTACTTCTTGGTCCAAAACAATACATAAGTCTCTTATAAGTTTATTGTACAGATTAAATACAGTGTAGACCAATATACTGTACAAAGTGCATAATAACTTGGAACTGAATATATAATGGTCGATACCCAGGCCATCTGCATTAGATTACGATGACCCAGCCCTGGATGGAGTGCCTGTCAATTGCAGGGCAACACACACACAACCACAATAACATTCTAGACCAATCTAGAGTTGCTAATCAATGAAACACTCATAACACACACATTTTCTATACATTTCACTTTGCTAATTTAGCAATGTCCCTATTGAATAAGACACATTTATGCTACTTTTTAAACTAGCACTTGGAACCAGGCAGAATCACATTATTGCTGGTTCAAAATGTATTTCCATTACATTATTTCTGAATTTTCTGAGAACCAGTGTGGCAAAGTAATAAAATATAAATACTCTGCTACTGTACTTAGGTATGTTTTGAGAATATTTTTACTTTACTTGAGTATAACATTTTCTTTTGTCACACACATGCATATGGGAGGCAGTTAAAAGGCCTGAATGAGTGTAATTCCATGCCAGACCAGAGTGTAATGACCCTTTCTCTCTTTCCACTGCAGACTGATTACAAGAAATTCTGCCTGGTTCTAAAGGATGTCATTTCTGGTTTTGGCCCTGATGACGTCACTTCCTATCCTCTCCTTTAAAACAGCTATCTTTGCCTCATCAAGATGGTTGTTCTGGAACAAATCTGTACTCAATTGTACACAACTGTTAACTATTTTGCAGCCAGGAAACAATATATGGGTGGTTGCCCCAACTCTTTTTGTGGCTTACTTGTCTCTTCTTTGACAAATGGTGTAGTCAGCGGGATGGACTCCCGGTAGTACCAGGAGCAGGACGTGATCCAGGTGGGAAAGTACTGTTGCTGAGTTTTTGGGTGGGGAGTTCATTCTGTGATTCGGAAAGACCAGGTGCAGGCTCCGTCCCCAAAAGGCATAACTGGGCAAACTACCGACCACAGGGAGTGTATGGGAGGGGCTAACAGGATTGGGCTGGTCCAGATGGGGGAGGCAAAAGGGGCTTATTATGCTCTCTTGGAAGAGAGTGCCTTCCTCCCCACCAAGGCAGAGCCCTTGGCTAAATGTGGGTGCCCCAGACCTGCATGTGAAGAAACTGGAAAACTGGAGGTTTGATCCTGAGCGCCCAGCCTACCAACAGGGATTTCCCTTCGGGATAAATTAGGGAACTGGCTAAGACCAGAGGAAAATACCACCCTACAAATTGTGGAGCAGCTTGCCTGCTTCATTTTATTATATAACCTTCCAGAACAGTTTTCCCAGCTGGTCTATGGATAACACTTTCATAGTATGAAAGAACTCATAGAGTACATAGAAACAGATGGAATGGCCTTGCAATCTTGGAGAACAGAACCATCTTTTGGTCAAATCTAGAAAGATCATGTCCCAAAATTTCGGCCTCATTGTTATAAACCTGAGCCTGCACTGAAGTCCCAGGATTCACATATGCACAACCTACTTGGGAACAAGGAGGAATGTGCACTTGTAAATTCCCTGGTGATTCCACAAACAGGAATGGTAATTGTAAATGGATTTAAGACCACCGCCTTATTTGACTCCAAGATTTAACAGATTTAATCAAACTCTCAAAAAAATGCTATGCAAGGTAGTTAGCGAGGACAGGAGGAACTGGGATCAGTTCTTTTTGTATATCAGGAAATCCCACAAGCCCCTACAGGCTTCTTCCTTTTTTAATTATTATACGGATGACAACCCCGGGGCATATTGGACATTCTAAAGGAAGGGTGGGAGGAAGAGGCCCTCCCCTCTAGATTTGGAAAGATTTGTCCCTTACTCAAAAGTCACATGGAAGAGGCACAAGCAACACATGCCCGACATTATGACTGAGGCATATCTCTCTGGGAATTCCTACCTGCCATTCTAAATTGCTAGCTCATTAGCAAGGCCCTTATGAAGTTAAGGAGAAGAAAGAAGCCGATTATTTGGTAAAACAATCCAATCGTCGACTGAGTGAGCGGGTCTACCATGCAAATCTGCTGAAGCCATGAAAGGACAGGGATCCTGATCAGCCCCACTCACTGTGCTCACTAGCATAACCTTAACTTCGGTGCAGATTTAAGTCCCAGACAACGATGGGAACTGGAAACAGTTATCCTGTCCATCCTGGAAGTAGTGAGTGAAACACCTGGTACTGAACCCAGAATTATAGTTCATGAACGCCCATATCATCTTCCTAAGGCAAAAAGAGCCGAAGTGGTACTTGAGATCAAGCGCTTGCTAGAAGTAGGGGTAATAGAGGAGAGTCATAGTCCCTGGTCCAGTTCTATCATCTTGGTCAGTAAGCCTGAAGGGAGTTGGATGTTTTGCAATGATTTCCGTCAGCTTAATCAAGTCTCCTAGTTTGACATGACTGATGGGTGCTGGCAGGTTCCTTTAACGGATTCAACAAAGGCTAAGACAGCGTTTAGCACCCCTAGCGATCACTGGCATTATTGTGTCCTCCAAATTGGGTTACACTGGGCTCTTGCGACTTTCCAGCACCTGGTGCACAAAGTGCTCGGCCCCATAACGCATATAGTGCTGCCTACATGGATGAAGTGGTCATCTATTCCAGGACGTGGGAGGAACACCTACAGCACGTCCAAGTGTCCGGACTTTGGATTAACCCCAAAAGCTTCTTCTTTGGATTAAACAAAGCCAAATATTTAGTCTACATGGTGGGTTGGGGTACCATGATGCCACAGTGCTCTAAATTAGATGCCATACTGAAATGGCCAAGCCTTTCTTGGCTTAGTGGGATACTACCGCCAGTTTGTACCATGATTTCTGAAGAGAGAGCGGTGCCCTTGACTGATTTGACAAAGAAGAGGGCCCCAAACAATGTGGTATGGACAAATAAGACAGAGAATGCATTTGTCGACTTAAAACAGGCCCTTATGTCAGAATCTTTTTGAAAGCCCCTAACTTTTCACTACCTTTCCTCCTCCAGACAGACACTTTGGACACCGGTCGTGGTGCTGTGCTGAGTCAGAGCGTCGACAGTATTGAACACCCCATCATGTTCCTGAGTCAGAAGCTGCTGGAACAAGAAACCAGGTATACGGCAGAGGAAAGAGAGGCCTTGACGATCAAATGGGTGATTACACAGCTGAGGTACTACCTCTTGGGCCACGAGTTCACCCTTGTGACGGATCATGCACCATTACAGTGGACGGCCCTACACAAAGAGTCGAATTCGTGGGTCACCAGGTGGTTTCTTGATTCACAACCTCTCGGTCAGGAATGCCCGACTTGATGGGTCTAGGCTGAGCGGGGGCCTTTGTCACACACTTGTGGATGGGAGGGAGTTAAAGGGCCTGAATGAGGGTAATTCCAAGACAGAGCGGGGGTGCCAGAGTGTACTGACCCCTTCTCTCTTTCCACTGCAGACCGATTACGGGAAATTCCGCCTGATTCTAAGAACACCACTTCCGTTTCCAGCCCTAATGACATCACTTCAGGTTCTGGCCCTTCCTGTCCTCTCTTTTAAAACCACCATCTTTGCCTCAGCAAAACAGTTCCGTTCTGGACTCAAATCTGTACTCAATTGTACACAACATTTAACTCTTTTGCAGCCAGGAAACAATATATTGGTGGCTGCCCCAACTCATTTTGTGGCTCACTTGTCTCTTCTTTGACACTGTCTACATTTGCTACATTTTTAAACAATAATGGTTACTTTTACTTGAATATATTCTGCTGGACACATTCATTACTGCAATTTTAAACCAGAAAACAAACTTTTACTTGTATACATTGTGAAAAGATCAGACTCGACACACTCATGTATTGTCCATGGCTGCAATGTGTTTGAAAGGTTGACAGAAGTGTCTTTGATGGAGTCCAAAGGTGAACTGATTGAGGTTTTAAATGGAAGGACTGGAAGTGACATAAGGAAACCGGAAGTGACCTTCCTTGGTGCCAGAACCGGAAGTGACGTCATCCTAGGCGCCAGAACTGGAACTGACGTAGTCCTAGATTCCAGAACTGGAAGTGTCGTCTTTAATGATGAGTCAGATAGGTTTTCCCACAGCTGGTCTGTAGAGATAACAGGAGAAGGTTTAGTGCACCCCGCCATCCCCTGGCCTGGAATTGCCTTTGCTTGGTCCATACAGTGTCCTCCTACTCCCACATGCGTGACAATATTCAGTTATCTAAAATACAAGTTCTCCTCCAAAAATCTGCAAATACAAAGTCTTTGAGTTGATTTTCAAATGGGTGGTGCTAATGCTAACACCCGATCTCTGTGTACTTGTTAGTGCACCACTCTGTAACCCACAGAATGGCTGGATATTTGGGGTGAGGCTGGTTGTTGGTTACGTGCACTTCCAGTCTCTGCTGTTTCCATGGCAGATGCTATTGTGTTTAGGTCCTGTCATAATGGCAGCCTGCTGAACACAACAGGATTGATCTGCAGGTGCAGAGAGGTGTAATTGTATATTCACATGCTGTGGTTTACTCAACTTGCGTTGTTTGAGCAAAAATGGAGGTAACTTTTAGGACCAGGGAATGTTCTAAAATGTTCTACTTATACACCCCTCCTATTATCGCCTACCCCCCGAATTAAGATACAGTCATTAAGATGCCTGCTCATGTTGGATATCAAGTTGTAGATACTTGACTAATACTTTAGTGATTGTAATACAAATCACAAGTAAAAGAAGGTTGTCTTAATTATTCTTATTTCATTGAATATATACTGAATATATACAGCATAAAATGGGGATTGGCATGGTGCAAGGAAACAGGAATTCAAGTTTATATGTTTTGCCTTTGTTTGAGTCAGTTTCCTCAACAGTCAGTGAAGACATTCAGTTGAAGTGGATTGTACTTGCGCCCAATATATTTTGGGATATGCTCTAACTTCCATGTGACTCTGCTCTGCATAAACTGGTTTTGAAAATGAATGGATGAATATCTAATAAAGGGAGAGATCCTACATTTACTTGTACTGTAATTAATATCATATTGTTTAAAACTTCTACTTGAGTAGTTTGTTCATGAACAAATTTTACTTTAATTTGTATAATTTTTCAGAAAGGCATCGCTGCTTTTACTCTAGTATGGCAAATGAATGCATTATATAACATTGTCTATAACCAGTCATGAAAATTAATAGCTCAGATGGTTCACACTATACTTGTGAAACGTGTGCCAAAATTCAACAATTCCATGTTGAAGTCACAGTCACTGATTTGATTTTAGACAGTGTCATCAGTAAATAACAAGCTTCCTCTTTCTTTAATCTAAATTTACTTGAACTTTCAGTGGTGAGAATCAATGGATTATCTGCTTTGATTATGAGAAGTGGCAAGCTCCTGTACATTGACGAGAGGCTGGTTGACTGGTGGTCTGTGTCATGCTCCTAATCTTATTTCTTAATTCTTCCTATTTCTGATTTATCCGTTTGTCTTGGGGTTCATGTGTCTTTTGTGCCTCTATTGTTGGTTTACACAGTAATCTTTATCTTTAAATTCTGAAGTGCTCTCTGGTCTCAGGTGACGGTCCAAAGCCACACAAGCTCTACATGGTCTACTCATGCTTGTGCAACGAAACAGCCAGACACATATCTCCAGTTGTTGAAAAATAATGTTAAACTTCAATAAAAAATGTATCGCAAAAAAATGAGTTGCATTGTTGAGTGCCTTCTTAAATACGAGGAAATATCAAAAAATAAAGGCAACTTACCCTTTAATACCAGTAACTGTGAGCATATGAACATAAGAATTATATCACTTTTCCACATAGTCTCCTTGCGGGTTGATGCTTCTATCATTCCACAAACTTCTACATCCCTTGGAGAAGAAGCTTTTCGGCTGCACCTGAATCCAGGTCTGCACCACTTCTTTAACTTCATCATCAGAAGTGAACCTGCAACCATGTAGAGCCTCTTTAAGTGGACCGAAGATGTGATAACAGAATGGTGCTAGATCAGGGCTGTAAGGGGGATGTGGAAAGCCTTCAAACCGCAGCTGTTGCATTGCTTCCATTGTTGCGGCTGCTGCATGGGAATGTGTATTGTCACAGAGCAGTAGGACCATTTTTTTACAACATTCCTGTTCTTTAGCTGCAAATTGCAGGTTTCGATTTCTCTGTAAGCAAAGCACAGTATGTTGGACTGGTCACTGATTGTCTGTGTTCATGAAATTGCACCAGAATAGGACCTCTCATATCCCAAAAGAAGGTCATTATTTTCTTAGATGAGGGCTATTGTTTAAATTTCTTCTTTACTGGAGAATAGAGGTGTTTCCTCTGCATGCTTTGAATCTTGCTTTCTGGATCACAGTGATAGGCTCATATCTCATCTCCAGTTACAATCTGATCCAAAACACTTGGTTCTTCTACATAATGTTTCGGTACTTGGGTCACAAACTCCATGCGCTGCTGCTTGTGCAAACCAGTAAGTTGTTTGGGTACCCATCTTGTGCAAACTTTATGGCACCCCAAGTCATCTGCACTATGGCATGTGTAGATCCATAGCTGACATTCAAATGTGCAGGTGCAGCTCACAACATAATCCATCAATATTCTCTCATGAAGGCTTCGCCAAGTCCTTGTGGGCTTGTGTTACATTGTTGATGGCGGACCTGATCGAGCTTCATCACTTACATTTTTTCTTCCTACTTTAAACCTTTATAACCGTTTATAAACTTTTCATTTAGTCATGCTGTTTTGGTAAATTTCAGTAATTTACACTTCCTCAGCCCAAAGACGTCTCACTACAGTATGTTGCTCAATAATGGTGCATTCCTGCAGCGGAGCGTCCATGTTCGATTGTCCTTGGTTTCAACTGCTTTTTTTAGAAGTAAAAGAAATAAAAGATAAACTTAAAATAGTGTCTTTTATATCCTTTTTTTGATAATTACAGTGCGGCAAATTCCTAAGAAACAAATTCACAATTTTTTTGGTTTGGCAGTAGTGTGAGATTTACATTTATAAGACATATTTACATTTTTCAATGCTTAACTCTGTTTTCTCATTTTGTTTTTAATTCACTTTTTTTTTGGAGTTTATCTTAATTGAATCTGACTACTGACAAGAAATAATGAGCTGAGTAAACACCAGTGCAACCAACATGGAATGCTAACTAGCAATAATTTCACTATTAGCCACTTGTGTGCCTAGTCATAAATAACAGCTTAAATTACTAGAACAGTAAAAAGTAGTAAAAAGCAAACCAAATCAACTAGGCCTTCATTTATAAAAGAAATAAATTAAAAAGTTATACTTACATTTGTGATGTGTGCTCCTTTTTTATTTATTTACATATTTATTGTTGAAATTAAAGCTGTAATACAAAATACTAGTGTACTGAATTCAGAGAGGGGCAGGCTGGGGAGTTTGGGCAGTGGGGGGCTCAAAAAGAAGATTCTGTTTAGGTCCCAGTTTGGCTAGGGGACGCAGTACACACACAAATACACACACACATACACACACACACACACACACTACTGCACAGAACAGCTTCACTCCTTCTGACAGCATTTCTCTCCCAGATCCCTGTTGTCTCATCAGGCTTTTCATCCCAAAAAAGCCACTGATCATATTCAATTTTATTCACCCAAAACAGTTAGGTATTCTGTATTTGTTTTGAAAAAAACAAAGAGTATGGATTTTTTCATATATTCAAAAACTTTATAAAAACTTTACAATGCCTATGAGCTTTATTGCAATTTATTAGCAATAATTAGAGCTGCAAGTGTTTCAATTCAAACAGAATTTAAGATAGCAAATAGTGCTGTAGCGTCAATTTTGTTTTTAAAAGTCCCATTGAAATAAAGACACATTTTTCTTTAGTTATAAAGTCTGTGTGTTTCTATTCACTTAAGCAATGAAACAAATTAAAAGATAAAACTAATGTCAAGCAAGCAATTGTTCTACATTTTATATAGTTGTATCTTACATAGCACAACATTATCGCCTCTTTTTATTATACTTCTTCTTTATTGAATTTTTAGTTTATTCAAAGCTGCATAGAGAAGCACCAATATTTATGGTGTTATTCTGCTAATGCCTTTTCATCAGAATATAGTTTTTGTAGCACTTGCCAAGTCAACTAACAAATTATACATATGTACCCACGTGACCCTGTAGTTAGGATATAGCGGGTTGGATAATGGATGGATGGATTGATGGATTAGAGTAAAAAAGTAAAAACATAAAAACTCACAATGCTATGCAATAAAGCAAAGTATTTCTAGAAACACAGACTTAAAGTTGAAATATAAACAGAGAACAATCACACAAAGATATATATACATACCTCCACATATACAGTACATATATAAAAGGTGTTTTTTAAGTACTGACCTGAAAAATCCTACGTCAAGAATATTATGAGATGGATCATTCAGCAGGCAAAGGATAATATTTTCAGTTGAATAAAAGATATTTGAAAACAAGTCAGTTATTCCTTACAATAGATTTATGCAACATATAAGAGCAAGTTTTAGAAAATTTGAAAATTTGACAGCTGAAGGCTAATCTTATATTAAAAGGTAACACCCACATTTTGAATGAATTCAACTGGGCTAGGATTGAGGCCTTTTGTGTTAAGACGTTTTCCTTAATGCTGCCTTACAATTTGTAAATATGTTTTTTTATTAATTTATTGACAAATAATTACCACACATCAATACTTTTATATTAATAAAACAAATTAATTAATGGTGTACTTGCAAGAATATTGTTTTACTTATATGAAAAATAAAGCTAGTTGTCATCAGCATATTACTGGCAGTTAATAGTTTAACTGATCAGTTCCAAACCCTGAGGGACACTGCATGCAGTGATAAGGAAGTACTGTTTTTAAAATTTTGCACTTGTTAAAAATGGTTTGGCATGAAGTAAAGTGAAGTAAATCACCAAATAACAGTCTTCAACCAGCCAATTAAATTTACCAGTCTGAGTAGAGGAATACTGTGATTAATTGTATCAAAATTCTGCTCTTAAAAGTCTAAAAGTGTAAGAATGGTAACATTTACTGTTGTGTAGAAGAGCAGAATAGCATTTACAAGATAGGCTAATGCTGTTTCTGTGCTGTGACTAAGGCAAAAGTCTGCTTTTTCTAGACTGTACTTCAAGGCATAGTGAGATGAAAATCTATCATTTGTGGAAGAATAATTTTAAGGTAATGCAGAATTCATCTTAAAGAAATAATATAAAGGCTTAATAAATGTCAGAAACCTGTTCAGGCACACCAGGAAACCAGATAAAGGTCAAGTGAACAGCAAAATGTACACTGAAATATAAGAAATGGTTTAGGAAAAATACTGAGATGGTAAATAAAGAATGTACCAGAAGAAAGGTTGATGTAATATACAAAATGCACTGAAGAATGACTATGAGATGACTAAGAAATCGGCAGGTGTCCTATAAACAGGAATGGACAGTTGTTATATGCACAGAAATGTCATGGATGGAAGCTCATCTAAAAAGGTATAAGAAGAACCTGAATATAATATCATAGACTTTTATTTTATACAGTATAAATCATTTGGGTGTAAACCAACGATCCAACCAGAGTAAAATGACACTGTATGTAAATTCAAAGTTTATAAAATGAACCTCTATTCTTTGTTTCTCGGACCCTTCTGACCATGCTGACCATGCTGTAACAGACTGCTTTTCGTCTGCCTGATTACTGAATTTTCCTTTTAGAGGACGTTTCTTTGTTTAATAAGATGTTAAATTTTGACCACACATTTTAAATTAATGATTATTCTTTTGAATATTTAAATTGGAACCTGATTTCTCTAATAGAGGTCTAACAATGTCTACTTTGAAGGAATCATAAAAATGCCATTTAGTAATAGATAGATAGATAGATACTTTATTAATCCCAAGGGGAAATTCACATAATCCAGCAGCAGTATACTGATACAAAGAAACAATATTAAATTAAATAGTAATAAAAATGAAAAAAATAAAAATAAAAAAGCAGACAATAACTTTGAGTAATGTTCGCATTTACTCCCCTGGGTAGAATTGAAGAGTCACATAGTGTGGGGGAGGAACGATCTCCTCAGTCTGTCAGTGGAGCAGGACAGTGACAAAAGTCTGTCACTGAAGCTACTCCTCTGCCTGGAGATGACACTGTTCAGTGGATGCAGTGGATTCTTCATGATTGACAGGAGTTTGCTTAGTGCCCGCCGCTCTGCCACAGATGTTAAACTGTCCAACTTTACTCCTACAATAGAGCCTGCCTTCTTAAAAAGTTTGTCCAGGTGTGAGGCGTCTTTCATCTTTACGCTGCCTCCCCAGCACACCACCACGTAGAAGAGGGCACTCGCCACAACTGTCTGGTAGAACATCTGCAGCATCTTATTGCAGATGTTGAAGGATGCCAACCTTCTCAGAAAGTATAGTCGGCTCTGACCTTTCTTACATAGAGCATCAGTATTGGCAGTCCAGTCCAATTTGTCATCCAGCTGCACTCTCAGATATTTATAGGTCTAATATTACAGTATAGTCAATACAGACTATATCAACTGCAAGTTCAACCAGCTAGTTGGAACTGAGTCTTCTGAACAGTTAATAGGTTTCATTCTAGAAATCAAATGCAGAACTTTCGATTATCAGTTTCTGCTTGCTAAATTGAGTTTGAATTTGGGGATTTCAAATAAATTGTCAAGTCAAGATTTAACATTTTAAAATTTTACTCTGGCTGTTGGCCTTCCTCTCTACCTCATTGGTGGGGGTGAGTTGAATTTAGCTTTTTTAGGTTTGACTTGTTTTTATGTAATGTTGCTTTGAATAAATTCAATAAAATAAAAGACCTAACATTTTCCAAAGGTATACTTTCAAATACACATGTATCTAACAGGGCTGAGTGAAAAGTAATGAAACAGATTTTTTTATTCAGTATCGGATGACTGAACAGGCTTGGAATATTTTTCTTTTTTCAAAGTAGTGTCCTTCACATTGAATATATTTTTACACCATTTCAAAAATGATTCAAAGGCAAGTAACAGACTTTTTGTGACATCACTTTTGACAAAGTAGCCATGGCGTTTTTCACTTCACTTTCCACATAGTAGTTTCACTTGTTTTTTTCAAGCTTAATGCAAAATTCAATCACATACCTTTGCTGAACCCTTACAGCAGGGGTGTCGAACTCCAGGCCTGGAGGGCCGCAGTGGCTACAGGTTTTCATTCTAAGCCTTTTCCTAATAAGTGACCAATTTTCACTGCTAAGTAACTCCTTTTCCCTTCATTTTAATAGCACTGTTTTTAAGGATTCAGTCCTCTAAATTGATTCCTTTCTTCATTAAATGAAACGAACCAAAAGACGACCAGCTAAATTGGGGCTTCAAACTCCAACCAATTTCACTCCAATCACTTCCATAATGAGAAGCCGATTCTTTCTGTTAATTAAACCTGTTATTTCATTCCATGGCTTGTTGCTACTCTCATTTTGCCACAGCACACATCTCCAAAAGTGTTGCTTTTCTGCTTTTTCTAAGGACGGCATCATAATGTTTTGGTGACCTCGGAAATCAGCCTTACTGAGACCTTCACCTTTTTTTATTTTCAAATATTTTGTGATGGGCACAAGTGAGCTGGTCATATGGTGGCCTGTTTTGCGTCTCATTATTGTTTGGCTGCTAATTAAGGAAAAGAAACAACTATGCGGCCTGAGTCAAGTTAATTAAAAGAAGTAATCAGCAGCAAAAACTGATTAAGAAGATGGTGAGAATGAAAACCTGCAGCCACTGTGGCACTCAAGGATTGGAGTTCGACACCCTTACCTTACAGGAACAGCTTCTTCAATGACAACATGTAAAAGGTACTTCCACTTGCTGTGACAGAACACTGGAAAATATGATAGCCCAACTGAAGGTTCATACATGTCGATGTATGTCATTCATAAACACCTGCAAAGAATTCCTTTGTCTTCCTCCATGAAAGAGCAACAGGTACAGATTCATTACTTTTCAGTCAGCCCATGTAGAGTGATATATGAGAGACTTATTTTTTACTTTTTAGTAGACTTTTTAACTTAATATCATAGTGGTTTTTAAAAAGTATTTTTTATATATGTATATGTTTATATATACTGCTCAAAAGAATTAAAGGAACACTTTTTAATCAGAGTATAGCATAAAGTCAATGAAACTTATGGGATATTAATCTGGTCAGTTAAGTAGCAGAGGGGGTTGTTAATCAGTTTCAGCTGCTGTGGTGTTAATGAAATTAACAACAGATGCACTAGAGGGGCAACAATGAGATGACCCCCAAAACAGGAATGGTTTAACAGGTGTAGGCCACTGACATTTTTCCCTCCTCATCTTTTCTGACTGTTTCTTCACTAGTTTTGCATTTGGCTACAGTCAGTGTCACTACTGGTAGCATGAGGCGATACCTGGACCCTACAGAGGTTGCACAGGTAGTCCAACTTCTCCAGGATGGCACATCAATACGTGTCATTGCCAGAAGGTTTGCTGTGTCTCCCTGCACAGTCTCAAGGGCATGGAGGAGATTCTAGGAGACAAGCAGTTACTTTAGGAGAGCTGGAGAGGGCCATAGAAGGTCCATAACCCATCAGCAGGACCAGTATCTGCTCCTTTGGGCAAGGAGGAACAGGATGAGCACTGCCAGAGCCCTACAAAATGACCTCCAGCAGGCCACTGGTGTGAATGTCTCTGACCAAACAACCAGAAAGACTTCATGAGGGTGACCCAAGGGCCCCATGTCCTCTAATGGGCCCTGAGCTCACTGCCCAGCAGCATGCAGCTCGATTGGCATTCGCCATAGAATACCAGAATTGGCAGATGCACCACTGGTGCCCTGTGCTTTACAGATGAGAGCAGGTTCACCCTGAGCACGTGACAGAAGTGAAAGGGTCTGGAGAAGCCATGGAGAACATTATGCTGCCTGTAACATCATTCAGCATGAGCAGTTTGGTGGTGGGTTAATGATTGTCTGGGGAGGCATATCCATGGAGGGTCACACAGACCGCTACAGGCTTGACAAAGGCACCTTGGCTGCCATTAGGTATCAGGATGAAATCCTTGGACCCATTGTCAGACCCTATGCTGGTACAGTGGCTCCTGGTGCACAACAATTCCTGGCCTCATGTGGTGAGAGTATGCAGGCAGTTCCTGGAGGATGAAGGAATTGATACCATTGACTGGCCACCACACTTTCCTGACCTAAATCCAATAGAACACCTCTGGGACATTATGTTTTGGTCCATCCAATGCCACCAGGTTGCACCTCAGACTGTCCAGGAGCTCAGTGATGCCCTGGTCCAGATCTGGGAGGAGATCCCCCACAACACCATCTGTCATCTCATTAGAAGCATGCACCGATGTTGTCAGGCATGTATACAAAACACAGGGGCCATACAAAGTGCTGTGTACAATTTTGAGTTGCTGCAATTAAATTTTGGCAAAATGGACTAGCCTGCCACATAATTTTTTCACTCTGATTTTTGGGGCGTCTTTGAATTCAGGGCTCTGTAGGTTGATCATTTTCATTTCCATCAAACGATGTGGCATCCTTTCGTTCCTAACACATTACCCAGTCTATATCAGTATAGATATCCAGGAGGATTTCTTTTTCCCATTGAGATCTGATGTGTTTTCAAAGTGTTCCTTTAATTTTTTTGAGCAGTTTATATATATATATATGTTTGCTTCATCAGGCCTTGCTCTCTTTGGAACGGTTCGCAGCTGAGTGTGAAGCGGCTGGGATGAGAATCAGCACCTCCAAGTTCGAGACCACGATCCTCAGCCAGAAAAGGGTGGAGTGCCCTCTCAGGGTTGGGGGAAGAGATCCTGCCCCAAGTGGAGGACTTCAAGTATCTCTGTGTCTTGTTCACGAGTGAGGGAAGAATGGACCGTGATATCGACAGGCGGATCAGTGCGGCATCCGCAGTGATGCGGGCTCTGCATCGGTCTGTCGTGGTGAAAAAAGAGCTGAGCCGTAAGGCAAAGCTCTCAGTTTACCAGTCGATCTATGTTCCTACCCTCACCTATGGTCATGAGCTATGGGTAGTGACCGAAAGAACGAGATCACAAATACAAGCGGCTGAAATGAGTTTCCTCCGCAGGGTGTCTGGGCTTTCCCTTAAAGATAGGGTGAGAAACTCAGTTATCCGGGAGGGGCTCAGAGTAGAGCCGCTACTCCTCCGCATCAAGAGGAGTCAGATGAGGTGGCTCGAGCATCTGATCAGGATCCCTCCTGGACGCCTCCCTGGGGAGGTGTTCCGGGCACGTCCAACCGGGAGGAGGCCCCGGGGAAGACTCAGGACACGCTGGAGGGACTAAGTCTCCCAGCTGGCCTGGGAACGCCTTGGGATTCTCCCGGACGAGCTGGAAGAAGTGGCTGGGGAGAGGGAAGTCTGGGCCTCTCTGCTTAAGCTGCTGCCCCTGCGACCCGACCCTGGATAAGCGGAAGAGGATGGATGGATGGATGGAAGGATTTTTTATATATATTAATCATTATAGACCTGAGTAATGTTAAGTTTTTTCAGCTTCACCTTACACAGTCACACTGACTGTCAAAGAGTCACTTCATTTTTATTATTTTATTTTGGCAGTATTAAATGACCAAAAGTGACCTAATAATAGCATTTCTGGTACTAGTGCTCATAATATTTATGAATTTGTCCTTAATTTAGGAGTGCACATTTGTCCAACCTAGTTACTTAATCTTCACAATTAAACATTAAACACATTCTAGCAGCCATATTTACTGTCCAACTAAATTTCGATGGACTTTTTTCTTATTTTGTCATTAACTTAAATGTATTAGTGATACAATGTTTCTTAAGCAAGCTACTCATAATGAACAAAACTAAGCATTGTGGAGAAATGATTCTATAAACATCATTCTTGTAGACACTGTGAACTTATCCCAGAGGTAAGCAACAATTGATAGGGAGACATTCCCTCACAGTCACATTTAGCAAGTTTACAATTTCTAGTTAACCTAATATCCACATATCAGGGGATGTGAGATAAAAACCTATGCAGACATGCAGACTGTACACAGACATTGCCTCTGTGCAAGATGTAAGCCCAGGACAATGGAACTGTAAGGAAGCAGCACTAACCACTGCACAACTGTGCTACCCAAAGCTGAATAACTACATCTTATATAGTCACCTAATAGCTTAGTGTATTAAATACAATAAGGGAATATATTCTAATCTTACTGCAGAAATTATTGTACCA
This sequence comes from Polypterus senegalus, assembly GCF_016835505.1. Lineage (NCBI taxonomy): Eukaryota > Metazoa > Chordata > Cladistia > Polypteriformes > Polypteridae > Polypterus > Polypterus senegalus. The sequence goes on from NC_053159.1 coordinate 47,284,897, forward strand.
ATGAATTAAGAGCTATTGCACAATGTGAAATAAATATGTTAATTTAGAATGCAATTATAATCCTATTTAAGGCTACCAAAATGAGTGAAGTTCCATTATTTTCCGCTTCCTTTTATAGTTTTATAGTCTTAAAATACTCAGTATTGTGACCCAGAAGTGCAACTGGAAACTAGGCAGTGTCTTGCTGTCCATAACTTTAGGGATTTGCAAAGTTGTTTTTTTTTAATTTATACACCCACAATACCTCATTGAGAAAATTATATATTGTCTAAATCAAATTTCTTTGCTTGAAGCCCTGCACAGCTTCTTTAGCATTTTGCAAAAATTCATGAATATTATTCTAAAATAAATCAGTTAATTAATATGAGGATTTATGAAATGATGGTCATCTTTTTATTACTAATTAGCTCAATGGTTTGGGTAAGGGTGGGCCTTTTTAGTGTGGTTTAAGGTTATATTTGAACTATTTCTGAGATATATGGGATTAATTGTATTTCTGGTTGGACCAATGTTTGTTAAATTAACCCTGTGTTTTATTATTTTATTTGTAAGAGTTGCTTTTAATTGACATTTCTGGAAATAAATAAAATATCTAAAAATGTTGATATCCTTGGTTAGTGAAGAAATTGGTCTCTGCAATGTTCCCAACTTCTAATGATTTTTGGAAAAAAACAGAAATTTGCACCTGGCATAGTGTTTTGGGCAGTATGTTTTTTTTTAGCTTTCTTAAATGTAACTGGCATTAAAGGACCCAATTGTAGAATTCTGCCTGATAAATTTCTAGACCTTTGGCTTTTTCCTTTTGTAAGGATTTAATAGCATCTTCAATTTGGGAGCATCTTGGAGGTTTCCCTAAGCACAGGTCATTGAACTACTATATGGCATTTTTGTTTTTTCAGAATATCCTTAATATGGCTCCAACATTCATTGAATTCCAGTATATATAAAATCTTATAGTAATCCTCAAATATATTACCGATTTTGTACTTCTATTCTTGTTATTGCAATTGAAATGTACTTCTTATATATTTACTGAGTTAAAATCTTACTGTAGTTTTCACCATGTTCATAATGAGAATGGCATGACTTAAGAGTCAGTTGTTTTTCTTGTCTTCAGTGAACTCCATTTGAAATGACAACCTTTTTTTGTAGAGCCCAAACTTTTGAGCTCTTTTACAGTATATACATTAGAGTCAGAAAGTACTCAGACACTTTCACTTATTTCACATTTTGTTATGTTGAAGCCTTGCGCTAAAATATTTTTTTCCCCACTTCAAGTAACATTCCACACACCAGAATGACCAAGTGATTTCAGGAGTTAAAATGTGTGCAAGTGTATTAAAAACAGAAAACTGAGATATCACATTGTCACAAGCATTCACTCCCTTTACTCAGTACTTAGTTGAAGCACCTTTGGCAGAAATTACAGCTTGCAGTCTTCTTTGATTTTACATGACAAGCTTCGCACCCCTGGATTTTGGGATTTTCTGCCATTCTTCTCTGCAGATAGATTGGATGGAGACTGTCAGTGTACAGCTATTTTCAGATGTCTCCAGAAATGTTTGATTGGGTTCAAATCTGAGCTGTGGTTGTGCAACTCAAGGGCTTTCTCAGAGTTGACCCTAAGCCACTCCTGTACTGTGTTTGTTTTGTGCTTAGAGTCATTGTCCTGTTGCAAGGTATATCTTTGGCCCAGTTTGAGGTCCAGAATGCTCTGAAGCAGATTTTCATTAAGGATATATTTGTATTTTGCTCTGTTCACTTGTCTAGTCTCCCAGTCTTTGCTGCTGAAAAACAACCCCACAGCATGAAGCTGCCACCACTATGCGTCGCTGTTGGAATGGTATTGCACACTTTATGAGCAGTGCCTGGTTTCCTCCAGACTTAACATTAATCTTGGTTTCATCAGATCAGTAAATCTTGTTTCTCATAGCCCGAGAGTCTTTCAGGTACCTTTTTGAAAACTCCAGGCGAGCTTAGGTGTGTTTTACTGAGGAAAGGCTTCTGCCTGGCCACTCTGCCATAAAGCCAAGATTAGTTGAGTGTTGAAGTGATGTTTGTCTTACTGAAAGTTCCTTCCTTCTCCACAAAAATACTCTGAAACTCAGGTGGAAATACCATTGGGTTCTTGGTTACCTTCCTTACTATGGCTGATTGCTGAGTGGTTGTTCCAAATTTCTCCCATTATGGAGGCCACTGTGCTCTTGGGATCCTTCAATGCTGCAGGAATTGTTTGTAGCCTTTCCTATATCTGTGTCTAAATCCTATATCAAAGCTTTGCAGACAATTCCTTCGACCCAATGGCTTGTTTTCTTTCTGTGATATACCCGTGGGATCTTACATAGACAGATATGTGCTTTTCCTAATCTTAAAGATCAAATAAGGTATACAAACATCTCAATGATAATCAATAGAATGTGCTGCATCTGAGACAGATTTAAGTGTCATAGCAAAGGGTCTGAGTATCTGTGTCAATATGATATTCCAGTTTTTTTTTATTAAAAAATATTTAATACATTTGCAAAAATTTCCAAAATGTTGTTTTTTGCTTTGTCATCCTTTGGTATTAAGTGTTGCTTGATGTGGGGATTTAAATGATTTTAGTACAAGGCTGCAACATAACAAAATGTGAAGGGGTCTGAATTCTTTCTGAATAAACTGCACCTTGATCAATTTTAGAAACATTAGTTATTAATCAGAATATCTTTCATGTTTGCCATATATATTTGTGTGTAACATTGTCGATTTTATTCCCCTTTTTGATATGCCTAGTATATGCCTAAAGTGTTCCCCAGATATCTGTAGATATATTACTCATAATCCAGTATTAATAGGCTGAGTCACCAATTTAAGTTGATCTTGTAGTGCTTAATATTTGAGTTTCAGAATAAGAGAAGCATATTTAGAGAAAACAATGCCATCATTATTGCAATGTAAGTCAGATTAGAAACAATTATTATTGACAGAAACTAGTCTGAGAACCTAGGATGCACTGGTGGGCAAAAGAAACACTATTTCAAATATACGTAGCAAATACCTCAATGGGAATGTCAACAGTTTCACATTTTATCAAGGACCACAATTATGTTTTCTCTCTATCTAAACATAAACAAGAAAATTCATTTAGGAAATTCCAACAAAAGTTGCTGGCATAAGAAATATCTTTATAAGATGTGGTGATGTAAAAAACTGATGAATAATTGCAGGGCATTTGGACCTGTGTTGTGTTGTTTGTAGATTGATATTATTTATTTACATTATAAGGCATTGTATTAATTCTTTTCCCTTCCCAACAAAATATATATTTTTAACATCTATATATAAACTTTTCCTTTAGTAAGTTAAAGATGACATTAGGGTTCAGTGGTTAGCCATGCTGTCTTATAGCCAAGTGACCCAAGTTTGTGGGGAGTTTACATGTTGTCTCCATCTGCATTCTGCTTTCATCACAAACCCCAAAGCCATGCTGCTAGGCTCTGTTATGACTGAATGGTGTCTTTACCTGTGTGCTCAGCAATGAGCAGGTTTCTCTTTGAGAATTGCACGGCAATGGTACTGGACAGGCTTTCAAAACAGTGTGACAGAATAAGTGGGTTCAGTAAATGGAGGGATGGAAAATATTAAATAATGTGAGCTTGCTAAAAAAAATTCCAGTTATCCCTGATGTCTGCAAGATTCACTTTCTCTGGGGGCTCCCACCAAACTATCCTAATTAGCATAACAATAAAGTCCTTGTCCATTATTATTGTCCAGTATTCAGAGTAAAGTGGAATTCTTACTATCATGACTGACCAACATGCAATGTCACTATTCTCTACTGCCATGAAGAGCCAGTGCTGTACTACTAATCAAAATCCACTTAATCTAATTCAAGGTTGCACAGGATTTGAGCCTACCAATCATAAATGGTCAACATACTTTCATTTTTCTTTTGCTTACTACATTTTGATTTAGTGGGACAAACTCCCTTAGTTATTCCTTCCATCTGGGGACAGGAGTGAACAGTGGAAGTGCAGTCACCATTTGTAAATGAATTTATGCTTTACAGAAGTCCCTTAAGTCTCTGAATTGCAGCACACACAGCAGTGATTCTTTTTTCAGTAACAGCAGTGATGACAAACTCATGCATGTATAAATGCAAATTAGCTAATGCAGAATTAATATTCTCATGTGACACATTATGAAAATTTAATTCACAAACAGTTTCACCCTATAGTGCATTTACAAATCATGCACATAATCCTGGAAGCCTTTCTTTAACACACGGCATGTAATAATAAATTATACATGCATTTTCCCAAGGTAAGTATTCACAACATACTTTTAGTAAATAAAATAATAATATAGTAGGAGCTAGGATGAATGGAAATAGTACATCATTTTGAATATTTACATGCCCATTACTTTTAAAAGACATGCCTGTCATCACATACATTATCAACAAAGGAAAATGACAAATCTGTAGCTAATAATGTGCTCTACTGACTTCTTCTTTATTGCATTATGTAGTAACATAATTATGCAAAATTTGTTCCACATGTTCTGCACACTAAGTAGGTGCAACAAAATGTTCTGTACAAAGTCAGGCAATACAGGCACATAAATAGGAGTTGGTTGCCAGTGTCCTTTGCTGATAAACCTATAAGCAGTAATACTGACATCTATATGTGAGTGTAATAGTAAACAATATATTTTCATAACATCCCTACATTGAAGATTGTGGGGTCTGGTGTATTTCACATAATACTACACTATATAGTTTGTATACTTTATGATAATATATTAATGCTCTTTCTGTACTTATCTTGGTTTGGAAAATGAATTCAACTTCTGGGCCTGACTGATGTCTGTTTAGAACACACTTTCCTCTTGTCTGCATATATTCCCTCTGGGTACTCCAGTCACCTTCCACGTCTGCATATGTGATTTATAGGGAGCTCTAAGTTGGTCCAGTGTGAGTATTGTTGCTCTCTGTTGGACTGCCTTGCACCCAGTACTGTCACTATAGGCCCCACAGAATCTTATTTTGCTGAAAACAGGTTCAGGAAATGTATGAAAAGTATAGAACCTACTAATTACAATTTTAATAGTGCTTAATAAGGCCTTATACATTGATATTACAGTAATTAGATCTGCCTTAAAAATACAGTACCTACAGTATGTCAGCACATGGTATCTAACTTCTTTAATTTATTTGTACATTTTACTTAAAGTAAAAAATAATTTGCTTTGAATTTCTCACTAGTAACACTACAAATCAGCACTTTTTTTCTTTTCAAGGGATTTTAAATAAGAATTTCCAAGAAATACGTCAGTTTTTGTTCCATTGACCACAAAACAACTGCAGTGGGTTTTCACGTGATAATTAAAAATGTAGGGGAAAAGAAGATGTTATAGATAAGTAAATGTAGGAATCCTTGTAAAATTCCCTATATAACAATTATGGCTGCATTATTGTGAAATCATTGAGATTTACCAGGAATGTTTATTGGGGGGCGGCACGGTGGCGCAGTGGTAGCGCTGCTGCCTCGCAGTTAGGAGTCCCGGGTTCGCTTCCCGGGTCCTCCCTGCGTGGAGCTTGCATGTTCTCCCCGTGTCTGTGTGGGTTTCCTCCGGGCACTCCGGTTTCCTCCCACAATCCGAAGACATGCAGGTTAGGTGGATTGGCGATTCTAAATTGGCCTTAGTGTTTGCTTGGTGTGTGGGTGTGTTTGTGTGTGTCCTGCGGTGGGTTGGCACCCTGCCCAGGACTGGTTCCTGCCTTGTGCCCTGTGTTGGCTGGGATTGGCTCCAGCAGACCCCCGTGACCCTGTATTCGGATTCAGCGGGTTAGAAAATGGATGGATGGATGTTTATTGGGTTCATCTACTCTTACCCTTGAAGATTAACACACACAGATATACACACAGCAATCCTATCCGGAGAAAGTCTAGATGTGGTGCCAATTACCGGTTACTCCACAATATTCCATGTAGGACACAGCTACACACACATACATATAGAGAGCCAGGCCAAACAAAGTCTCGAGTGGTGCCAGTTGTCAGTCACTCCTCAATAAAAGCATAGGGAGAATCACCAGCTCTAACAAACACACGGGTGTCGTGGCGACATGCATAAAACAGCAAATCTTTTGGTTACACAGATATAGCACTTACTAACCAAACTATGTCTTACTTTTACTGCAGTTGTTCTAATTATTGAGGAGTGACCTCAATAACTTTGATAAGCCCTTTGAATGACATAGCAGCCATCTAACTCACACTTCGTACCCATTTATTATTTCAATCACTCTACATAAAAGACAAAGTATAGAAAATATAAAAGCAATTTAATATTTATTAACTGCGGTAGGCTGGCACCCTGCCCTGGGTTTGTTTCCTGCCTTGCGCCTTGTGTTGGCTGGGATTGGCTCCAGAAGACCCACATGACCCTGTAGTTAGGATATAGCGGGTTGCAAAATGGATGGATGGATGGATAATGGATGGATGGATGGATATTCATTAATGTATAACAAAATCAAACTGAAAAAATATAATAGATAATAAACCAGCTAGTAATGTCTGGATCTAAACAGTCTTAGAAAAGCTTAATGAAAATCAGAAATGTCAAAAGGTTAATATCTTATATAGATTTTGGTTTAATGATGGGTATTAATCATACAGTTACATTTTGTGACATCCAAATTGGATGATCTTGTGTCTCTTGATCTCTGATATTGCCATTCTCTCTTTGTTTTTTTATCTTCCTTTTTCTTCTTTTTGGTCCATCAGATGAGACATATTTAAGTTAAAATGCACAAATGGGGTTTTGGGACATGTGACATTGTGCACATTTGATTGGACATCTTGTCCTGATGAGGAATGACTCTGATCAGTGTTTGATCTTTTAATTATCACCACACTCCTTCATTTCTCAAGTTCTAAACTAATTTGATAATTCCTAGTCCTATAGCATCCATCTGTTTGCAGGTTATAAATTAATTAAGACAGGTTCTATGGCATCTGTGGTTTGTTTCCATTTCCAGGTCATAAAGTAATTGTAAAAGAAAGTGACTTGAACAAATGCATAAATTACTAGTACAATACAAAAGGATGCTTGCAATAGCTGCATTTAAATAATAACACATTTTATTTTTTCATAGACACCTTTCTAAACACTCAAGGACACTGAAAAATAGATAAAAGTCCAATTATAAACAAAAACTAAAAATACAAAGAAATATAAAAAAGTTAAAATCAGACAGATTGTAATCAAAGAGAGAAAGCAGTCTTAAACAGATGAGTTTTAAGTTTAGATCTAAAAAGTGAGAATGAATCAATATTGCTAAACTCGGATGGTAATGAATTCCAGAGCTGGGGAGCAGAGCAACTGAATGTTGTTATAGCTTTGAATGTTAACAGGAGAATTTTGAAGTCAATGTGGAACTTAACCGGAAGCCAGTAAAACTGCTGCAAGGTGGGAGTGATATGGTGAATAGAGGGATTTCTAGTAATGATGCAGGCAGCTGAATTCTGGACCAGTTGAAGCTTATAGAGGGATTTGCGAGAAAGACCAAAGATGAGGGAATTGCAAGTGAAGTGACAAGGCTATGAACAAGGACAGCAGTGGTGTGTGTGTGTTTGAGGGAGAGGTGATTACAATTAATGTTACGCAGGTGAAAATATGCAGACCGGGAGATATTATTGATGTGGGACTGAAAAGATAGAGTACTTCAATGATGACACCCAGACTATTGACCTGTGGGGAAGGGGAGACAGAGGAATTATCAATAACAAATAAAAAAATTATTGTTTTTTGATAAGTGCCGCTTTTGTACTATAGAGGGGATGAAAACCAAAGTGGAACTGCTTGTACAGATTATTATGGCATAAATGGGAAAGAAGTTGAATAGCTACTGTTTCTTCAAGAATTTTGGAGATGAACAGTAGATTAGAAATAGGATGAAAATTACTAAAATTAGTAGGGTCGGCACCAGGTTTTTTCAGTATTGGGGTTATTGCAGCAGTTTTGAAAGATGAAGGAACAGATCCAGTGTTGAGAGAGGAGTGAATTATAGCAGAAATAACGGGGACCAGAGAAGGGAGGCAGGCTTTAACCAGAACTGTGGGAAGAGGATCCAACTGACAAGTGGATGGCTTAGATCTATGGACAAGATCTGATATTTATGAGAAGGTGTGAAGCTGGAAGGAGGAAAATACAGTAAGTGAATAGGTGAATGAAATTTAAATGAAGTACTGGAGGAATTCCAGTACTTAGATACTGGTGTATCCTCTGGATTTTTTCATCAAAGAAAGACATATGAGAATTACAAAAAGCAGTTGAATAAAGGTTAGATGGTAGAGAGTCTGAGCAGTGAAAACAGTGACTTGGTGTTACATTTATTGGAAGAAATTATGTGAGTATAATAGTTAGATTTGGTTTGAGCTATACAGACAGTCCTTATGATATAGTATATGGTTTTTATGCATCTCTTTGTGAACAAAGAGTCCAGTTTTTTTTATGTAACCATTCAACTTGCCGGTCTTTGGCATTCAAAAGCCGAAGTTCAGGCATAAACCAAGGGGCAGAAAAAAAGAAAGAAACGGATCTAGTTTTTAACGATGCATGAGAGTTAAGGATACCATAAAATCCAGCGTGAGACCAGTTCTTCAGAAGTGGATAGATTCTGAATGTCCATGAGGGAATCATTACTAGAGGAAGGAAAATCCAAATTAATATCCTTAATATTACTGAAAGACATGAGACGGGGAAGCTTAGTAATGGAAAGAGTAAGTTTAACATTGAATGAGAGGAGAAAATGATCAGTTATAGGGAGTTCATCTGCTGTTCAATCAAGGGGGGTAACTCCAGAGCAACAGATCAAGTGCAAGATTTGGCCTTTAGAGTGAGTGGGAACATCAGTATGCTGTTGGAATCAAAAATTCTCAAGACAGGAAGTAAAGTTTCTAGTAAGAGGGACATTGATATTATCCATGTGTATATTAAAATCCCCCAGCAATATTATGTTTGGTGAGACAGTAGATAGGTGTGTAAGAAAAGCAGGAAAGTTGTTCAAAAAGTCATTATTTGATTTAGGGGGGCGAACAATTGCAATGATAGTAGGAATACAAGTTAGGCACCACCGTGAGTGGCAACCTTTCCAGCAGCTCCGTGTACAACTTTATATTTCTACCATTTTCTCTATCTCTCTAATCACTAATGGGATGAAGATCATCACTGGGTGCAGCTCAAAGTGGGGTGCCACCATTGAGAGAGACGTGGAGAGAGCAAACCTGATGAACAACTTCTTTAACAGGTTTGACCACCCTGACCCACTCTTACCACAAAGTAATGCATCCTCCACCCATTCTTCTGCTGATACCAGCATAGGAGAGAGTTTCTCCCCACCCACAATTACAGCAGCCCAGGTAAGCAGAGAGCTGAGGAGACTTCGTGCCAGCAAACAGTGGGTCCAGATGGAGTATCGCCACGACTGTTGAAGGCCTGTGCGTTGGAGCTGGGGAGTCCTCTACAGCACATCTTCAACCTGAACCTGGAACAGGGGAGAGTCCCAAGGCTTTGGAAAACATCTTGCATCACCCGTCCCAAAGGTATCACGTTCTGGTGAGCTGAATGACTTCCGGCCTGTTGCTCTGATGTCACATGTGATGAAGACCATGGAGTGGCTGCTGCTTCACCACCTGAGGCCACAGGTCCACCACGCCTTAGACCCTCTGCAGTTCGCATACCAGGAGAAGGTAGGAGTGGAGGATGCCATCATCTGTATGCTACACAGAGCATATGGAGAGAGGCAGTGATGCTGTAAGAATTATGTTTCTGGACTTCTCTAGTGTCTTCAATACCATCCAACCTTGGCTCCCTAGGAACAAGTTGACAGAAATGGGGGTAGATTCATACCTGGTGGCATGGATCGTGGACTATCTTAGAGTATCTCAGGAACTGCAGGTCTGACATTGTGGTCAGCAGCCCAGGAGCGCTGCAGGGGACTGTGCTTTCTCCGGTCCTGCTCAGCCAATATACATCGGACTTCCAATACAACTCGGAGTCCTAACATGTGCAAAAGTTTGCTGATGACACTGCTATCGTGGGCTGCATCAGGAATGGCCAGGAGAAGGAGTATAGGAATTTAATCAAGGAGTTTGTTAAATGGTGTGACTCAAACCACCTACAACTGGACACCAGCAACACCAAGGAGCTGGTGGTGGATTTTAGGAGGCCCAGGCCCCTCCCAGACCCCGTGATCATCAGAGGTGACTGTGTGCAGAAGGTACAGACCTATAAATACCTGGGAGTGCAGCTGGATGATAAACTGGACTGGACTGCCAATACTGATGCTCTGTGCAAGAGAAGACAGAGCCGACTATACTTCCTTAGAAGGCTGGCATCCTTCAACATGCTGCTGCTGGAGTATGTGAATTTCCCCTTGGGGGTTAATAAAGTATCTATCTATCTATCTATCTATCTATCTATCTATCTATCTATCTATCTATCTATCTATCTATCTATCTATCTATCTATCTATCTATCTATCTATCATAGGTCCAGTCAGTTGGATTGAAAGAAAATGAAGGCAGGAACAGACAATGGCAGGACTTTCCACTTCTTGCGATACAAACTCCGGGGGAGTGGATTCGTTAACTTGGGAAAAGTCATGAGGTTATTGCCATGTCTTGGTTAGATAGAAAAAGTCAAACTTACAATCAGTGAGGAGATCCTGGATGAGATGCCCCTTGCTCGTAAGTGAGTGAATGTTCAATAAACTGAAGTTGACAATGGTGTTGTCACATTTGGCAGCAATGTTAGCCAACCGAGCTAGGTTGGCTAACACACTATGGTCAACGAACATGCTGATGTTACGTGGAGGGAGTTGAAAGTTGGACAAAATGGAGTTTATTATTTTTGAGGTGTCAGCTCCTCCGATGGGGGAGGAATGTGATGTCCAGGTGGAGGTACAGTGCAGTCAGCAGAGGCTCAGACAGGTGGAAATGCAGTTGGAGGAGCTCAGCAGCTTATAGTTGAAAAACTAAAGATTTTCCACACCAGTACAGCAGCCTTGTTGAAATACAGAAGTGAAATGAGTAGCCAATAGAGAAATATCATAACTTAGAAACTCAAGCTTCTGGCTGTCATTTATGTGAAACATTTTAGTTAGAAATGTTTCTGAGGCTAATATAGGAGAGGCAGCCTATAAATCAGAATTAATGGAAGATTGACCTAGGGGAATGAATTTTTATAAAGATCCTATTGTGTGTCAAATATTGTAGTTTTGGAGAAATAATTTTCTGACATTGAATAAAAATAAAATATATAAAATTAAATTTTATAATAAATAGAAATGAAAATGTTAATGAAAGTAGGAAATGTGATTGAAAATATATAAAATGCAAGAACAACAAACTTCTATGGCAGCTACATCATCTACTGCAGGAAATATGACAAACATCCTTGAAAAGAGTGCACTTTATAGTTTACATACTATTCATATTAATTGAAGTACTGTAATCACAGTCTTACACTACATCATATGGGGATAAGCTAAAAGAAATGCACATACAAATATTTCAATATAACTAGGGTACAGATACATTAAATACACTGTTCTTTAAAAGCAAAGCTGTTAAAATGAAGTCAGTACCCAGGGGTGTTATGTTTCATTTCAATCAGTGCAGAATAATGCACTTAGTGAGAAATACCCACATAAAGTAGCATTTGCATATTTTTATTCATCTCTTACCCTTCATATTGCACAGCTATTCATTAGGAAACATTAGTGCACATAGGGGCATAGAAAATGTTTCCAGTGAGAGTTCAGGCACTGTTTATCATTGGATGGTTTGAAGTAGTCACACAGAATACATGTACTGTGTGCTTGATTGCTTTTGTCAGCCTAGAAACACTGTACATGTTCCACTCTGTGTTTTTGTAAAAGGGTTTTCTAGAAAATATATCACCACTGCAGAATATTATTAGATCATGCAGGGCATCCTATAAGCATGACCCTTTCAGATTAAACAGTTGCTTGTAAAGTTTTATAATTAATTGTATTGCTAATGAAAGGCTTTATGATGCATACATACAGTAGAGTATTATATTATTTATGATCTCTAGCCCTATAAAACTTAAAAACTTTCATTCAATAAATAAGCTGAAAGCAAAATTCTTACCAGGAAAAAACAAGAGAATTTAAAAATGTTTTTTACAACACAGTAATACTGCTGGCTATTTAGTTGCTTATACATTTTCATAAATACTATAGATAGATAGATAGATAGATAGATAGATAGATGGCCGGGTCCCATACCCGGCTGGGACACCCCTTTGATACTGGATCCGGGGGAATACCCATGGGCTACAACCTACATCTCCCAGAACACTTGGTGGCCCCAACCCGAGTTGCATCGGGGCCACTATTGTGGAACACCGGAGCCCATCCCTGTTGGGCTCCATGGCCACTGCCAGGTGGAGGTGCACAGCTTAACGAGCCCATGTGGGGTGTAATGCAGCCACACCCGGAAGTGCAGCCTTAATTAGGTTAATTATCACCTGAAGCACTTCCAGGTGGGCTATAAAAGCAGCCAACACCCACCACTCAGGGTGCCAGAGTCTGCAGGAGGACGAGGACGAGGATGAGGATGAGGATAAGGATGAAGCTGCCTGTGAGGATTGGAGGAAAAATTAGTTGTGTTATTGTTTGGTGTGGTTTTTGCTTTGTGGAACTGTTCTGTGCCTGTGGGACACGGGGAAGACATGTCCCATGGGTGAAGAAAATAAATTTGTGTTTCACTTTTACACATGCCTCTGTTGTCAGTCCGTGCCAGGCGCCTATATAGCGCCTTTCACAATAGATAGATAGTAATATAACAAATAACAACCAATAAAAAATAACAGCAAACTCACTCAAACACACAAAGAATTACAAAAAAAATGAAGAAAAATTCCAACTCGACTACTGATAAATGTTTACGGATACAATGGTAGTGTGTCATAGAGAGGTTGTGGGACATTGTTCAGAATTTTCATCAGGTTTGTCTTCATTCTCTCCTCTGCTACCTTTATTGGGTTGATAACTGAGCCTATTCTTTAAATCACTTTATTGATTTGGTGGGCCTCTCCCAGTTTCCACTGTTGAGAAATGAATTGCTATGCAATTTTAAATATCATAAATAAGTGCATTTTCAAACCTGGGTACTCAGATTCAGAGCTGCAGAGGCTGGAGCCTATCCTATACAACTAAGTGCAAGACAGGAAGCAACTCGGGACCGATCACACAGGTACACTCCCACACTCACTCATACGAGATTTAGTCAAAATCACAGATTAACATGACTTATATGTCTGTGGGGATGTGGGGGAAAAAAGAACAGATTGCCCTGAAGAAACCCTGCACAAAAAGTGGGAGAAAATACACAATCCCCACAGATAACAAGTCAGTGCAAGATTCAAGCACAGGACTCTGGATCAATGAGGTGACAGTGCTAAGTATTACAAAAACATGCTGACATCTGTAAACATCTATAAATATACTTCAGTGTTAATATGCATTGTGCTTACATTCGCTATTATGTGTAATTTTGTGTTGTCGTATAACTGAACTGTGTTTATAAAAGTGTATACTCTGCTAGGATTTTAAATGAAAGAGTGCTTTATAAAAATAATTTTAATTAAATTGCATTGAATTGAATTTATTTATTGTTATTGTACACAGTACCATGAGATTCAATGTGCAACTCCTGCAGAAAAAAATAAAGCAATAGAATATACAATATGAAAACATAAATACAATGTATGTATAAATACGGTGCAAAGTGCTCTGCAATGAGCACTTAAAGAACTGATTGAGTGCGTTTATAGCTCTTGAGATTAAACTGTCTGTGAGCTTTGAAGTCTGTGCACAAAAGGCTCTGTAGCATTTGCCAGATTGGAGAAGTTCAAATAGAATATGGCATGGGTGAATGGAATACATGCAGATGCTGGTGGCTTTCCGGAGGCAGCATGTGCTATAGATGTCCTCTTGAGATGGAAGCTGCACACCAAAAATTCTCTGCAATCTCAACACAACCACCTGCTGGAGGCATTTCTGATCAGCAGCTGTACAACTGGGATACCACACACAAATACAATAGGTTAAAATACTCTTGGTGTTGTAGTAGGTCAGCAGCACCTGCAAGAGAGGCCAGCTTTTTCAACATTCTTCAGGAAAACAGCTGCTGCTGTGCCTTCTTCAGTAGTGCCATGGTGTTAGCTGTCCTTGAAAAGTCCCTAGTGATATATATCCCCAGGAACCTGAAGCTTGATACACACTCCTCCTTGTCCCCACTGATGAAAATTGCAGCCTGTTCTTCATCACATGATCTTAAACCAATGATGACAGCTTTGGTCTTCCCTGTGTTGAGGGACAGGCTTTTCACTGAGCACCATCTCACCAGATTTTTTACCTCCACTCTGTAGGCTGATTCTTCATTATTGGAAATTAGCCCAACCACTGTTGTGTCATCTGCAAATTTTATGATGGTATTGGTGGTATATGCAAGTACACAATCGTGAGTAAGGAGGGAGTAGAGGATGAGCCTCAGTACAGAGCCTTGTAGTGTGCCTGTGTTCAGGGTTATAGTGGAGAAGAAATGGGGCATCAGTTGTACCATCTGATGGCTCTCCAACAGGAAGCTGAGGATACAATTGCACAATGGTATGCTGAGGCCCAACTGGTGCAGTTTATGAATGAACTGGGAGGGGACAACAGTATTGAAAGCAAACCTATAGTCTACAAATGGCATCCTCATGTACAGTATATGCTGGTCCCTCTAGATGAGTCAGGTCTATGTGCAGAGCTAGAGAGATGGCATCCTCTATACATTCACAGTATTAGCTCTGTAGGCAAATTGATATGAGTCCAGGGAAGCAAAGATATTGGCTTTAATTTAACAGAGAACAATTTTTTCAAATCACTAAATTATTATCAGAGTCAGAGCGATTGGACAATAGTCATTTGTATGAAATGGAAAATTATAATTGTAACCTGGCACCAATGCTTTCTGGTTTTGTACGATGAGAAGTCTAAAAGAACTCTCAAATCTCTCACTAGAAGTGTCCTTCTATCTCTGTAATTATATCTAATATTTTTACTTCCAATATATAAAACATTACATTTATTTATATTAAATTTAATTTTCCACAGCCAAAACATAGATTTTGTTTGGGTCTTTCTGTAGTGATTATTCTGACACCACATAATCTATTTGTTGCTTTCAAAATTAATCAAGTTGTATGTTAAATTTTTATCACAGTCTTTAGCCATCACCAGGGGCCTCATGCATAACGGCGTGTGTTGAATTCACACTAAAACATGGCATACAGACAAAAGCCGAAATGTTCACATGCACAAAAAAATCCCGATGCATAAATCTGTGCGTTCGCCAACTTTCACGTTCTTCCGCTACATAAATCCCGGTCAGTGTGAAAAGTAACGCACGTGTACTCACCTGCCGCCACTCCCAATTACACCTCTTTGAATATGCAAATCAATATAAATAGCACTTAAGCTCAGCGTTCTGTGAAAGGGCAATGGCAAAAGCACAGGGGAAAACAGAAGAATTTCAGCAAATATTAAGTGGAGGCAAGGAAAACATGACTATTTGTTGATTTTAACAGTGGTATAAACAACAAAAGTAAGTTGATCGAGTGACATAGAGTGTCGAAAAAACTCGAAAAGCTCAAGTTCACAAACTCGCACAGTGCCCGAAATAAAAAAGAAGTTGTCAGATATCAAAGTCGCTGTGAAAAAGCGAGTTATAGCCCACTGTCTGAGTGTCATATGAATGCTTATTAGGGTACAGAGAAAAGAAAAAGAAATAGGCAAAAAGTTTGAAATGTCAACTTTAATTTCAAAATTTCCACTTTAATCAAGTAGTTTATTTTGTCACTAAAATAGAACATCATAAACTTCATCTTTAAATCGTTTAATTTACTAGTTTCTCAAATATCATCATAACTAAGGTAGCATGTTAAATGCTTTGTTTTGTATGTGTTCTTCTATGTGTGTGAATCACTATGTGCTTCTTAAATGGGCTTTCTCTTATTTCGACAGGACACAGAATCCATTACATTCGTGATATTACAGCTCTCTGAATAATTAAAATACTGAGATATATACATGACATCATTTTCATGATGATAGAAGTTAAAGCATGTATTAAACATGGGAACACGGTGGTGCAGTGATAGTGACGGGCTGGCGCATCAACCAGAGACTGTTCCTGCCTCACGCAAGATGCTTGCTGTGCCGTGCGCGACCTTCAGTGAAATAATTTACTTCAGCGGTACCGTCTCTTTCAAATGTTCTAACCCCCAATTCCTGTCTTTTCTTTTCTTTCTCCAAGTAACCAACCACCACACAATCAGCTCCGTAATAGATATTAAGCCAACTGTTTGCTTAGAACACTGATTCTTCAAAACTTTTAAGGAACATTGAAATATTATCGTAGTACATGTTTAATTATTCCATCCAATACAGTGTGAGAAAGAAACAATCTCTGAACAGGGCACCAGATCATCACTAGCGCTGTGCCACCTTGTCCTCACATGTTTCATTATAAACAATATAGATTATGTAAATGATGTTAACATTTTATCTATATAATGTAATAAACATATTTTGCTGCATTTCATCTTAAAAAAGATATCGTCATCATATGTAAATAAGCTGTTTATAAAGTGGCTCAGGTTGTGCAATATAACTGTATTGCAAGTTTACAGTGAGGTGATTATACTAATAAGTACAAGCAGTTCTACAAGGAGCACTAGATGGACTGATTGAGTGTGTTTATAGTTCTTGGAATGAAACAGTTTCTGAACCGCGAGGTCCGTACAGGAAAGGCTTTGAAGTTCAATAGACTATGCATATGGCTGAGGCAGCGTGTGTTTGATGCTGTGATGAGACACGCCCGGACACCACCAGACTGAGGCCACATCTTTATAAAAGCACACGTTTATTTTCACTTAAGAACAGTCCCGCACAACACACTGTGCTCCCAGCACTAACCACCTATAATCCGGGCCTTTCTCTCACTGTCCGTAGGCTGCCTTTCCTCTCTTCATGGGCGCTTCGTCCTGCTCCCAATCCCGACTCTCGCTCCCTGATTGTAGGGCGGCAGCCCCTTTTATTTCGACCCAGATGTGCTCCAGGTGCCTGATGACGTCCTTCTGGCAGGACTTCCTGGTGTTGCGGAGGTGCTGCTCTTGCACCCAGAAGGACTCCAGGCGTCCCTGGAAGGATCTTCCTCAATCTTCCTGGTTGTGACGGAAGTGAACATTTCCCGGGCTCTATGAGGCTTGGGGCGCACCCTGGCGGTGGCTACAGGCCCCAATGGGCTAGTGCCTCCTTGCTCCTCTCCCGTGGTCCCCTCAAGATCCAGGGCGGTTGCCCCCTCATGACCCGGGAGACGTATAAGCCACCTCCTGGTTCTCCCAGGCGTCCCGGCTGGGTCTGTCCCCCAGCCTCCAGTGACACTATATATATGCTATATAATTCTCTTTCCGATCAGCTGCTGTAGAGCTGTGATTCCACACTCACATACAGTGGGATAAATACTCTGAGTGGTGCATTGATAGAAACAATGCTAAAGCAGCTACGGTATTTGGAATAGTTTGGCCATTCCGTGGACCATTATGTTGTTACAGGTTGATTACAATCAGATGCCATAAACTAATAAACAATAAACAATAATCTCAGTGTATTTGATAATGCCGCATCAGGGATGTGGATCTAAAAAAGAAAGACAAACCATACTGGAACAAAAGCACTACTTTGAAGCTGGGTGCCGCCAGTTTGCAAAACTGAGCGGAGAACTTGCATACGCCAAGCATTTAGCTGGCGTGAAAATGTGCGTGGCTTTATGCCAAGTTTAGGTTTTATACATCATGATGTGAGAGTGGAAACGGGCTTACACAAGATTTTTGTGCGTACGGACCTTTTATACATGAGGCCCCAGAACATTTCTACACTCATTTATTTATGTGCTGCACCCTGACTTCCAGACACTTAAAGTTTTATGGTTGATCTCTCATGGGACATCAAATCAGAAACATTTTCAAAAGCTGAGATACATAAAGTATAAAAAGAGTGCATGATATTAGTTGTTTCCTCATAGAGCCTCAAGAGATTAGTAAAGTAGAATTAAGCTTGAGTTTAGTAACTGAATAAAGCCATTTCAAATGGCTAAACTGAGAACATACTACTCAAAGGTAGAAGGCGGTGTTTGATATTGTCAAATGTCTAGCCATCTACAATAATCAATATACTTAAACAGCTTACAGCAAAAACAGTATATAACTAAACCATAGTTACATAGTAAAAATAAATAAACAATAGTGCAAATGAATATACAAAATAAGAACTTTCTTTTACTATTATATTGGAGCTTAACACCTTACACAATTATAGTGAGTGAAATGTGACCATGCATTTCCTATCATGCATTAGAAAAAAATAACACAATAATTAATTATAAATTGCTAAACCTATTTTAACAATAGCAAAGCAATATATTATGTAGGCTACTCAGAACATGAATCACTTTGCTTGTCATCTACGTTTATTGTCAGTTGATTTTCATGTGATTTTTTTTCACATGTTTGCTTCTGATTTTAATTTCGCTCCTTATACATTAATATCACAAGGAAAATGTTGCACATACAATTTCAACACAGAATTTTCTACTGGAAATTCTTATGCCATTTTCATGTTTTCTTGGCTGTTTTGCCACATCCATAACATATACTGAAACACATTTTAAAATTTTTGTTGGGTTTTGTGAATATCTGAAGCAGTTTGTATCTTCACAGATGTGTGACTTTGGAAAGTATCTTAACATTATTAGTCAGAAGTGAGACTGGAATGTACGATGCACATTTTAACATCTGCAGATCTTAGGAAAGACAGTAATTAATGCTTGGTGAAAAGTTTGAGGTAAAATTTTATTGTCTCTGGCTTCTACAAATATTGTTAATGAAAGGGGAGCTAACATAGTTGAAAATTATTATAAAATTTCTATAGGTTAGCCATCAGGACCTGCTGCTTTCTCACTCTGAAGTGAATGTATAGTGTCTAGTAATTCTGAGAGTGTCAGAGGTTTATCCAATTTCTTTGCACTGAGAAAATCTAGTTGTGGTATCTGTAATCCATCGAAAAATGCATTAGATTGTGTCTTGTCTTCTTTAAACTGAGTAGAATATAAGGGCTTATAGTAGTCTCTAAATATGTGCATTATATTTCTCTGGTCAATGATTCTGTCTCTGTCTGTGTTGGTAATTATTGGTATTGCATTGCAAACTTCCTGGTTGTGTATTTGTTGAGGTAAGATCTTATTAGCTTTCTATCTGTGTTCATAGTACTGATGTTGCAATTTAAAAATGAGTTGTTCTGTTTCTTTTGTTATCAGTAGGTTGAGTTCTGATTGCAAATCCTGTCTTTTCTTGTAAAGTGCATGATTAGGTGAACCTGGCATCCTCTTGATCTATTCTAGTAATTTCACTTATTAACTCTTCTTGGTTTCCGATTTATTTTTGTGGGAAAGATATGCAATAATCCTCTTAAAATTGCCTTCAGAGTTTCCCAAAGTATTCCTGCAGAGATCTCAGAGAATGTATTTGTCTGTTAAAAAAAAATCAATTTGCTTGGATATACATTCTGTGAATTTCTCATCAGCCAATAAAAGGGGGTTAAGACGCCAGCTGCAAGATGAGTATGTGGAGTATAATGATTTGAGCACGATGATCAGAGGGGTGTGGTCAGATATAACAATAGCTTTAGATTTGATCGTGGGTAGAAAATTGTTATCTATAAAGAAATAATCAATTCTTGAGTAATAACTATGTATTGGTGAGAAGAAGGAATATGCTCTTGAGTTTGGATTTAGAACTCTCCAAGGGTCTGATAAGTTATGATCAATTACAAACTATGTAATTGTTTTTGCAGTGTGAAATGTTGTCACCCCTGTGCCTGAAGACCTATCCAGGTCTGGATTTAAAACACAGTAAAAATCTCTGGCTATTATAATTTTATGACTGTTCATGTTGGGAATGGATGCAAATACGTTCTGGATGAAGTCTCTTTCATCCACTTTGGTTATGTATATGTTTGTCAAAATCACTTTATAGCTAAATAAATTACCCATAACAATCACATATCATCCTTCAGTATCAGATGTAGCCAATGAAATTGTTTTATGTATTAAGATTCCCACATCTCTAATTTTCTTTTAATGGCTGGAGTGGAATATTTGGCCAGTTCAATCTCTTTGCAACTGAAACATTGCCTAATAAGTGGGTCCCCTATAAAAACACTTTCTTCGCGTCTAGACCTGCTAGGTGAAAGACTACTTACTTTTTCTTTAATTCATGATTGAGACCTTTGACATTCCAGCCCACTGTTCACTGTTTGATCATAGAGGCATTACTTGTGAGCTTTTGTTAACATTTTGTGGTCTTGAGTTAAGATAGTACATTATTACATAACATAGCTTTAACCTTAATTTCCAGTTTTGCCAGGAGTTATTGCTATGAAGCTTATTGTTGTGTTGGCACTTACAATTGTGGGGGTATAAAGGATAGATTATAAATAGCTAGCTCTTTTTCTCTCCCCCTCAGCACTTCTAATGTTTTTTTAACATATTATTAAAAAAATATTAATTTAAAAAACTGTAACATTGCATAAGCCAACTTTAATTTACTAGATAGGCATTACTTTTGCAGCATGACTGACAAAGCACAGTACATATATACAGTACTACCATATCACTCAAACTATTAGAGGGAACTGCCGAAGTATTGACATACATTACTCAGTAAACCGGAAAGTAATAGGGAAGTGCCAGTGTATGAAAAATGGCTTATTTGTCACTGAAATCCTAATCTGTTAAATTAGGTTCTTTTAAATGGAGGATTTACTGTATTTAGTATTAAAAGTTACTATATAGGCTGTGAGTTTTCTAAACTCTTTTCTGACTCCCCCCAATGGGATGACACACTGATGAGTGTCCTGAAGCGCAATGGCCGCTTCTTTGAAAGACTGTCTATCTGTTGCCAGGACAACTGGAGGCTCACAGCGCTGCAGCGGCTTGCCGCCAAAGCAACTCAGAAAAGATTGTGGTCACGCTATAAGCGCCTGTCATCGATGGGTGATGCAAGGAACCTTATAAATGCAGGGAACAGTATTACTTGACCACTAACCTGGTCACGGCCCTACCTGACTGCTGTGTCTGTGTATAGGAGAGTGGTAGATCCCGCTACAATAAATAACTGTGCTGTTTTGTTTCAAGCTGAATAAAGCTGGTTTTGCAAAGTACTGAGACTCAGGCTCAGCCTGTTTTGGGGTGACAGTGACTCATGCATTACAAGGCTGAATGTTAAGAATCTTTCATAGGTAGGTGCACATAATTATAATGGTTTCACAAGAAGTACCCCTTTCAAGTCACATTCTGTTAATTTGTAGTGTAAGTTCTGCTTGATTCCATATATGTTTTTTTCTACACTAGAAAAAACCCAGAGATATTAGACTAGTTGGTGTTACTCAGTTTCACAAGTATTAAGTATGGATGTGTGAAATGAGGGTATCTACAATGAATTGGTGTCCTATCCAGTCTTTGTTGTTTCTTTGCTCCGATGCTGCAGAGATAGAGCACACTATGATAAGTATGGATAAAGTCACCCAACTATATCTAGAAATTTTTTTATCAACTATTGTACACAATGCTCATTTGGCCTTAAAATGATAGTTTTATGCCAGTTATGATAACATGAAACAGTCCAAAAGATCTGCAGCTTGAATGCTCATTCTTTTTTCCCAAAAACAACTATAGTTGACTACTGGCAGTATGTGTTATCGAGCACTGCTCTGATGTTACATGCTGTAAACTAGGAGATATGTCTTTATTTCAGAAATTAAATATTTCTTTCTAGATAACTAATAATAGGGGTGGCACAGTGGCGCTGTGGTAGCACTGCTGCCTCGCAGTAAGGAGACCTGAATTCACTTCCCAGGTCCTCTCTGCGTGGAGTTTGCATGTTCTCCCCATGTCTGCGTGGGTTTCCTCCAGATACTCCGGTTTCCTCCCACAGTCCAAAGACATGCAGGTTAGGTGCATTGGCGATCCTAAATTGTCCTTGGTGTGTGTGTGTGTGTGCCCTGTGGTGGGCTGGCGCCCTGCTTGGGGTTTGTTCCTGCCTTCCGCCCTGTGCTGGCTGGTATTGACTCCAGCAGACCCCCTTGACCCTGTGTTAGGATACAGCGGGTTGGAGAATGACTGACTGACTAATAATGAAATAAAAAACAAAAAGTAATGAAATGTGCCTTTCTGAACCATAATAATTATTAGGAAAAAATGAAAGTGCTATTCACCATAATCTTATTAAATAACCAGAGCCAAAACATTAGGAAGAAAACAAAGTCACAACGAAAGACAAAGTGTCAATACCAGAATATCAAAAACTAGATAGATAGATAGATAGATGCTTTATTGATTCTGAGGGAAATTTAAGTACCAGTAGCCAAGAATTAATTATACCAAGTTAAATACAAATATTTAAGCACACACTACACAAATAGCAAATAATGTACAAATAATGTAATCACAGTATATTAGATGGTACATACAATAATGACAGTAAAGTAAGAATTGTGTAAATAATACTACTAACAAGATGACACATAGCACTTAATACTAAAGTGACTTAATGTCAAATTAAAATAAAATGAAAGTTACATGGCTTATGCTGATAGGGTAATAACGAACGAGGGAAAAAAAAGGTTACATAGTAATGACCAACTAGTGAGATATCAGATGTATGTATTGCATAGCTAATACATCTTATATAGTTTATGTGCACAGAAGAAGTATTAGGTTCAGAGCTCAACCAGGCCCCGTCTCTGTTGTAAGAGTTGAAAAATCTAATGGCTCTAGGAACAAAATATCTCTTGTATCTGTTCATATTGCAGTTCTGTGATAGCAGCCTACCACTGAACAAACTCATCTGCTTAATTATGGTGGTGTGTATAGAGGGTGATGTCTGTTGCCCATAATAGAGAACACCTTGCATAGTGTCCTCGTTTCTGCCACTGTCACCAGAGAGTCCATTTCCATTCCAACCACAGATCCTATTCGCCTGATCAGCTTGTTGATACTATCAGCATCTGTCTTCTTCAAGCTTTCTTCCCAGCACACCACAGCATAGAAGAGAATACTAGCAACCACCGACTGATAGAACATCTGCAGGAGTTTCCTACATATCTTAAAGCCAATCTTCCTCAGAAAATAGAGCCTGTTTTTCCCCTTCCTGAACTTAGCCTTTGTGTTCTGTAACCAGTCCAGAATCCAAAAATTTGGACAAAAAACCTTTTGTTATGCTGGAATTTGTTACCAAGACTTTATGATGCAAATCATTTAGAGGGTCATTCAGTAATGATGACATGCTGCCTAGCAAATTGTTAACTGATTACTCAAAATGAAAGAAGAAATTGTGTTGCATTTAAGCATTAAATGAAAACAAAATTTTCCTTGGGCATAAATGTAAAAATGAAATAATCCTCAACAAACCAGTTTTCATAATATTAAAAACTTGCAACCTTATGAAATTTATCTAAAGTAAAAATGATTTTTAAAAGCTAGACTAAATTAAATCATTTGGAAACATGCTTGGTGATCGATCTTTGCCGTTGATGGCTGGCAATACTTCAGGTTTTTTTGTTGACTTTGTAAAGCACTTTTTGGTTTTATGAAAACTAATATATAAAATTAAGATAGCTGATTGGTCATATACAGAGTACCAGTCCACATCATATCGCTGGATTTTGGATTAAACAGCTTTAGTAAATGGAAATATGTATTGCTAAAAATGTGAAATCATTAGTATTGCACCAGTTCATAATACACAAACAGCATAGTTTTTATTCAAAGTTGACTGAAGAGAAATAAGGTAGCATCTACACATTGATTCTAATTTATGAAAATGGATTTTCTAGAGAAATGAAAATGTGAAGATAAAGGAAAAAATGGTAATGAAAGTAGTGCAACCCAATAATTTAAAAGTTTACATACACATACTTACTTGTGACCATTAGTTCTGTTTCTTTATGTAAAGGAACATTTGTGTGTGTGTGTGCATATGAGGCTTTCTGGTTATCATGCCCTGCCTTTCTTTCTAGCCATAATTAATGTCTGCTGCATAGATATCTGACCTCAGCCACTCACATTTAACATCAGTAATACAGCATGCATGAAGGAAAAATGATTACTTTTATTTTAAGCAGCCTGGCTGGATTATAATATTGTGATGGCAAGTTTTGAAATCTACTTTATCTTTTCAAATTAAATGACTAACCTGCTTGACATTTAGTAGGCATCCTGTGGTCAAAGAATCGTGCTTCTGAGCCTCAAAAGTCTTTTGAAATTCTTTATAATTTTGAATCCATAGTTTGTATCCAGTGGCTACTGTCTGGGAAAACTGCTATTCATTTTAGAGATGTCCTTGTCAGCAGAAATATAGTAAATGCAGTCCTGTATGTTTTTAAAAGAAAATAGCTCAGCAGCATCTCGAAAACACGGTAATAGCTGAACAGCCTGAAGAATTACATCTGAATGTTTAAGTATATGAAGTTTTGGAGTTCTAGTCATATCAAAAAACACAGCATTAGGATGTGAGTTTCAGGTTTGTAGGAAGCGTCCAGTCTATTTATTTGTTGCCTGAGCTATTCCATCTGTAGGATGACAGAGTCTGCCTAGGACATTAAAGAAATACTCCACCCTAAAATGAATATATTTATGTTACTTACTGCATGACGTAAAAAGAATTTCTCGTACAATTTAAGGCTACTGTGAATAATGTTAGACAACCACAAACAAAATCAAAATGTCCATAAATACATCTCATGTTACTCATTTCACATAATCCACATGCAAAGCCATCCGGTTGTATGCTCACAATGCCTCAAACACATGTATTGTTACTAAAATATTGTTAAATAAGTCAATTCCTGAAAGACACCATTGTGAACTAAAATGAAACTTGCTCAAACGCACCCGAGATTTGAACTAGAGATCCACCTTCCTCCTCTTATTTATTGATCAGCAGTCCAGCCCAGTAACAACTAATTAATTGGCTAACATTGTGTTTTACATGATATTGACAGTGCAAAGTTCACTGAGAGACGTGTAAAACTACAGATTAAAACTTAAAAAAAAGTGAATAATGACATTCATAAGAAGAGAATATGCCTCAGACTTGTGCAACAATGCAAAAAATGTGTGTGCAAAAAACAATAAAATAATTGACTGAACAAGGTTTAATAAAATAAGCTAAATAATGTTAAGTTCAAATTTTTTGATAAGTTAATAAATCCTAGAATAAAGAAAACAAGATTTAATGGCTTGATATGAAAAATTTTCACTTGCTTAGATTACATTTTTTGCAGTGCAGAAGATCAGTTCATCATGCAGTTTCACAGACTGCCGCTGAGTAATTCTGAGATACTCCAGTTGTGGATATAACTGTAAATGAAATGACAGGAGACAGGTCTATAATTCAGATACTTTCTCATGGCATACTGCGTTCTCTTTCAGTTCACAATAGCATTTTCCGGAAGTGGCTTATTTAATAATATTTTGTTAAAAACAAATTTGTTCGGGATTTGCATGGGACATTGTGGGCACAGAAACTGGATGACTTTACATGTTTATTATGCAACACATGTAACGATGTAACGTGAGATTTTTTTATGGACATTTTGACATTGTTTACTGTTGTCCAAAGTAGGTTGCCATCAACTTGTATTGCAATTCAGAAACTTATCTTCTTTCTGCATGAGAAAAATGTGTTTCTCTGCCATCACTACAAACTACATGCAGTAAGTAACATTAAAATAATATTTTTGGGTGGAGTATATCTTTAATGTTTAAGGTGCACTCAGTCATCCTACAGATGGAGCACCTCAGGCAACAAAGAGTGGACAAGTTCCTACAAATCTGCAACTCGTAACCTAACACTGTGTTTTTTGTTGTGACTAAACGTCTAAAACTGAATATACAGAAACATTCAGAAGTAGTCCCTCAGGCTGCCGAGATTACTGTATTACCTTAAGTGACAGGGCATGATAACCAGATGCCTTATGAGTGCACACACACACACACACAAATGTTACTTATATCAGAAACTTTTTTTTATCTCATGAAAACATTAGATTAAAAATTATTCTCAGCCATCAATACAAACCACATGGGGTAAGTCACATAAAAAATATAATTTCTTGGTGGAGTATTCCTTTAAGCATTACATCTGTGAGTTGCTCATTTTAATGTCACGATTCAGTTGGGCAGAAAAAATGAAAAGTATAATATTTCTTTAGGGAGTAACAGTAATATGGAAATGTATGCCTGCACAACAAGCTTGTGACCTAAATTAAGCTGCAGTCAAAAATAAGTCTCCTAACCCTACAACAAAAGTGAGGTGTCAACATCTCCTAACCCTGGAAAACTTGAAACGAAGTGAGATCTTTCAAACAGCAGATGCTGGGACATTCACACAAGTGAGAAGACTGTTCTTTTACAAAATAAACTGGGACATGGAAAGTGGCCACATAGGAGAGATAACCTCAGCAAAGAAAGCCAAAGCAGATAATTGTTGGCCTTTTATTCATGAATGTCTTTTTCTAAACAACAAACTGGAGTGCATCCAATGAATTAGGGGAACAAAAGAAGAAAATAAAAAGGGAAAATCAACGTGTTGGTCAAAGGGTTGTTTTTTGTCTTGGAAAGTTCATTCCATTACTTTTGAATTTTTTTCCATTCCTTATTTCCGTATTTTTGCTAAATCGTGTTTTTTATTTACAAAATGACATCAGTGACATTGCATACCAATGCACATGTAATTAACTATAGTGTGGCACAGTGAAACCTAAGTCGTAGCTATTGCAATGCCTGAAATAGCTCAAAACATAACCCACCTTTTCTGCTTTAATACTCTAGAATCTTTATTGTTTTACTTCAAAAAAGTACACAAATAGGATTTATGTTTTTTATAATGTTGAAGTAATTTGTATCTTATGCCAGAATATAATGTTACTTCAAACTGGCATTCATGCGTTTCAGTTTAATTCTGTAGATGAGATCCCTGTATTTTACTGGACATAAACAGACACATAAACATATAAAAAGACGCCATGCAAGCCACTGGTAAATTCAAAATGTCAAATTATTTGAAAAAATTACTATTATTACTGCAGTTTAAGTGCAATTCAAAAGCAAAACTTTCAGAAATGTGTTAGAAATCCTTATCAGCTGTTAGGGAAGTAAGTCACTCTCCATAAAGTAATTATTATAATTTCACATACCATAACAGCATAATGTGTTTGAAGGGTACAAATGTTGGAGACAAGTTTATTTTAATTTGATGTTAGGAGTCCAACTGATGACATCACTTCCAACTAATTAATATCTTAAAACCACAATATTAAAACCTGGATTGCATCACCACAAGTACTGCAGCAATGAATTATATGTATGATTCATCTTGTGCTTTGTGTGGGCCATGTCTAATTTTAGTGTTGACAATGTCTCAACTATTCCTTAAGCACCATGAAACTTAAGATATAGTAAACTGACATACATTTTAAGAGTATCCATACCTAAATAGTATAAAATATAATTTAACTCTCATGTTAACTACTGAGTGACAATAGGACACAGACTGTAGTGTTGCTGTCTTATGGCTCCAGGAAGCCATGTTCAACTCCATGTCTTGCCACAGTCTGTGTTCTGTTTGCATTCTCCAGTGGGTCTTAATGACTGTAACGCCATCTCTGAATAGGCCTATGGTTTGGGTGTGTAATGGACTGGTGACCCTATAAAGGAAAAATTATAGAGAAAAGGACATAGTGGAGAACAATCTATTAATTCTAGTAGTGTAAGTTGTTTAGGGAGGGAAGAGGTTAAGGGAGAGACAGAGACCTTCACTTTTTTATCTCACTTGTAAACACTCTAGACAATTAAAAACTAGAGTTCATTTGCAAACAGTGATAAAGTATACATAGTTGTTTTTTGCTAGATCCTAATAAATATTTCTTAATTCATTTAAATTTTTTGTAGCCTGTAGTCACGGAAACAGTGACACGCATAGTTCTGCTTTGAAGTATACCTTAAAAATATTACACAGTAAACAGCAGAAGAGTCTATATTAATTACAGAAAGCTTTCACACACAAGTGCTGAGAAGAATGTTGCAATAACAATTGATACATTAATTAGCTAAATTAGTTTTAATTTGTTAAATTATTGATAGATTTTAAAACTAATAGACCATCTGGAAAACTATAAAAGATTCTATTTATACAATTGTGAAATGAAAAAATGGCAAAGAAATTCTGCTTCCAATCTACACAGAATTAGATGCTGACACTTACATAGATGATAAAATATTTTCAGCAGCAGCTCAGATACAGAATTCAAAGGTCAGGATACTATCAAGAATAACTCTAGGACTGGTCATGAAGACTTTGGTATATTGGTTATATTTCAAATAACCAAGATTCAGAGTGACATCAAACATCTTTGGTCATCCAGATGATATGAAGGTAAATAATTATTTTTTCTTTTCTTTTGGGTTAGAAGAATTTTTTAGATATTGAAGCATTCAATTCTCTGTGATATGCTATCTTATGGAAGTAGTGCACTCCTGAACATTCATTAGAATGGAATATATATCACCATTATATATGTCAGCGTTTTGACTTAATATTCCGGTAGCAGAAAAGTAAAGTGGAAAGTTTGGTAATTAATAACACAACTATTGCAAAATTGGAGACAGTCTGTGACTCTGTTCAAGTCATAATGAAACTAAGTAAATATACTGTAAGCCCTTATAAAAATTCAGAAATCACACAACATATTTTCCCAATAGAATTGTGTTGTGTCAGTGTGGTTTTTTGGCAATTTTCAGGCATAGGCTGATGTTTGTTTTGGAAAGCAGTTGATTTCTCTTTAGTGTCCTGCCATCGGTACCATGTCTGTTCAATGTTTTGCATGTGGTATACGAAAGAATAGAGACGTTAACCTGTTCCAATGATTCCTTCAAGCCTTTAGCTGTTATTCTGGGGTTCATTTTTGCCTCATTGACCATTCAGAGTTGTGTCTTTTGAGTCATCTTGGATGTGTGCCCACTTCTAGGCAGAGTAGCTACAGTATTAAATCATCTTCATTTATACACAATTTCTAAACTCTTTGAAATTACTTTGTAACCCTTTCCAGCTTAGTTCAAATGAACCATTCTTGATCATGGATCTCTTTTTTGCAGGGCAGGCTTCATATCAGCAGATTCTTCTTATGAATTGCAAACTTAAAATGTTTGAGTCTTTTTTTATGGTCAAGGTAGCTCTAAATCACACCTTCAATATCACTTCATTGATTGAACTTCTGGTTTTCTAACTCTTAACTCCAGTTAGCTTTTGTTGAAGTCATCAGCCTAGGGCTTTGCAGACTTTTTCCAACCTACACTGTAAATGGTGTATTCAATATGTACAAGAACAATACAATAATTTGTGTGTTATTAGTTAAAACAGATTGTGTTTGTTCATTATTGTAACTTAGATGAAGACCAGACTGTATTTTAGGACATACTTTTATACTTTTACTTGCTACCATATATAATCTTTTTCTTGTTTTGTGTAATCAATTTTTTGTTAAATCAAAAAAAAATATATAACAGTATATATAACAAGGAACAACTATATGAGAGAATCAATCCAACCTTCCCTATTCTGCCTTATCCTCTTCTAAATATTTTGGCATAATCCAGTCACCAGTGAAGAGGAGAGTAAAAGGTTCACAATCGGTCCACACCAGTAGAGTGAAAAAGAACATTAGTTAATTAAAAACAGAGTCAATGGGTTTGCAGCAAACAACTGAGTAGCAGTAGTCCAAGTTTCAACTGACTTACTGGATGCACCATTAATCCATGTTGCAGGTTTAATTCAAGATGAATGAAATTATACAATCAAGACTGCAATCTGTCCAGAGGAGCAGGCTCAGATGTCTTCCATAGTTTGGAAGACAGAATATCAAGACATAATAATTTACATTTAGTGAAAACATAGGTCTAAAAGAAGGAGGAAAAGTTAAATATTTAAAGAAAAAAGAAGATAACAGGTGGCATACATTGATCCAAAAATAAACACAGACAGACTGTGCTGGAGCATGTGGAGAAAACGGTAAGATAGTAAACATAGGAGAAATCTGGAACTATGAGGAATCAATGAGAGGAGTTTGAAAGATGTTGGGTAAACAGTACATGGAAGAAAAAAATATTATTTTTGAAGACAAAGAACAAGATGCAGAGTGTAGCAAATGAATTTGTAGATTGGTGATTAGAGAAAACTTGAACTCTTACATGTTCTGTTCACTCAATTGCAATCAGATAAAGCATTTCTAAACACTGGCATTTCCTCCGATTATGGCCAAATTTCAGTCTACCACCCATATTGTCCTTATCACATACCTGCAATATCAAGGATGAGGTGGTTCAAATGGCTGTCCTGAAACCTGACAGGCATCTGAATCTTTCAAGTAGGTTCAGTAAACTGGGGCATTTTCCGTTTCTACAATTAATTTGTTGCAGTAATGTGCATAAAGAGGAATGGATAGAGAGGACCAACTTTGCCATTACATTACATTATCAATCTGATTGTGGGACAAAGGACATACTGTATCTACTCTTTCATCCCTGCTTATTGTTCTATGTAGGCAAAGCAGAACAATCTATCTGGAAGCAAATATTGGAACACAAGAGAAATATCAGAAGGTTCTCAAGTGGGTAATCGGTTCTGAGACATTTTAGAGAATGCACCCAATCACTAACAGACTTAAAATATATCATCCAGGAGAATGTTAGACTTCATTTAAGGGGTACTGATCATTAAAAGCTCTATTACATATATAAACTTTCTGGATATGTCTTTTAAAAATGCTAAAACCAATTGGTATAAACAAATCATTTATCTTTGGATGCCGCCCTCGAAATGTATGCAGTTCTTTGTGCGGAGTGGTGGATCTGAGGCTAGGGATCTGTGGCAGCAATCAGAAGATTGTTGGTTCAAATCCCTAAATGCCAGAAGTGATTCCACTCAGCTGGGCCCTTGAGCAAGACCCTTAACCAGTAATCCATTCTATTCGAACTAGTGTGGTACTGAGGTGTCACCCATTGCATTGCTGTGCTTGGGTCCTAATTTGGGAGCCTGAGGTGGTTTGTTTTTTTGTTGTGGGTGCAGCAATGCTCTGTACCAATGCATGTTCTGAACCCCTCTCTCCATGCACCTTTGGTGTTTGACTTTACTTCAGTGCAAGTTCAATGCTCGTGGGCCCAGTGTTATGTTATTGTATTAAATACAGAGATCACTGGAAGACTAGTTAAGATCTCTTGTATGAAAATGTTTCATGTGTCAGTTAGTGTTTAATGTGTCTGGATAATATGAGTATCTTCTAACATATGACATATAGCCCATTGTTTACTTTTGGTTAAATTGCATAATCTTATGGTTGAGATTACCACATTACCACCAGTGGATCTGTATCTGAATATTCAGGTACCTGTATCTACATCAGAATCTTGATTATGTTCAGGTATCTTTTAACTCATTTTTTAATATTGTTGTTTTACTTTTTTCTGAATGTTTACATTTCTAAGTTGTTTCTGCTGTGTATGTGTATGTTGATATGAGGTGTAACCAATTCTAGGACAAGTGGCCATTGCACATTCTGCTAGGCTTTAATGGCCCACCAAGCCTGTTAAAAAGCAGACTTAACAGGGTGCACACATCTAGCTGCACCTTCTCCCACTTGCATTCCAAATTAAGAGACTGAACTCCAGCTTGTACCAGGATCTGCCTGGGCTTCATCTTCTAACAAAGGTATAAATCAGAGGTGATCTCTTCAAAGACTCCATGGAACTAAGCAAGAACAAAGACATATAATTTAAGAAGCGACAACTCTGATTGACAGAAGAACTCACCTATGAGGAAAGACTGATTTTGTAACTGGAAGTGACTTTAATCCAATCAGGAGAAGGATCAACCTTCCTTCATATACTATATATACCCTACAGTTTGCAGAGAATGGCAAGTTAGGAGAAGTTTAGGAATTCTCTCAAGACATACTAACTGAAATCCCAGAGGGATTCTGAGAGAACTGTGAGATTCTTCCCAGGGGTACTCTGTGCACATTGTACAAAATTACGTTCTAAAATCCTTCTCAGAAACTAACAAGCTGTGAGTCGCTCTCTCCCTGGAGACCCATTCTTCCCTTTTGTAGATATGAAAGGCTGAGATCCAGTGTACCAAGCTAAGCACTGAGCCCTGTCTTCTGCAAATCAGCCATTACTTCAAGAAGGGAACTTTTGCATCTAAAGTCTAGTGCCAAAAGGATAGATGTTTTTCTCAATAAAGTTGCAGAGAAGACAGCAGAAGGTGAGAGGGGAAGGCAAAGCATACAAGGTATCATGATGTAAAGTGACAGAGTGTTTTCCAATGCCTTTAGAATCCTCCACTTGAATACAGATCAACAACAAAGCAACGACTCCATACAACATTAGACATTATCCTTAAAGACGTGGTATCATAAAACTAATATGTGCCAAGATAAAACAGAACTCTAAATAACCAGTTAACAGCCAACCTATATATTATATGTTTGTCTGTGTGGCAGATGGCTGGGGCCCTTGCCCGGTTGGGATGCCCCTGTGATGGAAGAACCAGGGGAGAGAACATATTCACGACAATACCTCTTCTGGAACGCGAGAGGGCAAACCTGCTGGGGCCTGTGGCCTCTGCCAGGAGGCACCTGGACAGTTCAGGAGCCTTGGACTGCAGTACTTCCGCCACAACCGAATATGCTGCCAGAAATGCATCAGAGAGCACCTGGAGCACTTCCAGGTGCATTATAAAAGAGGCTGCCTCACTCCGTTCAAGTAACCAGAGTTGGGAGGTGGAGAACAAAGTTTGCTAGGAGAGGAGTGGAGGCGGAAGACGAGAAAGAAAGAAGAAAGAGAGATATAGATAAAGGGACTTAGCAGTAGTGTTGTGCTTGCTAACTGTGTACTGTGCTCCGAAGTGGGGAAATAAAGCTGCCCCAAGAGAAATAAGCACAGTGTTAATTTGTACTTGTGTGTCTCTGAGCCTGTCTGTGCCTGGGTTTGGGGATCTGTACATCCCCGCGGCTTTCACACCTGTCTATCTGCATACAGTCTTATATGTGAATATATACTGTATATACATTTATAATTCTATAATCTTTGTGTTTAGTAATAAAGCTCATTATTTTGTTCCTTAAAATGAGTGAGATTACTTCTTGATAATGGGACCAGATCGGTTCCAAAAGGGAGAGATGTAGCTGTACTTCATCTGTAGCAGAAGAGAGGATATTGGTCTTTAACTGAACAACAGAAATGCCTCAGTTCTTAGGTAAGATTGTATGTCTGAGGAAACCTATTCATTCTGATTTTTACTAGCTATGGTGATCTGTATAGCCTTCATGTGAATGGATGCTCAAGATTTATGTGACTTATTGTCTTTTTGTAGTCATCTTTTTAAAGACATTAGCACATGGGTCTGATATACACCTGGTGTTTTGATTTATTTCTTTCTCTTTACACAGTTGAGTTTGATGTGTGTGTCCCATCTGCTTAGTGAATGCTTAGTGAATGCACCTAAGCTCTGACTTTCTGGGATTTGGGGTATTTAGTTCATTCATGTGGGCATGATTATTGCATGAAGTGTGTATTTTTGACAAAAATAAAAGATGAATCTGGCTACAGAGGTTTAATATTGCTGAGGTGCAGTTCTGATATATAGTAAGGGGTTTGGTCTATGAGACTGTGTATTGATGATATTGATTGCTTATTGGTATTTCTATTTTGATATTTTTTAGCTGTTCTAATATATTCACATTACACATTAGAAAGTGATACACATAGTAGTGTTAGAGATATGCATAATAGTGTTTGAATATAGTGTTACGCTTCTCCTAGTATGGTTTATTTCTGAGTAAATGCATATTTTGATAGACTTGGTGGTTTAGTCATGAATATCAGTCTAGAGAAAAACCCCATGTGTTTGGAGAATTGATTGGATTTGTAATTAGGAAAAAAAAGTTGAACTAGGCAAATTAAAGTGAGCCTTTAAAGAGTGGAACATCTTGGGTCCCTCACTATTAAACAAATCCCACAGCACACTGATCCCCATAAATTGACATGAAGGAAATACACAGCACTAGCCTCCTATTTAGAGAACAGGGTTATGAAATTTGAGAGTGAGAGAATTACATTTTAAGAGGGTGCAAGTAGCTTTTCAACACAATATATGATGTTTATGGCATATGACAAGATAGATCTCTAACAAAGCTTGGAAAATTTAGACTTCAGTGAGGTAAACAGAATTCTCTGAAGTGAAAAAGGGGAATCAAAAGTGGACTCTATAGGAGGAGAGAACCATGACCAAATAGGATGGAAGATGAAAGCCCAGTATTCAAATATGTCAGGTAGCAATACACCAGTACTGAATCTGTTTTGACCAGAGATTAATGTTTATGTTTTGGTTTCTTGACATATCACAAAAAGCTTGGAATCAGTAACCTGTGTTCATCCCAGTATTTAGTGATTGGGGGAAATGGCCGCATAGAATTTATGAAATTACAACAGGGTGCAATATTCATTTTGATAATGGAAAGACAAAAATGAAAAGAAAGAGAATGCTTAGACCAGCTGTTGATGGAGTGCACATCAGTGCAGATGTGACAATAGATGTTAGAGGATAGAGGATATATCTAAGACTCCTAAGGGTCTGGGACTAATAAATACTAGGATAACAGAAGGGAGGGAGGCTTGGTGATACAAACTGTATTGTATCATTCAGAGGCAAAAGTGATTACTTAGTCCAGTTGAGTTTGTAATCAGACGAGGCTTCAAAACACACAGATGGTATCAGACAGGGCATTGCCTAAGTAAAGAAGGACATCATCATTAAATAAGGATATTACATGATTGCAATTTAAAACCATAATGTGATTAAAAGCAAGTGGTCTGACAGATAAATTGAAAGGTAGGGGAGACAAAGGACAGCCTTGCCTAGCTCCCCTACTGATAGAGAAGGGACAGGAGATATTTGATTTGGACAAGGGTATTGCAGTGGGGGAAAACTTTCATTTTTTTTACAGGATGTTGGTATTTGCATGTTATTTTAAAAACATTGAGGTCTCCAGAGGGTCAAGGAAAAGCACCCCAGACTGTATTCATTTTTCATCCATCTCTGTGCAGCATATATCAAGAAATCATAATAGTGGACATTTACTGTCAATAGATGGTCAGTCTTGTCAGCCATGAATCAATGTCTGTAGTTCTACAACAAAATGTATTTTGATATTCATTAAAGCACATTGAAGCCCTTCCCTATTAAAAATAAAGATTGGCCTAGATGTTGCCCAAGGCTTTCTAGCCATACTTGGAAGGATGCTTTTCTCAGAAACAGAAAGCAGAAAAGGACAATTATTTTAAAGCAGAAGCAGCTCATACATTCTGTGGCCAACTGCAGTGAGAGAGTGAGCCTTATGATGGAGCAAAGCAATAAAGGGTTTAAGGTAAAAAGTGCAAAGTTATGTCAGCAGCTTTTACTACACCATGAGGATTGCAGATGTCACTCCTACCAAATGGCTGCTCAGAGAAAACCCACTGAAGGCGTTTTTAAAAATTTAGACCATATAAAGTGTCAAAATTAAAGAGGCCAATTCAAAATGGTAATGTTTATCATCATATAATTCCTGCTGCCTCACATTCCTGCGTATAAACATAAACATTTAGCAGTAGGTTAAATTATTGGTTCATTTTACACTGACAACTAAAGATTGGAACTAAAGATAAATCCAAACAATGAGTGATTATATTGCATATAAAAAACTAAGAGTTACTTATGTAAAAGACAGGACTATCAAATGTTAAAGAAGTGGTATTGATGGGATTTGATTTTTTTTATAGGATAAAACACATGCTATAGGAATGGTAAATATTTATGTTAGGGGAGTCTTCCTCACCACTGTAAAGAAAATGTGACATTTGACTTTATCACTGCTGTAAAAAGCAAAGACCAGTTTTAATTAATTAGTATTAAATAAGTGTGTTAATCCCCCTTTTTTCAGTGCTTAAAGCAAATATTGTGTTATATGAGTGTAGATGATATGAAATGCCAGATGCGATATTGCTCCTATTATTGAGATTTTATCAAAGCAGTACTTAATAATGGAAACAGATCCCTGAAAACAGTTTTCTGCAGGTTCTTCTTTTAAAATCATAGCAGAATACAGTACACTTTAAAATTTGCAGCTTACCTTAGCATCAGGAGAGTGGCATAGCATTGTTACATAACCCTGAGTTTTTTGTTATCATAAGGTACTTTATTTTAGCCACCAGAGGGCATCTAGGACTGTTGACAGGAAAAATACACCCAAACCCAACAGCATAATTTCACAAAGGTAAACATGCTCATATGCCATACAGGCAGAGCTAGGGTGTATTTTTTTGATCAAAGCCAAAAAGTTTAAGTGCAGAACTTTTCAGAATCTGATGACTTTTTCTGCAGTAATACAGTCATCTTTATTTATTTTATGGTATTAAAGAAGTATTTTTTATTTTTCTGTTGATACTTTGAATTTTTATATATAATCATGAACTGTAACAACAGTCATCTTAAGCAACAGAGTTGCATGTTTCTTTGTATGGATTTTGTTACTAAGTGAACACTAAATAATCCATGAGAGAATTTCTTCAAGCAATAGTAAATATGAAAAAGTCATAATAATCACATCTTTATGGTTGAAATAAAAGTAAACTCACTTAAAGGGAATACAGTAGTTTCATTAAGTGTATACTCAATATTAAATTATCTAATTTCATGATTGCAATTGTGGACATTTAATTTTCTCCAATACTTAAAAAAAATTATTTTATAATCTTACAAGAACAGAAAATTAGAAAGTGGAAAATTATATTAAGAACAGTCTAACTAATGGATTTATCAAAGCATCCGTCAGTCACATGGGTGCTGTGTTTTTCTAGTGTAGATGGAGAAAAAAAGATGAATTTCTTCATCCAATAATTGACTGAAAAAAATGTACTTTAAAAATAATTATGCAACTTCTTTAATTTCACCTTACTAAATCAGATGAGTCACTGCATTT
Source organism: Polypterus senegalus (assembly GCF_016835505.1). NCBI lineage: Eukaryota > Metazoa > Chordata > Cladistia > Polypteriformes > Polypteridae > Polypterus > Polypterus senegalus. Next base: position 47,322,149 of record NC_053159.1, read on the forward strand.
TCTAAGTTATATCTCAGTAGGGCAAGTAACTTCATTTGAACTAAGGAAGGTTACAAGTTTGAGTAACTGGTCTGGAAAAAGATAAGTCAGGGAACAGTGAGCCATACAAAAAGTGAAATACCATTAGATGAGAAAGCTTAGATAAAGCACATCATCCCCTTCTCAAACTCTTCCTTCACAAAATAAAACTAAATATTGCATAGTAGATTGCAGTTACTAAGCAACTATATGAAGAGAAAAATCATAGTATAACAGAAAAAAACTTGTTTTACAGGAGAAAATTAAGGGTTCTTGAAGAAGCAAGCTCAATAAGCTGTTTTGAAGGTAATATTACAATATTCTTCAATAGAAATTCCTTGATGTTTAAATTGGTGATGTGAAAGGTAACTCGATGATTTTTTTTTATTTACACCCTGTTCAGTTTAAGATAAATGTGTAAAGCATTATGGCAAAGTATGTGTAAACTTATACAATTTAACGCATTTGTTAGTGAGGAAGAATCAAAATACTTCCATTCTGTTTAGATAACATTGCCTCTTGTCAAGCAGAAGGCAGAATAAGTGAGACAGCACTATGTTTAAGGTGTGTGTCTTCTCCTGGCATGTGCTGGGTTAATGAACAACTCGTTATTGGCTGGCATGTTTAAGTGTTCATGGATATGCTCTCTGAAGGACTGGTGCATTGTATTTGATGCTGCTGGAACTGGTTCAGGTCCCTGAGATAATAATATTAGATTATGCAATGTAGAAATGGATGGAGATATGATGAAAGAATGAACAAAATTGCAAAAAATAGTATACATAATAAGTGTTATTGCATTTACTGACTAATAATTACAGCTAACCAGATTTATATTTAAGTAATTCATGAAAATATATTACCAAAACTAAAATTACAATTAACTGAAGTGAAATAAGCAAAGCTCTGTATTCCAAATATTCTTTAAACAAAATATTTAAATGTTTTAGAATGGAACATTTAAAGTATATTCCGATGCCTATTATCTATATATACTGCTCAAAAGAATTAAAGGAACACTTATTAATCAGAGTATAGCATAAAGTCAATGAAATTTATGGGATATTAATCTGGTCAGTTAAGTAGCAGAGGGGGTTGTTAATCAGTTTCAGCTGCTGTGGTGTTAATGAAATTAACAACAGATGCACTAGAGGGGCAACAATGAGATGACCCCCAAAACAGGAATGGTTTAACAGGTGGAGGCCCAAGACATTTTTCCCTCCTCATCTTTTCTGACTGTTTCTTCACTAGTTTTGCATTTGGCTACAGTCAGTGTCACTACTGGTAGCATGAGGCGATACCTGGACCCTACAGAGGTTGCACAGGTAGTCCAACTTCTCCAGGATGGCACATCAATACGTGTCATTGCCAGAAGGTTTGCGGTGTCTCCCTGCACAGTCTCAAGGGCATGGAGGAGACTCTAGGAGACAAGCAGTTACTCTAGGAGAGCTGGAGAGGGCCATAGAAGGTCCATAACCCATCAGCAGGACCAGTATCTGCTCCTTTGGGCAAGGAGGAACAGGATGAGCACTGCCAGAGCCCTACAAAATGACCTCCAGCAGGCCACTGGTGTGAATGTCTCTGACCAAACAACCAGAAAGACTTCATGAGGGTGACCCAAGGGCCCCATGTCCTCTAATGGGCCCTGAGCTCACTGCCCAGCAGCATGCAGCTCGATTGGCATTCGCCATAGAATACCAGAATTGGCAGATGCACCACTGGTGCCCTGTGCTTTTTACAAATGAGAGCAGGTTCACCCTGAGCACGTGACAGAAGTGAAAGGGTCTGGAGAAGCCATGGAGAACATTATGCTGCCTGTAACATCATTCAGCATGAGCAGTTTGGTGGTGGGTTAATGATTGTCTGGGGTGGCATATCCATGGAGGGTCACACAGACCGCTACAGGCTTGACAAAGGCACCTTGGCTGCCATTAGGTATCAGGATGAAATCCTTGGACCCATTGTCAGACCCTATGCTGGTACAGTGGCTCCTGGTGCACGACAATTCCTGGCCTCATGTGGTGAGAGTATGCAGGCAGTTCCTGGAGGATGAAGGAATTGATACCATTGACTGGCCACCACACTTTCCTGACCTAAATCCAATAGAACACCTTTGGGACATTATGTTTTGGTCCATCCAATGCCACCAGGTTGCACCTCAGACTGTCCAGGAGCTCAGTGATGCCCTGGTCCAGATCTGGGAGGAGATCCCCCACAACACCATCTGTCATCTCATTAGAAGCATGCACCAATGTTGTCAGGCATGTATACAAGAACACAGGGGCCATACAAAGTGCTGCGTACAATTTTGAGTTGCTGCAATTAAATCTTGGCAAAATGGACTAGCCTGCCACATAATTTTTCACTCTGATTTTTGGGGCGTCTTTGAATTCAGGGCTCTGTAGGTTGATCATTTTCATTTCCATCAAACGATGTGGCATCCTTTCGTTCCTAACACATTACCCAGTCTATATCAGTATAGATATCCAGGAGGATTTCTTTTTCCCATTGAGATCTGATGTGTTTTCAAAGTGTTCCTTTAATTTTTTTGAGCAGTTTATATAATTCACTAAGGCAAGACACCCATGGAAAGCATGCCGGAAGGGGCGTGGATTCACTAAGCCGCCGACAAGTAAGACACCTATGGCGCACGCAGGAAGGAGCCACGCCCACCAACTCCAAGACCATTGGATATGACGACAACTCACAGAGCCACGGCCACCAACTCGGACGAGACGACACAGAAAAAACGCCGTCATTTATATTCGTTTGTTGTCACCTCCGAGCCACGTTGACTGTTCATAGAGGCATGTTTCTCGTGGAGGTGAATCGCCATATGCAGCGTGTAAAACGGTTTGCGAGGGGTATCCCATGGGATCCTTAAAACAACCCTTTACAACTGAGGTTAAAACACAATGAAGTGAGCAGTCTTTAAAAAACGAGTTTTCAGTTACGACGCACGACCACATGCCTCATAGCAAACTGTTTTACATGCTACATACAGCAATTCGCGCTACTACCGTGGTCGGGTGTCTTGGTGGATTATATATAGAAAGGCAGCCAAAACCGCACAGAGCAATGAAAAATCTACGTGAGTCACAGGTGCATGTGGACTCTGCAAAGACAACAACGACTCAAGTGATGAGTTGGAGGTGGGCACATGAGCAGGCAGGGCGCAATGGCGGTCGGCCAGTTTTCAGTCACGGACGATTGTATGTTGCGTTGGTTTCAGCATGTGCTGAGAAGAGATGCCGGGTATATTGGGAAAAGGATGCTAAGGATAGATCTGCCAGGCAAGAGGAAAAGACGAAGGAATAAGAGAAGGTCTATGGATGTGGTGAGAGAGGGTATTAGGGGATGACTATAACAGAGCAAGATGCAGAGGACAGGAAGATATGGAAAAAAAGGATCCACTATGGCAACACCTAACGGGAGCAGATGAAAGAAGTAGAAGGGAGGCCTAATGATCTACCTCATTTCTAAGCAAAAGAGTTAATAAAGTTAATGATGTATTCTGCATTCTGCTAATCCATATTGCCCAACACTGGATACATTGTTAGTTTTTATAATAATAGTGTTATTATACATCTTGCCTGAAGAAGGGGCCTGAGTTGCCTCAAAAGCTTGCATATTGTAATCTTTTTAGTTAGCCAATAAAAGGTGTCATTTTGCTTGGCTTTTCTCTACATTCATAATGGCTAACACGGTACAACACCCTAGTACTAATAACAGTGTTGAAATTATAAAAGAAAGCCAAAAATAGTTGTTTCAAAATATAACTTTACCATTTATGTGTGTGGTGCATTCTACATTGCATCTGAACAGTGATATAGTCATCTCATATAGCTTAGGATGGCTGTTGACCCCAGAATTGATACCAAGGATAAGAGCAAGATGGTAACCTACGATTAGTTTTTAATCTTATTTGTATCTGAGCCAGTAGGTGAATTGAGCAAATGTTTTCAATTGTATTGTCTTGATAGTAGGGGGTAGGCTATTAAAGATCTTTAGTGTTACTTGCATTCCAACTGGCAAGGTCATGAAAAAAGTTAAAAGTTGGGATAGTTAATCTGGTGGACGAATATAAAGAGATCATTTAACATATGATGTTATTTTGAGGCAAACTGACAATAGATTGGAAATAGTGTTGATTGGCGAAATTTGCCAAAGTGTTTTTTGCAGCGAATATGCTGTGTTCACTGTTAACCTTGTTCACCAAATATTTTCCAAGAAATTTGCCGTGTATCCAGCTTAGGTGAACATTATTTTCAGAGTGCCTCATGATGCTTTGTGAGGTCAGCATGACATCACAGAACTGCTCGAGCCATGTGCCGAACTTTCACGAGTGCATGCTGTAAGATTGTTCTCACTCTGCTTCAGTCATGCATGGTGTTGCGCCCTGCTCATTACTCCAGCCTTCCACACAGCATGCGTGGAAAAAAAAAATTATGGTATTTTGATTTGATGGGTACATTAGCTGACCATAATGAGAATATTATGAGTGCAGGTATCCATTGACTTGTGTATGGGTTACATTCTGGTAGTAGGGATGCAAGTCAGTACAGATGTATCTCACAGATGAGAGGTCAAATATTTTTCAAAATTGTCATTATTGCAGTGTGGGAATAGCAAAAGCTGTGTGCAACAGCATTTACTGATTTACCACTTTCATTTTGTTTGATAACTTTTAAGTCTGTGTTTGCAAAGTCTAACACAACAAAAATGAAGAATCAAACCCACATTTAAACATGAACAAAGAAAAACAGAAAATGGTGAAAATGGTGCATTACTATATCCAAAACACCCACTATCCTGACATTTTCCTCTGGCCACCATTAGTCAAACAGACATTTCTTTACACATTGAAACTGTAATTGATCAGACGTATATGTTTGTAAGATAAAAAAAAAAGGTTTGTCATTTCTATAATTTTTGAATTTGTACTGTAATGTATATTAATTATTAATTTTATCTTTGGCAATTTACAGTTTTCTACAATTTTTTTTACCTATTGACTTGAAATTTGGTACACATATACTATGTGCCATTTACTATCCGCTTTCGGGGGTGATGATTTTTATTACTCTTTTTATTTTTATTTTATTTTATTGTAGAATGAATTCTCAGCAGCGCACAGCAGGGTGGCCGTGTGGCGCATGCGTATAGTCGCCGTTCTCATTCCCTACCACCTTCACTAATCATTCTTGAGGCAGATTGAAGACTTAAGTACCAGCTTAAGTGGAAAATTAATGAAAATGTACTAAGTAATTGCAACACAAAAACTAATTTAATCAGTTTTAACATGAAAAGATGCCGACGAAAGAAGAGAAGAAGCGGGTGGAGAAAAGAAGAGCTGCTCAGAAAGCGCATCAACCACTGAGCAAATGAATGCTAAACGTACAGAGAAAGAGTATGAAACTAGGAATGCTCACGTCAAGTGTATTCACTGCACGTTATCGTGCAGTACGGCGTTACTGGTAAAGTATATTAACCTTTCCCTGATGCTTCCCATTTCTATAGTGTGATGTGAACATGTAATAGTTTGTTGACGATTGTCCAATCAGATTAGATTAAAAAAAAAATATTAAAAAAACTAATACTAAAAAATATGGGAGTGTCTGGGGTGCAGAAAGCTGTGTCCCAGGAATAATCTGAAAGCAACAAATTAAAGGTCAGCTTCATGTCACCTGCTTGCCAAAAGATTAAGGACTTACATACACTCTCATTTGGCCAGTGTCTTTCAATCAGGACATACAGGTATTCACACAGCAATAAAACAAATACAAGTCAGAACCAATATTAATGGATGTTGACATGTGCTGACACCAGGCACATTGTGCAAAAAACAGATGTATTTCTTGATTATTTTGCATTACCTAATTAATTTAAGTATGGTTTTTAAAATATTTAGAGAGGGGCAGCACTGCATTACAAACCTCCACTGGTGAGGGGGCTACATAGCTGCTCCTATTATTCAGTTACTGCTGTGTAAGAAGAACATGCCAAATGCTTGTTTGGTCTTAGTAAGACTTAAAAAGCACCAATAAAAAGATTAAAATATATGCTAATAACAGTGCATCTTATTTGTAATACATAGCAAAATGTCACTAATAGATGAACAATAGCAAATATGACATAAAGGAGGCTCAGCCTCATGTTAACTTGAAAACATTTGTTGAGTTATCTTTTCTCTTTTTTCGTCTTTATTTTGACCCATAGTCTTATGTAGCCTGTTATTTTCTCTTTCTTTTGATCTTTGCAAATTATAGAATTTCTATTTTTAATTTGATATCAAACTACACAACTGTTCTTACATTAAAAAATAATACATGAAAATTCCATATGGCATGCATAAAAAATTAGATACACATACAAAACCTGGCACCAGTCTCTGATAGCACTTCATCTCAACGAGTAAGTGCCTCTGGTCTGTAGTCTTTCAGACAGTCCATTTTTGATTTCTTAGGCACAGGGATAATTGTTGTATTTTTGAAGAAGCCAGACTCTCTCACTGAAATATTAATAGTGCCAACTAATTGCCAAACACCAAATACCAAGTAATTGGTTGCCATCAGTATTTAAAGCATGCCCTAACATTCCTCCTGGATATGATGCCTCATTAATTTAAAGTTTTAAATAAAAACAAAGTTTTAAACTGTGTAAAAGCCATCCTTACATCATATACAGAAACAAAGAAAGATGTAATGCTGCAGAAAATTGAATGGCGGGCTGCTTGTTGTCACTTGTTGGTCAAAATGGGCATTGAAAGCATTAAATTGGTCTTTATTAGAAAACTGGATTCAATTTTACTGTGTAGTCTGCAAGTGTTGTGATACCTGTTCAAAAAACTGAAAATGGGGATGTTGGCCATAAAATAAGAAATGTCAGTACTTTGCAAAATCCAGAAACAAACTTCTCCCAGACAGCTTAGCCCCAAACCTAGACCAAAATGGCCCTCATACTTTTATAAAATCTCAGAATACTCAATAAATGCCTATTAGAAGAAATGGCGACTGTAAAAGTCTTTTTTTTTTTGGGGAAAAAAAACTAAACTTCTATATGCTTCAACAGTTTATCATGAAAGAAGAATAAAGGAGACATAAACGAGCATATAACAATCAAAAAGGTTAGACTAAAAGTCAAACCATAGCAAACAAGGCCAGTCCATAATCCAAGGTCAGAATCCAAATACACAGAACAAAATATCACAATAACACTCAAAGTCACTCTGAAGGATCTTAATCCTAAACCTGAGAATATTGGCTAAGGTCGGTCCGTCAGCAATGACATCATGGTGGCCCTGCCTCTTGGGGTTCCACCATAAAACACAAGGGAAAAATAAGTTAAACAAAATATTACTTATGAAATAACATGTAAACAAGAAAACAAAACTGCAATTAATAGCAATCCTTACAAAACATTAACAAAAACACAAAAAGGTTATATTAAATGACAACAAACTTGAGTCAGGTTTCACAGTAAGCATTATTAATCCCTGCCAAAGTTTTCACAAGTTGTTATGGCTTCTAAATTCCTTCTCTAGTTCTCTCCTGTACTGACGTTTAACCAGTTTGAATGCTTTTCCGAGTTTGTATCTTCATTTCTTTTATATTTCCATATCATAATTTTGAACTGCACATCATAAATATGAATCTGCTAAAGTCATAAGCATAATAGGAAACATGTTGCAATTCAGAGATCTCAGAGCTGATCACACAGTCTACAATTTTATGTTATGTGTTATGTTATGTTATGTTATGTTATGTTAACACTCCTTATTATTAATGCCAGATAAAATTAATCCTGACAGTTTGGTTTCTTATGTTATAGGTTATAAAGGGTCAGATACCCAGTTAAGCAGAGATCCAGTGTCACATTTGAGGCTCAGATAAACCTAATTGTAGACACAATATGATAATAATAACAGTGAAACCTGAATTTAAATATACGTGCTATACCAATCACAGTACAGTATTCCTTCTACCCTGAATCATTTCATATAGAAGCAACATAATTAATCAAGTGTGTTAAACAAATAAATTATATATATCAGAACAATGAATAAAAATGTCTAAACAATGCATACAAATAAAATTTTTAAATCCATAATAATAAGTCTTTACATCAGGATGTGTGACAATAGATAACATAAAAACAGTTTTTCCCATCTATCCTTAGAAATAAGGTATTCAGATTCTGAAACTAAGTCCCAAGAGGATGAAAAAATGTATAGTTTACCAGACTGTGATGCTAACTGGGGAACATCCATGATGGGGATCAGGGATTCCTTCCATAAGCTCCCATCAACAGATTTTCAGGGCTGATGTTAATATCTTCTGCTGTTACAAAATGAACTGATACCATGCTAGCTTGTTGTTATACGAAAATAATGTGGAAATTTTCTTATGTGTTGGCCAATGACTTTGATGATAATGCTGATGATAATCTAAATACAAACTACACAACAATTGAACCAACACACACCATTCCTGGCTTTCTGAAAATGCAGAAACCTGCTCCTGTGGCTGTGTTAGACAAAAATGTGTTAATTTATTCTTCCATTAACAACAGTTACACAGAATATAGCCTTTTTAATACATACTTAACATGTAAAGGTTACAAGGTTAGGCATAGTTCTAAAAAAAAGTCTGTTATTGTCTGCAGAGACCCTGACATTTTTAGATTTATCTGTCAAGATCTGATCCTCCTATTGCAAATATGAAAAGCATTGTGAAATTAATTGATGATAATAAAACATACAGAGAACATACACAAAAATGCTCTCATAAATGCTGATTATGATGTTATATTGTGTGAAAAAGCTATATACAAATTCATCTATTGATTGACACAGCATTTCATTTAATGACATGATACCACAGTATTATTAGGGCAGAGGCTTTACACAAATTAATTGATATTCTGGTTCACGTTGCACTGTTCTCTTCTGGCTTATGATCCAGACTGTTGAAGAAACAAGTGCTGTATCTGGAAACAGATTCAAGATTTAAAGCCAAAATCAAAATTTAGATAAGAGCTTTTTTACTTCAAAAGTAGATTGGATTGGATTGGATCATAAACACATTTAATTCACTTTGATTGCTTTAAAGTATATGCTTTGCATTCTTTAAAATGCTAAAATTGAATGTTATAATCAATTCAAATTGGGGGAGTTGTCAATGTTGAGTCTGCCCCTTCTCCCCACATTTACAAGGGTTTCCTCAAGGGCCGTTTGTTTCCTCCCACAGTCCCATGGCATGTAGTTAAGGACAGTTGAGCAATCTAATTACCCTGGTGTAAGTGGTAAATGTGTATTTGGCTATTCAACAGCTGGCACTTAATCTGTACCCATTTCTAGTCCAGATTCCCTTAGACCATGAACAGAACAGACTAGGTAAGAAAATGGTGAATTTTGCAAAATCACTAAACCGTTATCCAACTGATTTTTGCAGTCATAGGACCATCTGTATCCTCACTTAAATTTTTCTAAATTTCTCTGGAAATATTTTTTGCGCTAATTATGTGACAACACATATGTAATAATCTTTTCTTGGAGGTTTCAGTGCTTTCATGATTATTTACAAGTACAGTAATCCCTCCTCGATCGCGGGGGTTGCGTTCCAGAACCCCCCGCAATGGGTGAAAATCCGCAAAGTAGAGACCATATGTTTGTATGGTTATTTTTATTATATTTTAAGCCCTTAGAAACTCTCCCACACTGTTTATAAATATTCTCCACACAGTTATAAAGTAAACCCTCGTTTATCACGGTTAATCCGCTCCAGACAGATAAATGAATTTCCATGAAGTAGGATTCTTTATTTATAAATCTAATATGTTCGCAGTTAGAGCATTGAAAACCTGTTTACGACCTTCTAAATACATTTTTAAACATTATTAGAGCCCTCTAGTCATGAAATAACACCCTTTATTCAAAAATTTAAACTGTGCTCCATGACAAGACAGTGATGACAGTTCTTACTCACAATTAAAAGAATGCAAACATATCTTCCTCTTCAAGGTGCGCGTCAGGAGCGGAGAATGTCAGACAGAGAGAGTAAAGTAAACAATCAAAAATCAATAGGGCTGCTGGGCTTTTAAGTATGCAAGCACCGCGATAAAGCGGCTGCAATGAAGAGATCACTGTGAAGGTAGCCTTTCAGCATTTTTTAGAGGAGCACAACAGGAGTACAAACAGCCCCTCTGCTCACACCCCCTCCGTCAGGAGCAGAGAATGTCAGAGAGAGTGAGAGAGACAGAGAAAAGCAAACAATGAAAAATCAATACAGGCTGTTAGAGCTTTTAAGTGTGCGCGTGGGAAGCATATCGTATATCATTGAGGAGTTTTATTTAATATGTAATATGTGCTCTGATTGAGTAGCTTCTCAGCCATCCGCCAATAGCGTCCCTTGTATGAAATCAACTGGGCAAACAAACTGAGGAAGCATGTAACATAAATTGAAAGACCCATTGTCTGCAGAAATCTGCGAACCAGCGAAAAATCTGTGATATATCTTTAGATGTGCTTACATTTAAAATCCACGATGGAGTGAAGCCACGAAAGTCGAAGCGCAATATAGCGAGGGATCACTGTACACGAATTTAATTAATGTGTGGTGATGTATTCAATTGCATCAGTTTCATTATGATACTAGACTATTATTTTGTTTTTAACATAGCTCATAATGTTTAAATCAATGGAATATCAATACTATATTCCTAATAGTACTAGTCATTTATATGTAAAATATGGATAGATTCCTCGTTTGAAGGGTATATTTGTACTGTTAATTATGTGCCAAAACCCACTTTATAAACAAACAATTGTATTCTATCATATGCTTTATATGACATACCAGTTTATTTATACCCTCCTCATTTTCTCTGTAAAACCAAAATATGTACACAGGGTATGCCCTTGCAAATCTAAGAGTTCAAGCTGGTGAGAAGCCCACCTAAGGTTTGAAATGTACTGTACCTATTTATAGGCATGCAAGTTGTAATCATATTATAATAAATGAGTATTTCAATTGCACAGATTAAAGAAAAGCAACACAATTTTGCTTCATACCAGAAAGACTACATAATTATGAAGTCTGAGCAGCGTCAATAAAATCAAACTACGGTCATGTGGGCTTTTTGAAGCAGATTATTTAATGAATACATTTCTGTATTTTAATTCAGTGTTTAGTAATTGAATGCTCTTCATGCATTCTTTAACATTTTCAGAATGTTCTCTTCTCATGTGAAAGTGAAGGATTTGTACATCCCTTGGCAGAAGGGCCAGGGAATTATGGTCAGCAAATATTTGGCCTTTCAGTGATGTATAGTTCAGATATAGGTTTGGCATCATTTCTGCATGCCTTCTAAATATAGATGCCATAGAATAGGAGTAAATATATGTTTTTTACAGTAATAAATGGGTGTTGCTGTCTAAATTGCAATCATACATAACTTAAATATCTTCAAAAACAATTACATTAATTTAGTTGTATAAGCAGCACGTTTAAAAAGGGGTTACTGCTTACAGTCTATAATTCCTTTAAAGTCTTCTCCTTGTCTGTTGGCAAGATTTTCATTAGAGAAAATTGTGAGAAATTATAAAAGTTTTCTCAGAGTCCGAAGCTGAAATAGGTCAAATAGATTTTTTGTGTATAATCTGTGATCTGCACCCCATGTGAATTCAAGTGCAAATCATGAGATTTAAGAAGTAAACATTCATTTCTAAGTGCAAAACTTAACTTTCTCGGATACAATACATTAAATTAGCAATACATATTTTTATGCAAAACATTGTGCAGCCCAAGTCAAACTTAATTTTCTATTGGATCCTTAAGACATTTTCTCTACAAGGTACATATTTAGACACAACACATTAATGCATATACAAAATTCTTGTTTATTTGCTAAATCTTAACAGATTAACACAAATAAAACTGCAAATATACAGTAACATGTGCAAACCATCTGGGCACCTTATATCACAGTCCTAAGCCAGCATGGTGGCACACTGGTCAACACTTCTGTCTCACAGATCCCACACCCAGCTGTTATCTATGCAGAGTTTGCATGTTCTTCTTGTCTCCAAAAAGGTTTTCATCCAAGTACTCTAAATTTGCTCCCATGTTTCCACTGGTGTGTGTGTGTCAAGTTAATTGATAATTCTGATTTGTTCTGAATTGGCACTGCCCCCTGCTCGCTTTGCTTGCTCGCCAACCCCCGGTTTTGGTTAACCTGAAATACATTTTAAAGGGATTCTTTTTTTCTTTGTAATTGTTACATATGCATTATGTTCACTTTTAATTTAAAACGTCAGTAAAAACAATATTTGGAATTAACTTTTCTTCCAGATCGCACTGAATTTTGTTTCCTTGTTTGGTCTTACATCGTGATAATGCAACGTATAACTGGCCATGAGTGAATATTGTTTCTTTCTCTCTCTTTCTTCTTCGATTTGTTGTTTATGTAGTTCAACTTTCTATTTTAAATAATTGTCTTTTATTTGTGACCCCATTTGGACCTACTCGTTTTATTTATTATTTTTCTTTATTGCCTTTTTGGTGTCTTTTCAACGTGTAGATCATTCTTCTTCGCTTACATTCCTTTTTTTCATTTTTTGTATTCTTTTCCCTCCATTGCTTTTTTGTTTCTTCCCATCTTGCTGCTCTTTCTGTTTCGGTTAGTCGTGTAAGTGTCATCTTTAACTTATCATTTTTTTTAAGCTGCTCTTTGTTCTTTGGCAATTCTAAATTGGCCCTAATGTGTGCTTGGTGTGTTTGTGTGTGTCCTGCGGTGGGTTGGCACCCTGCCTGGGATTGGTTCCTGCCTTGTGCCCTGTGTTGGCTGGAATTGGCTCCAGCAGACCCCCGTGACCCTGTGTTCGGATTCAGCGGGTTGGAAAATGGATGGATGGATGGTTCTTTGTTCTACGCTTAATCATGTTGCGGGACGCGAAAGTGTCTCTCTGAAGTGTCTCTCTTTAATGTCTCTCTATCTCTCTGTCTCTTTTCAAATCTGTCTGAGATGGATGTCAGTATGACGTGACTTGACCATGTCGTCGGGACGTGAAAGTATCTTTCTGAAGTGTGGTGTCGAGGGATGTTAAAGTGTCTCTCTCTGAAGTGTCTGTCTGTCTCTCTTCAAAAGATCACGTCTCGTTGCCCAAAAGTCTCGTCCCAATTTTTTTTTTTTTTAATAAGGGTTAGAAAATGGATGGATGAAAGATTTATTTATTTATTTATTTTAGGCATCTCTACCTTGCTCAGCTCTTTCATGTCAAAATATACTTTACCTCTGGACATTGATTGAAACTTGCAGTTTGACTGGGGTGCCCAGACGTTTGGTTACAGATGTATATAATAAACACGTAAAATAAAATCAAAATTAAAAACTGATGAACATTCACAGATTCAGAAAGTCTGTATTATTGCTTTACCATAAACAAGTCCCCTAAATTTCCTGTGCTTTAATCATATGAATATAAACAAAGTGTTCTACTGAATATGCAATTTATCTGAAATGCCCTCAGTAAGATGTGAGAGCCTGCTGGTGGCTGAATCCGTATCAGCCAAAGCTTAGTAGAATATCTACTATGAAAACTAATGGTGCTGAAAATGGTCAGTCATAATAAAGGCATCAGACAGAAGAGATTTAAAATATGTTTCTGATTTTTGTTTTTATTGTTTAAAACCACTGACAATGAAATTATAATAAATTTTGTCTAATTAAGCATTTCATTTAAACTGAATATTGATTTTCCAGTTCAAACAAATATTTCATTTACTTTTACTTTTAAATAAGGTTGTTTTTAAGTCTATTAATTGTAAGTTTATATGCAAATACTTGTTTTAATGTGAAACCTTCCAAATATATGTGAAAGCATAAATTGTGTGACAAATATTTTGCATTACATTAATTTTTTTTATCTGTAAGTATGACAAAAAGACTGCAAACAGTTCTGACCAGAGTGCAAGTAGCTTCCGAAAACATGATTATTGACCCAATTACAATTCTATATGCATGGTTGAAATAATAGCAAGATGGTGAGCATCTCTGCTCCATAACAATGGGTTCCAATAACCACTTGGTCTCTGTGTGACTATGGTTTCCTCCATATTGGCAAAAATAATACAATTTAAATTAATTCACAAGTATAAACTGTTCTAGTAGGAAATGGTTGTCTTGCAATTCCCTGTTAGATGTTGTTTCCTGCTTTGCTCCCAGTGTTGCCAGGTCAGGCTTTGCAGACTCAGAAAATAAATGAAAGAATGTGTTTCACCTCTTCAGTGGTAGGACGTTCTGTTAAGCAAGAGTTTGTAGCTGCATTTAAACTTGCAGTGGAAAAAGTGAGTTCAGAAAATGGATGGATGTTTTTTTTCTTACTATGCTTTTTTGTGAACATTATTCCTACTTATTAAATGTAAATTTAATAATGCATACGGTTTTTATGACCTTTGGCATTATTCAAAATAGAACGCTAATTAAATAATAAATAAACTAATAAATGGTTAAATAATTTTCCTTTTTTAAAAATTTCAAGAAGCATCCATCTCTTTTCTTTTATTATTGACTAGTGTTACCTTTAACCAATTCACAGCCTTGTGATTCTTTAATTAAAGAATCTTACTATATGTCACCCCTATGATGTCATTTTGTGCACAGTCTAGGGACTCTGATTAGCAATTACATTTACAAAAAACTAACACACACACACACACATATATATATATATAAACAATAAAGCTACACTGGAATCACCGTTTCATTAAAAAGGAAAAAAATCTAGGCTACTTAAGATAAATTAGATGCAATGGATTAATTAACAAGAACATCCTCTGGGACTAAGCCCTTTGACACTGGCTCCAAAAAAAGGGGCATGTGGTACTTTCTTGCCAAAACAGTTTAGTAAACAGCAGCAGTGACAAGCAATGACCCTTGTTAAAGCAGAGTGAAATTCATGTTACATTAACCTTTCACCTCCCAACATTTAACGGCAATATGAAGAAACACGTTATTGCTTCTTACCAGGCTTTTGGCAGATGGTATTTAAAAATGTTTCCTTTCCTCTCATATAAATAAGTCCCACCAAGAAAACATTTCATACTTAATGGATGTCATCCATTCCTACTTTAAGAAAATAAAAATTAAAACACCACTTAGGGAAGTAAAAATAAAGCAAAAAATTCCCTGATATCTATTGGTCAACTGCTTTGCCACTACTGCAATAAAAAAGCTCAAGTGCAGTAACAAATGCTGGTCATATATTGCAATATTTGTTTATCCATTAAATCTTGGCAGCATTTATTATTTTTAGGAAATAATTTGGTAACACTTTAATTTAGGTACTGCATACATGCACTATTACTCATTTACTGTTATGTAACAAGACCTTAAAAAAGGCTTTTTTAATCTTAATTATGGTTATAAAGCATCAGTAAAGTGGTTATTTATCTCTGTTATGTGTGACATTTGAGTTTAAATGTCTTAAAATTACTTATGAATATGAGTGATTCTCAGGTCTTATAATGAAGTATGCAATATCAAGAGACATATAAGTCACTTAGGACCATTCCAAAGTGACCTTCTTTTAGTAGGCCATATTGTACAGATGAATATCCACTTTACTTATACTTTATAAGGGTAAGTTCTTGTGACATAAGAGAAAATGTGTCATAGATGTGTTTTTGCAATACCTTAACCAAAGTTTTACCATAATTGGATAAATCATGAGAGCATGAGAAGACACAAAATGCTTTGATCACATCCTGCAGTCTAGTACTGTATGTCCTGTCATATCCTATTGTAAAACAGACATTTAAAGATTATTAAAATGCTTCTTTCAGCCACACTGCGTAATAACTTTTATCAACATTTCAGTAATTTAGGGTTAAAAATACTTGATTAACTGTGATGTTATAATAAAAAACAGGTCTTCAAAGAATTGAAGGTTTGAACATATTCATTATATTCTCTGTAATTTACTACTTCAGTCCTTTAAATATTGAAATGTAATGATGAGAATGTTTTCTAAGATGAGATTCTCAGGCCATATGTCAGTTCATCTTGTTTTCGAGGTTTCATCATGGCAATAATCAATTTACAGCCTCACCATACACCACAGTATAAATTCCTACAATACGTAATTCAAACATGTGTAGTGTAGTTTTTAACTACTGGCATAACCAGAGCACCTGTTACAACCAATGAAATGGCAAAATAATGGAAAAGGTAAGAAAGTGATGTTTTTAGTGCAAGGAAAGGATGAGGTTAAACTGACAACAGATGAAATGGAGTCCAGAGGCTTCTCCCCTATCACTGGTTTGTGGCAGCAACAAAATGTATTTAGAATTGTGTGCTTGTAATTCCAGTTCTCTTTAATTTGCTACATTTGCTACTTAGCATACTACAGCTACTTCTCATATTTTATCTTCGAAACAAATACCTGCACATCTGCTAGCTGGTTTGAATACCCTCAAACATAAAGTGCATAATACTGTACGAAAAAAATAATGTGTCAAATTTTGGGATGTAATTTAGAGACAGTGAGGTTTCCTTTTCATTCTGTGCATGTTTTATACTTATTATAAGGAATCCAGTGTGGCGGATGGCTGGGGCCCTTGCCCGGCATGAACGCCTGTTCTTTGTATGGCCCAGGGGAACAACTATGGACAGAACAGTACCTCCCACGGGACGCTATAGGGCAGCCCCCATACGTAGCAGAGGTGCCTCGGATTCCAGGAGGGCTCCATGGGAGGTGGAGTGCTCTACAACCCTGTTGGGATCCCCAGTGGTTCTTGAACCCATGTGGGTAGTTCTTCTGCAACACCCAGAAGTGCAGCCTGAAATGAGTCATCAAACACCTGGAGCACTTCCAGGTGGGCTATAAAAGGAGCCAGCAGCCACCACTCTGGGAGCCAGGGTCGGGAGGAGGGAGACAAAGCTTGCTGGTGAGGACTGGAGAAGAAAGAAAAAGAGAAAGAAAAGTATTGTGTTTGTGCAGTGTTTGTGGGACTGTGTTGTGCCTGTGGGAATGGGGAAGACGTTGCCCTTAGGTGAAGAAAAAGTAAATAAAACATTTATTTGTTTTATCAGTGTGCCTCCTGCGTCTGTATGTGTTGGGTTGAGCCTTTTGTCACACCACCAACAACAACAACATTTATTTACAGTATATAGCACATTTTCATACAAATAATGTAGCTCAACGTGCTTTATATGACGAAGGAAAGAGAAATAAAAGAGTATTTTAAAGTCAATCCTGAATGACACAGGTAACCAGTGTAGTGACATCAAAACTGGAGAAATGTGCTCAGATTTTCTTTTCCTAGTTAGGATTCTAGCAGCTGCATTCTGCACTCGTTGCAAACGATTTATGTCTTTTTTAGGTAGTCCTGAGAGTTGTGTGTTACAGTAATCTAGACGACTGAAAACAAAGGCATGAACTAATTTCTCAGCATCTTTCAATGATATAAGAGGACTAACTTTTGCTATGTTTCTTAAGTGAAAAATGCTGTTCTAGTGGTCTGATGAATATGCGATTTAAAATTTAGGTTACAGTCAACAATTACCCTTAAGTTCTTTACCTCCGTCTTGACTTTTAATCCTAATGCATCAAGTTTATTTCTAATAATTTCATTGTCTCCATTATTGCCAATCACTAAAATTTCTGTTTTCTCTTTATTTAGCTTGAGAAAATTACTATTCTGAATTAACAGCGTCTGGGTCATCAGGCGCTATTGATAAGTACAGCTGTGTGTCATCAGCATAGCTGTGGTAGCTCACGTTGTGCCCTGAGATAATCTGACCTAACGGAAGCATGTAGATTGAGAAGAGCAGCGGACCCAGGATAGAGCCTTGTGGAACACCATATCGGATATCATGTGTCTTTGAGTTGTAATTCCTACAACTAGCAAAGAATATTCTGCCTGCCAGGTAGGATTCAAACCAATTTAAGACACTGCCAGAGAGGCCCACCCATTGACTAAGGCGCTTTCTAAGAATATTATGATCAATCGTATCAAATGCGGCACTCAGATCTAAGAGGATGAGAACAGATAAATGGCCTCTGTCTGCATTTACCCGCAAGTCATTTACTACTTTAACGAGTGCAGTTTCTGTGCTGTGATTTGTTCTAAAAACCAGACTGAAATTTATCAAGAATAGCATGTTTATTGAGGTGGTCATTTAACTGAATAATGACTGCCTTTTCTAAAATTTTACTTAAGAAAGGCAGGTTAGAAATGGGTCTAAAATTTTCAAGAGCAGAGGGGTCAAGATTATTTTTCTTGAGTAGGGGTTTAACTACAGCAGTCTTAAGACGGTCTGGGAAGACCCCCGTATCTAATGACGATTTTACAATGTCAAGAATATTATCAATTAGCACGCCTGATACTTCTTTGAAAAAAGAAGCAAAAAACAGACAAATGTATTTTAATATCAGGCTTTAAGGCGTTTTAAGGTAAGCATAGAGCTTACAAGACGCATCCATTATTTCTTAAACAACACAATGAAAATGCCTTCATAAATGATGAGGCACTATAAATTCTTGGCAAGTTTTTAACACATCAGTTTTATAAATGGACATTACTTAGGAGAACATTGAAATGATCAGAAATATGCCAATGTTTTTAATGAAGAGACAGAAGTAGTCTTAAATCTTTTTCCTGGCGAAGTACAAACTGTGATCTTGTAGATATTCCTGGAGTTGCAACTATTTTTATTTTTTCGAATTTTTCAGAATTCTTTTAAAAATGAAACAATACAGGGACTCCTAACTTGTAACTTCCCACCTTTTTTTAGGAAAACAAAAATCATAGAGTATATAGTTAAGTAAGACTGCAGAGCTTAAACATTACCCACTATAATATATTCTTCTTTTTTATTTGATCTACTTTATCTTATCTCCTTTGTGTTGTGCCACAGGTGAAAAATGGCAGACCCACAGGGGAGTTTAAGAACAGGATTAGGAAATGAAAGACAAAATATAAACCAGAAGATTATCCCAGGTCAATACTTTCATAAAATCAAAACAATGATGCCAAATGCATCAACCAAAGTTCATTGTCAAAGATACAAATCAAGATTCAGCTTAAAAAGACTATTAAAATGTTTCATTGTTTATACAATGATGCATTTTGCTCTTAGATCCCTTATTGAAAAAAATGTAAATTTAGCCTGGTATGCAAAAAATACTATTATAGGAAAGAAGAGCCACACATGTCTGCTGCACATACAGTATATACATTTCTGCTACAAAATAATAAAATTGTTTAAAGCAGAACATGAAGCACATTATTCAAATATGCTGTTTTACTTTTTACTTTATTGTCATAAAACACCAATTTCATGACATTTGATTTGACGAAACACTAATAAAACTTCAATACAAATACACTGTAGTCCCCATGAACCGATTAAAAAAAAAAAAAACATTTAGACATATTGGTCCAATTAGTACAGGAGACCCTAAGGTCAGTTTATTCAGTTAATGTATCTAATGGCATGTGAGCCTGAGCCAGTATTAGTATAAAAACCAAGGCAGAAGAAGAGCAAAAATAGGATGGGCAGGGTGTGACAGGCCAGTTAAAATCTTTATGACTTTATATTTTAGGCTGCAAGCGTAGAGTAATTCCAAGGAAGATATGCCATTCTGTGATAGGAGAAGCATTGCTCCCCACTTTCTTTTGACATTTCATAATACATAGTGCTTTCTCTCTACTGTTGAGGAAAGGCCTTATAAATAACCTTTTCTTTCAAATATTATCTGCCTTTCAATGCCTATGACCTCATCTTACCTTAAACATATTGCATTATAACTAGTATGAAATAGGTTTGCTTACAATGCATGGTATGAAAATAATCTCTACACATATTCTCTAACATTAAAACCCTTACAATGGACAAAAACACAATTTACCTTCTTATTTTTATGGTTTCAGAAAATACTTAATATAGCAAACAAGAAACACCAATATACTAATTTAAAGAAAATGTAGGTCTTATAACCAGGAAACACAACTTGTTTGTACACAGACCTTGAAATCTGGACTGAGAATGTCTCCGTTAAAATTCTTTGTGAGCTTGATGTTGCTTTTCAGCTAGTCCCTGATTCATACAGATGTTATGATTGGGTGGCTTACACATTGACATCAGGACTGTTTGTTCCATATTTTTGTCTTAATTCATGTCTATTTACAGGTTCACATCCCAGGTCCTCCTTTGGGTAGGAGACAAGTACTGTATAAATGTAAAGAATTATTAATATTATTATTACTGCTTTCAAATACTATCACTGACAGCTTAACTAGTGTTTCTTAACTGGCCAACAATCAGAGAGTGTCAGGGTGTGTCATTTCAAGGGCTTGTTCTCAGTTAGCTCCAGGCTCATGCCTCTGCAATAGGTTCTGTCTTACTACGTTTCTAGTATGGAAAATACAGGCTCCTAAAATATATCAATGGAAGATGACATTGGTTAACAAGATTAAATAAATTGCTGATTATGGCAACACTTTTAAAAACACTATTTAAAAGATATTAATTTCAAGCCAAAGTGGACTATAATTTAATTAGACAATGCACTATAGTCACACTCTTTCCAAGACAATTTAATCTTATTACATTTTAGTTAGATGAATGTGATGAAAGAATTACATTGTACCTATGCAATATTTTGGCCCTGCTCTCCTTATTTTTATTGTCAAGAAAAGTCTTTAAATCAGCAAACAGAAGTATTAAAATATTAATCAATGGAAACAAAACTGCTCTGTTCAGACTGGGAGGTCTCTGCGTCTCTAGTGCCTAATATTGTGCAGGTCCCCCTCGTGCTCTGTCCTATTGAGGCATGGACTCCGCAAGACCGCTGAAGGTGTCTTGAGGTATGTGGCACCTAGATGTTAGCAACAGATCCTTTAAGTTGCGAGATGGGGCCTCCATGGATCAGACTTGCTTTTTCAGCATATCCCACAGATGCTTGACCGTTCAGTGATCTTGGAAAATTGGAGACTAAGTCAACACCTTGACCGCTTTGTCATGTTCATCAAACCATTCCTAAAAAATGTTTGTAGTGTGGCAGGGTGCATTATCCCTCTGAAAGAGGCAAATTATATCAGGGAATCCCATTGCCATGGAGAGATGTACATGATCTGTGACAATCTTGAATAGGTGATATATGTTAAAGTAGCATATAAATGAACGCCAAGTCCCAAGGTTTTTTCAGCAGAACATTATTTAGAGCACTGCATGGTCTCCACCGGCTTGCCTTTTTCCCATAGTGCATCCTGTTACTATCTCTACCCCAGGTAATGCATGCACCCTGCCATTTACACTCACCAGTCACTTTATTAGGTACATCTTGCTAGTATCGGGTTGGACCTCCTTTTGCCTTCGGAACAGCCATAAATTTTTCATTGTATAGATTCAACAAGGTGCTGGAAACATTCCTCAGGGATTTTGGTCTATTTTGACATGATAGCATCATGCAATTTCTTCTGAATTGTTGGGTCCACATCCATGATGCTAATCTCCTGTTCCACAACATCCCAAAGGTGCTCTATTGGATTGAGATCTGATGAATGTGGAGGCCATTTGATCACAGTGAACTCATTGTTATGTTCAAGAAACCAGTTTGAGATGATTTGAGCTTTGTGACATGGGCCGTTATCCTATTTGAAGCAGCCATCAAAGGATGGGTATACTGCGGTCATAAAGGATGGGCATGGTCAGCAACAATACTCATGCAGTCTGTGGCATTTAAAATGATGCTCAGTTAGTAAGGGGCCCATAGTGTGCCAAGTAAATATCCCCTGCACCGTTATACAACCACCACCAGCCTGAACCTCTGATACAAGGCAGGATGGATCCATGCCCTCATGATATTGAAGCCAGATTCTGACCTTACCACCAGAATATCACAGCAAAAATTGAGATTCATCAGACCAGGCAATGTTTTTCTAATTTACTAATGTCCAATTTTGGTTAGCCCGCGTGAATTTTAGCCTCAGTTGCCTGTTCTTAGCTAACAGAAATGGCACCTGGTATGGTGTCATGCTGCTGTAGCCCATCTGCTTCAAGGTTCAATGTGTTGTGCATTCAGAGATGGTCTTCTGCATACCTCAGTTGTAACAAGTGGTTATTTCAGTGACTGTTGCCTTTCTATCAGGCCAAAACAGTCTGGCCAGTCTCCTTTTTCTATTGGCATCAACCATGTATTTTCACCCAGAGAACTGCCGC
Organism: Polypterus senegalus; assembly: GCF_016835505.1. Taxonomy (NCBI): domain Eukaryota; kingdom Metazoa; phylum Chordata; class Cladistia; order Polypteriformes; family Polypteridae; genus Polypterus; species Polypterus senegalus. The sequence continues at coordinate 47,344,391 of NC_053159.1, forward strand.
TCTCTAGATATTTTCCCTTTTTCTTTAAACCCTAGAGATGGTTGTGCGTGAAAATCTGAGTAGAGCAGCAGTTTTTGAAATACATATCATGTTCAGAGTCACTTAAATCACCTTTCTTCCTTATTCTGATGCTCAGTTTGAACCAGCATGTCATTTTGTCAGTGGCTAAATGCCTAAATACATTGAGGCATTAGCTGATTAGATATTTGCATTAAAAAAATTGTTGAACAGCTGTACCAAATAAAGTGGCTAGTGAGTGTATACAGTAGTGCTTGAAAGTTTGTGAACCCTTTAGAATTTTCTATATTTCTGCATAAATATGACCTAAAACTTTATCAGATTTTCACTCAAGTCCTAAAAGTAGATAAAGAGAAACCAGTTAAACAAATGAGACAAAATATTATACTTGGTTATTTATTTATTGAGGAAAATGATTGAATATTACACATTTGTGAGTGGCAAAAGTATGTGAACCTCTAGGATTAGAAGTTAGTTTGAAGGTGAAATTAGAGTCAGGTGTTTTCAATCAATGGGATGACAATCAGGTGTGAGTGGGTGCCCTGCGTTATTTAAAGAACAGGGATCTATCAAAGTCTGCTCTTCACAACACATGTTTGTGGAAGTGTATCATGGCACAAACAAAGGAGATTTCTGAGGACCTCAGAAAAGAGTTGTTGATGCTCATCAGGCTGGAAAAGGTTACAAAACCATCTCTAAAGAGTTTGAACTCCACCAATCCACAGTCAGACAGATTGTGTACAAATGGAGAAAATTCAAGACCATTGTTACCCTCCCCAGGTGTGGTCGACCATCAAAGATTACTCCAAGAGCAAGGTGTGTAATAGTCGGCGAGGTCACAAAGGACCCCAGGGTAACTTCTAAGCAACTGAAGGCCTCTCTCACATTGGCTAATGTTCATGTTCATGAGTCCACCATCAGGAGAACACTGAACAACAATGATGTGCATGGCAGGGTTGCAAGGAGAAAGCCACTGCTCTCCAAAAAAAAATTGCAGCTCGTCTGCAGTTTGCTAAAGATCACGTGGACAAACCAGAAGGCTATTGGAAGAATGTTTTGTGGATGGATGAGACCAAAATAGAACTTTTTTGTTTAAATGAAAAGCGTTATGTTTGGAGAAAGAAAAACACTGCATTCCAGCATAAGAACCTTATCCCATCTGTGAAACATGGTGGTGATAGTATCATGGTTTGGACCTGTTTTGCTGCATCTGGGCCAGGACGGCTTGCCTTCACTGATGGAACAATGAATTCTGAATTATATCAGAAAATTCTAAAGGAAAATGTCAGGATATCTGTCCATGAACTGACTCTCAAGACAAGGTGGGTCATGCAGCAAGACAACGACCCTAAGCACACAAGTCGTTCTACCAAAGAATGGTTAAAGAAGAATATAGTTAATGTTTTGGAATGGTCAAGTCAAAGTCCTGACCTTAATCCTATCGAAATGTTGTGGAAGGACCTGAAGCAAGCAGTTAATGTGAGGAAACCCACCAACATCCCAGAGTAGTAGCTATTCTGTACGGAGGAATGGGCTAAAATTCCTCCAAGCCGGTGTGCAGGAATGATCAAAAGTTAACAGAAACGTTTAGTTGCAGTTATTGCTGCAAAGGGGGGGTCACGCCACATACTGAAAGCAAAGGTTCACATACTTTTGCCACTCACAAATATGTAATATTCAATCATTTTCCTTAATAAATAAATGACCAAGTGTAATATTTTTCTCTCATTTGTATAGACTTCAGGTCAACTTAGAGGAGTATTCATTGTCAGTTACTGGGTAGATTAACAGTTGTATAGATGATGTGACTGTCTCAAAGACCATCAGAACAAGTGCAAATCAGATTCTGTTAGCGACATTATAGCTATATGCACTGTTAAAAGCCTGTAATTCTACCTTTTAGAACAGATGACAAGGTAGCCTTCAGGATAGCCCTCAGGACAGTAAGAGCAAATCTATCTCAGAGAATCAAAGTAGCGAAGTGAGAGTATAGCAAGGAAATCCACAGCCATTCTGAGAACACCAAACACACACACCTCATGTTGCTGTGTATCTAAGCCATCACAGACTATAAGACCACCACACCACCTGTCTGCAGTGGTGATGCCTTCCTTCCAGATGTTCTAAGTAACTTGTTTGCGTGGTTTGATGTCCTGAATGACATTCCTGTGAGGAAGTACATTCCTCCTCATGAAGAACACGTACTATGCGTATCCACTGATGTTGAATGTAAATCCATGCAAAGCTGCTGGACCAGACAATGTACCTGACCGAGTGCTCAGGGAATGTGCAAACCAACTGACGGATATCTTTACAGACATCTTCAACATTTCCCTGAGGCAAGCAGTCATCCCCAAGTGCTTCAAAGCCACCATCATCGTGCCCATCCTGAAGAAGTCTTATGTCTCTTGCTTCAATGACTTATCACCCTACGGCACTCACTCCTGTCATCATGAAGTGCTTTCAGAGGTTAGCCTTGGGCTACTTGAAAGCTGGACTTCCCACATCACATGACCTTCTACAGTCTGCCTACCACCTGTCCCCACTGGACAAAAGAGACACCTATTCCAGAATGATTTTCATTTAATTCAGTTCAGCTTTCAACACTATTATTCCTCAGCAGTTCACAGAAAAGTTGGGCCTGCTAGGCAACAACACTTCCATATGCAACTGGATCCTGGACTTCCTGACAGAGACTCCACATTGTCAGCATAAGAAACACCAACTCTAGCACCGTCACACTGAGCACTGGTGTCCACCTGGGCTGTGTATTCACACCATTCTTGTTCATTCTACTGACTTATAATTGTCCGGCTGCATACAGCTCTAAAACCATTATTATGTTTGCAGATGAGTCATCTGCATTGGAGATGAGTCAGCTTACAGATCAGATATATGATAATTGGTGAACTGTTGCAAGTGTATTGGGCTCCTTGGTGTGCATTTGGTTGCTGACCTTACTTGGTCAATTAACACCACCTCCATAGCTATGGAGGGGTGGAGTAGTGGCTCTGAGGTTAGGGAGCTGTGCTGGCAATTGGAAGGTTGCCAGTTTGAATCCTGTAAATGACAAAAGTTATTCTACTCTGTTGGGCCCCTGAGCAAGGCAATTGCTTCATCCTGCGGGTGACATTAACCTGCATTCAGCCCTTCAGGCAGGTCCTCCAGCTTGCAAGGGAAAATTCAGGGGATTGGTGCTCTAGCCACTGTAAAAAAAAACACACTGTTCCATTTCATTTGAACTAGTGTGGTGCTGAGGTTTTGCACGGCTACACTCAGGTTCTAATTTGGAGTCCTGAGGTGGTGTGTCATGTGGTGGGTGCAGCAACACACTGTATCAGTGCATGCTTCCAACCTCTCCTCTCTCATAGCCAAGAAGACACAGAAGCATCTCCACTTCCTTCAGCAGCTGAAGAAAGTAAGTCTGCTTTTCCCTATTCTTACCACATTCTATGGGAAACCATCAAGAGCATTCTGACATTACTGTCTAGTTTGGGAACTCTTTGGTTGTAATGTCCTACAACAGATAGTTTTACACAGCAGAAAAGATCATTGAGGCCTCTGTGCCCTCCATTAAAGGCATGTTAAAAATTTGTTGCATCTGCAAAGGTTATTGTATTGTGAAAGACCACTCAAACCCCTCCTATAGTTTCTTTGTCCCACTTCCATTTAGCAGAAGGTACCATAGCATCCAAACCAGTTCTGCAACAGCATCTAGACCTTGACTGTCCAGACTATGAACTCTGTGCTAAGCACCCCCCATCCTCAGACCTGCTCCTAGTAGCTTATTTAAATGCTGCATATTTGTTACACTTGCTACCACTGTATGTGCCAGGAAGGAAGGACAGGTATTCTGACCATGTATGAATCCTTCCTTTACCTTAGCCCGGATGCCTGTCCTTCCCTGGATGGACTGGGCAAATGGGCTTACCGGGAGCAGTTCATGCCCCCATATGACAGGTGGCAGTGTTCCTCAAGGCTGGATCAGTTTTAAGGGTGACATGGGAGTTGGAGTCCGGAAACAGAACCATGCTGGGGTGTTTGCATACTGGCTGACAAATGATTTTAATCATGATTAATTGCAAAATGACTTTCAATTTTTCACAATTAATCACATGTTTAATCAAGGTAGTTCAGAGTCCCCAGTGAATGCTACTAATACTGTGAAACTTCTTAGCTGCTGAAACTGCAAAGACTTGTGCATTTCATAATAAATCCTTGATATGTTACACATGTAAAATTAATATGTAAGAATTCTTAGACCTGCTGAATGATGTGTCTAGCTCTGCATCTTCAACTATATTTAGAGGTCTGCAGGTAGGTAAGTCTTTAGATTTTGTTTCATCCATGAACATATGTCAATTGTACATTCAGAGATTGAAATCTGACACAGTTTTCCTGCTTGGTGAGAGCTTTTAACAGTGGTATCATGTATATTTTCTCCCAAATTATTGTTGATTATTGTTGAGTATTACCATTGTTGATGGAATAATTTAGATCAGGGATTCCCAAAAAATCCCCAAAGTTGCACTATCTGGACAGGTATCCCTACTAACATAAACCCAACATGATGGAGCATGATCTTGGATCTTGGTTACTGCTAATAGTAATAACACTGCATGTGTTTGCACAATGGTAGATCTGTTAATCCAAGCAAATGCTTAACTACAACAAACTATTTATACATATGTGATTAAATGTCATGTGATATCTCTAGGCCATGGGTTTTCAATCTTAGTTCTTAGTGTAGCACTTCCAGGAACTTAAATATTTTTAAGTATAACAATTTTCTTTCAATCTTAAATTGATAAGTACTGAACTTTTACAAGAACAGCTAAAAACGAGGTATCTGAAATCCCACCTGTCCCTCTTATTTCATTTGGAGGTTTTAACAAGTGATTACAGAAAGTTTTATGTGTGATTGTGCATTTCTTCTTTTTTAATGAATTATTTTTAATGTAAGAAGGGTAGCATGGTATGATAAAAAATAAAAAATATAAAACCAAACTTTTCCACATTTTAAATTTACAAAAATTTAAAACACAGTGTCACAAACTCCACACAGAGCCATAGCAAGGTTTGGGGCAGCCACCCGTATATTGATTTCCTGGCTGCAAAGTTGCAAATAAATGACAGCACTGATGTGCTCAAATTGGAGTCCAAAACAGAACTGAGGGAACCGGGGAAAGGTGGAGGCTTTTAATGGTCAGGATAGGAAGTGACGTCAAAGGGGCTGGGATCGGAAGGGTCTTCAGCCATAGGCTCGAGCCTGGACATGACATCAAGAGGGTCAGAGCCGGCAAGGTCTTCGTCTATAGGTTCGGACCTAGAAGTGACGTCAACAGGGCCAGGTGGAACTTCCCGTGAATGGTCTCTAGGAAAGCATGTAAAAGAATCAGTGCACTCCGTTACATCCCAGTCTGATTTGGAATTGCCCTTACTCAAGCCCTTTAGCTGCCTCTCATGTGCACATGTGTGACAATAGTTATATATAAATCAAAAGTAGAAGAAGAGTCCATCTTGAAAATTTGAGATCACTGATACACAGAAAGGAGTCCAGGGGAGGATATGGGGGAGCTGGGACCCCTTTGGAGATCTTCATGAGGTGAAGCTCGGAAGCTCAATGAAAGTGGAACATCAGTTGTGAGAAGGGCTGGTATGTACCAGTATGTGTACATTGACTTTGAGCATTCTGGCCCAATTTAAGCACTGGTTTATCTAAAAACTAAACAATTTAAAGACAATCTTTAAAAGTGTAAGTGATTTTTTTAAAGGGTCAAATCCACCCAGGCCATGGCTCCTAGTTTGAAAACCATTGGCTTAGATAGCAAGGGGTGTTGAACATTGCATATGTTAAAGACGATTAATGAAAAATAAGAAAAAACATAAATATGTTACACCACTGAAAATTAATTGTATACAGTATACTAATGCGGAAACTTTCACACAACCCTAATATGGACATTGTATGAAATAATTGCGGCAAATAATAATACTAAATAAAAATTCACAAATGATTTAGTGCACATTGTGTTTATTTGGTAAAGCACTCTCATGTACAACTAAAAAAAGCTGGCACCAAAGTACCACTGGTATGTTCTAAAGTTGCTTGATTGTTAAAATGGTCTAATTCATGTCCCAAATGTTCTGTATACAAATGAAAGAATTATTATTAATGCTAGCAGTTCACAGCATAAATGCACAATAACAAACTTTAGTGCTCAGTCATTATATTATTTTTAATGATGCCTTCCTTTGTTGTTTTGTCCATCAACCAAAATTGAAAATTGGCTAATGAGTAGCAAAAGGTTGTTTATGCATATGATACAGACGCAGATGTTGTTAATCCTGTACCTCCGTTCAACATTTCAGCTGAACAGTAAGACCTGCTTAATGCAATTTTTTCCTTGTGTTTTGCAGTTTATTCTTATCTGCCATCTCTCAGTCTCAGTAATACCTACCAATATTTAAACAATATTCTGAGCTACTTTAGCCTAGTCACTTTTCACTAAGGGCTTTATACTCATTAAGTGCTGAAGAGTAGTTTATGATGGGATGGGCTAAGCTGACCCTACAGTAACATGATACTTAAAAGCTTTAAATGGTAAAGCACTGCTAATTATCTTTGACACAGTTACAAAGCAGGCTTTATATTAAAGGCATCTAATGCAGTTACGCAGTTTTTACCATGGGGTCCAGATACCACAGAATATTTCAATATACGCATAATTTGTTAAATTCATAATATTTATTGGTATTGCAATAAAAATAATTAGCAAGCATAGTTAATACTCCAAATAAATACCCTGCTCCATGGATTTGGAATTCTGATTACAACATCTAACTGAATCATAGTCTCAGTATATGTTGAGTTTTGAGGTTCTTACAATGTCTACTTGGAGTTTTCTCTTTCTACTGAAGCCTTTCTCTCATTCTAAACATTAAGTTAATTGGGAATTCTAGATTGGTTTTGTTTGGATGGTTGGGTATATGAGTGGATGCTGTGATGGACTGACATCCTATCTAAGGTGGTTTCCTGCTTTTGCTGTGGAGATAGACTATGGTCCCCTGTGGATTTGGATTACGCAGGTTTTAGAATGGCAAGTCCTAAACAGTTTGCATTAATTTCCAGTGTAGTATACATTGTGATGCTAGATAGCATGGTAATGCAGTGGTTAACAACACTGCCTCACAGCTCTAGTGGAATGGGTTCAAATCTCAGCCCAGAAACGAACTGCATTGAGTACATTCTTCTCATATCTTCTTAAGTTTTACTATAGTTACTCTGAGTTTTCCTGCTCATCCCAGCCTAAGAAGCCTGAACTGGCCCATTCTGTGTGGGCATGGCTGTTCTCAGCAGTAGACAGAACTAGCTATTTAACCAGCACTAATAGGACAGTTATCAGATATTATTTTATTTACTATTTTGAATATATTTCTTCCTAATATTTTTTCTTGAAGATAAGAAAAAGGTGGATCAGAAGCTGTAACAAAATGCTGAAATAAGATTTCTCCTTTTCAAGTTAAACTGCTTATTGCACAGTCACTCCATTCACACCCATCTAGCCAAACTGCTATATTTAGTTTTCTTATGAGAATTCTGTTTAGAGACACAATAAGCATCAATTTAGCTGGGCACCCTCCATGGTGTGGTCACTGTTTCATTCCCCCCCTTTGTCTTAAAACACTTAATGCAGAGCTGCTTCCCTTAAATCTGTATTTTCAAATCACTTATTACCCTTAATTATACCTTTCTAAAGAAGCTAAACAAAATGGAGACTATTTAAGAAACAAGTACTCCCAGATTGCTATAAATAACAAAACCAAAGAATTTAGTTTAAAAGTGACAGTATTTCCTTTATATATTGCTGGAGTTTGAATTGCATAGAAATGTTCAAGGGTGTGAGGCTTTTCTCAAGAAACATCCATTTTAATATTTACTATCTTTGTCAAATGTTGTTTTGGACATTATTAAACATTTTCAGATTGAAAAAGGCCTTACTGATATTGAACAATATCTTATAAATAACCATATATTCTTTTTTTATTTTAAACTTGACTAGATTCTGCGGATTATGCTTTGCTCTGTAATATTTTTGAGATCTTTTTTGTTCATTACCTGACCAGAAAAAACTTATTAGAAAATATGTTAAAGATGAACAGTTTAAGCAAGTTACATCATAGCTGTCCCTGGTATTCTAATGTAATGCAGGTTTCAGTAGTTTTTATGTTTTCTGAAAATTGAGTATATCTTCATATACCTGGGATTGACTCTTGACCATGCCATGGCCTGTGCAGAGCTTCCTCCATCTTACTGCGTTCATGTTTATTTTCTATTGTTTCTTTTCACTGCTCAAAGTCACCTGTGTTATGTTATTTAGTTACTATTAATTTGCTTGTATTTAGTGTGCTTTAGCCATCAATATAGTGGTACCGCATCTAATGTTAGTTCCTTTCAAGAATACAATACTGCAAGAATAATTTCCAGTTCTCTAAGACCCAGATATAGAAAGACATGTGTCCAGGTAATAGATTGATGATCACTTTTAGTAGAGATCATTGTCTCTTTGAAAAACGGATCATAAAAGTGTAGCAATTAGCTGTGTACCCATCTCCTTTCACAAGTCACATGATTCAACATTTAACACTAGGAATTCTTTCAGTGCTATGCCATGTCTTCCGGGGAGCACTTCCAGACCATAAAGAAAATAGGGAGGCCCTCTCCCGACAGATCCCTCTAATGGTACATAGGGACTGGAAAAGGGCTGCATTTTCCAGACTCCATATCCCAAGAACCCATGTGGGTGTCCCAACTGAGTTCCAATGTCAGAACCACTGCCACCTAGCATATGGCAGATGGAATTGCTCCAGACTCCTGGCCATGGCTAGTTCTTCCATTATTTGATACCTGCCAGACATAAAGTTATTTTTAGTTCTACTGGCCATTCTGTCTGTGATGTCATGCTGGACTTCTGTCTGCGTAACTAACACTAGAATTACCAAAGCCTACGAAAAAATACATAATCCCAGCCCAACTTAAATTCCTTTGCACCTCTCCATCAGCATCTTTTATTTTGTAAATGAGTCGATCAGCAAAAGTAGCAAGCAGCCTGCTGTCCCCGTCCCCCCACTGATGAAACTCAACTCTGCCACCTCAAGGCTCCTTATTGTGTGTGAGGTTCTTGTAGTTGTACAGGTTGACATTCAAAAATCCGGCCATCGATAATCCGGTTCCTTCAGATTTCCAGCATGGATTTCAGAGCGTATTTTCAAATTTACCTCATTGGTGCTGTTTTCTGGAAGTGTCATTTATGTTTTGATGGTGCTGTAGTCGATAATCAGTTGTTGGGTCTTGCTTGCACCTGCTAACAGGCATTCCTGCTCATTTCTTCTCATTTTATCATTCATTTGCTGCTGTATAGCCCCATTATGGATTCAGCAAAGAAAAGAGGTGGTGTAAAACCACAGAGAAAGTGGAAGTGCTAAATAAACTTGATAGCTGTGTGTCTGTGTGAACCATTTGTGAAACATACAACATTGGCTCTTCAACAGTTTATGACAGGAGTTCCCAAACTTTTTTCGGCCGCAGACCCCTTTACCAAAAACTTTTAAAACCATCGACCCCCTAGTCACATGCAACGGTTTTTCATGTCTACACTTGCTTTGATACGTTCGTTAAGACAATGCACAGACATGTTTGTGCTACATGCATTTCATGCATTCTTACGTGTGACTCTTTTAATGACACATTTTACCTTTTCGTTCGCAAGTTTGGTATGTAATGTGTTTATATCAAAAAAGTGTTTTTTTTTTATTATTTTACTTCTTAATTTAGGTACCTATTGGAATCATAGATATTTTGAAGTAACAAACAAATAGCAGTAGTAAGAGGGTCTATTTTTGCTGTCGACCCCTAGAAAGTTCAAATTGACCCCAGGGGGTCAATATCGACCACTTTGGGAACTCTTGGTTTATGATATTAAAAAACAGAAAGAAAACTTGTTAAAGTTTTTTTCTGACAGTGGATCAAAAAAGCAAATGTTTGTAAGGAAGTCAATGACGGAGGGAAAAAGTTCAGAACTGGACCAAATTCTCATATCCTGGTTTAATCTTTGTGTAAGTGAAGGTGTGGAAATTTCTGGTGATTTATTAAAGGAACAAGCCAAAGTGGTTCATGAAGAGCTGGGATTGCAACACAAGTGTGAATATTCAGAAGGTTGGCTGCATCGTTTCAAGTTGCAACATGGCTTACAGTTCGGTGCGGTGTGTGGGGAAAAACGTTCAGCAGACAAAGATGCGGCTAGTACATATGTGGATGAATTTGCAAAGTTAGTTAGTGATGAACAAGTGTACAATGCTGACAAGACTGCCTTGTTTTGGAGATGTACACCAAAAAGAACTCAAAAACTTGAGGATGCAGAATTACCATCGGGTTTTAAAGCTTCGAAGGATCGCGTCATGGTAATGTGCTGCTCTAATGTTGCGGGTACCCATAGTTGTAAGTTGCTCATTACCGGGAAAAGTTTACATCTGAGGGCCTTCAAGAGTATGACACAGTTTCCTGTCCATTACTGTGCCAACAAGAAGGGGTGGGTTACCACTGATATTACATTGGATTGGTTTCAAAAATGTTTTGTTACTGAGGCTAGGGCTAACTAAAATTCTGTAGAATTTTTTTATTTAGTTGGTAAACATTAAAATTTAATTTGCTTTTCATTTAGTGTTTACTTTTCTTTTTTTAAAGGACTGTACAGATAGTCATTTTCTGTTAAATATATGCAGCATATATAACCATCCAAAATCTGGCATTTTTGAAAATCTGTCACTCCTCAGGTCTAAGGTTGCCGGATTTTTGAATGTCAACCTGTATAGGGTAAATAATACAGTACATTGTTATTTGGAATACATGCTTTTCATGTGTGTTCCGTGTCTAGAAAGATCTGGGTAAGTGTAGAATGAAAGGAAATATGAGAGAAGAAATGCTGAACACAAACCCAAAGCAGAAACTTTTTCCTTGTTATACTAATACTGTAATGACGTGAAGTGTGTAATGTGTGAAGACTTTAGTCCAAATATCAAATAAACACATGCTCTTTTATTCAAAAATCTTGAACACACATAAAATGCATGTATTCCAAATAACGATATACTGTATTATTTACCCTATACAACCCCAGGCACCTCACACACAGATAAGGAGCCTTGGCATGAGCTGGGAGAACGTTTTGCCCGAGCTGAGCTCCGTCAATGGGGATGATGGGACAGCAGGCTGCTTGCTGCTTGTGCTGATCGACACATTTACAACACAAAAGATGCTGACGGAGAAGTGTGAAGGGATTTAAGATGGGAGTTTTTTCATAGGCTTTAGTAATTCTAGTGTTAATTAGGGAACAGAAAACTAGAAAGCAATCTACACAGTTCACTTTTGCATTTTAACTAGAAATATTTGGCTGGTGAATAACTAACTGCTGCAGTGGGCTGGCGCCCTGCCCAGGGTTTGTTTCCTTCCTTGCTCCCTGTGTTGGCTGGGATTGGCTCAGCAGACCCCCGTGACCCAGTAGTTAGGATATAGTGGGTTGGATAATGGATGGATGGATAGCTAACTCTCCCTGCCACATTCACTCTGACGCTGAAAACTAATATGATGCTCTTTATGTTTAGTACAGCAGAGCATGACTCTGTTTCAAAATGGGCGCTCTGAACCATGCAATGACATTAAAAAAAAAAAAAAATATATAGGTGAAATGTGAGTATATTGCAAAAATGTGACAAACATAATCGGGGAGCACACATATATTCACTGAATTGAAAAATAAAAGTTAAATCATGCACACATCCAAACACACATAACAAATACCAAGTTTTCTGGCAAAATAATTTTAAAAGCCAATCCTTGTAGGTTAATGTTAAATTAAACATACTTACACATATTCACTCAATTATAATGGAATGTAACTTTTACATAACCAATAAACTAGCATGTTAATGGAACATTCCTGACACTTAGCTTAAATTCAGATGGAACAACAGAATATTCTCAATTATATAGAAACATGTTAGAGAAGATTGTTAGTTTGCATACAGAAAGGTATAGAGGCATATAGTTTTCCATATCTCTATATACTAGTGTTTATTGAAGTATGCCATGCTAATATAGAAAACTACATAGAAACTTAAAGAAACATAACTAAGGTGTGCAAGCCTTAAATAGAAACACCATAACCAAGAAGTTATTTTATTTGTGTGTATTACCAATTTTCCCTTCATTTTTGGTTGAACTGATTCCCTTTTCTTCTCCTCTATCCACTCTCTTTTGTACAAATTTGTTCTCACAAAATAAAAAAGCCACTTCCAGTAATTTAGAAATGCGAAAATTGCATCTCTACACTCTCTTTACCTGGAATACTATTTTTAAAAAATAATAAAACTGTGCTTTAAGAATTAAGATTACCCATACAGTGGAACCTCGGTTTGCGAGCATAATTCGTTCCGGAAACGTGCTCGCAATCCAAAGCACTCGTATATCAAAGCGAATTTCCCCATAAGAAATAATGGAAACTCAGATGATTCGTTCCACAACCCAAAACTATTCATATAAAAATGATTAATACAAAATATAAAGTAAAAATACATAAAACAAATTAACCTGCACTTTACCTTTAAAAAGAATCATGGCTGGTGTGAGTGAGTTTCTAAACTCATGTGGGATTCCACCCAATGGGACGATTTGCGGAAGAGCGTCCCAAAGCAATCGCAGTCTCCCAGCGCTGTAGCAGTTCGCCGTATAAGCACATTTAAAAAGATCACAGACATGCTATAAGCACCTGCCGTCAATGGGCGATACAAGAAACATTATAAACATCCTGCTGCAATAAATAACAGCGCTGTTGCTGTTTCAAGCTGAAGGCGGCTGGTGTTGTTAAAGTAATGAGACTCAGCTTCGTGTTTTGGGGCGCAAGATGGGGACTTGCACTTCACAGCGCGCACACACACACACAGTCACAATGCTGTAGTAAACAGTATACGCTCGTACAGATGATGACTATATGAGTGAGGCAAACAGACTCAGACGGAGAATAGGAGACAATTGCCCTCAAGAGAAGAGAGAGAGAGAGACTGCACTGTGAGCGAGCGAGTGAGATAAGGAGAAAAAGACTGCTTTGAGAGCAAGAGAGATAAGGAGAGAGAGAGGCGCGCGAGCGAGCGAGATAAGAAGAAAAAGACGAGCTTTGCGAGCAAGAGAGATAAGGAGAGAGAGAGAGAGAGAGAGAAGAACCATCAGCTCAGTTGTGATCACATGACACTCAGCAGACAAAGTGTATCCATATTGCTCGTATTGCAAGACATCGCTCGTTTATGAAGTCAAAATTTATTAATAAATTTTGCTCGTCTTGCAAAACACTCGTGAACCAAGTTACTCGTAAACCGAGGTTCCACTTGTACATTGAATTTAAATATCTTCTTAGAACTTATCCAACGCTTCATAGAAGTTGTCTAATAGGAATAGAATCAGATCCACTATTACCTTTTAAATTACTTATGGTTCTTTCTCCTTCTGTTCTGTCACTTCCGGCCTTCACAGATGTTATCACTTCCGGTGCTTCCTCACAACGTCACTTCTGGCCAAACCCAATGACGTCATTTCCTCAATGTCATTTTTAGTGGCCATTTTGTATAAAAACCAATTGAACCAAACTGTATTTGTCTGATGTGATCTATTTTGATTCATTTTTGACTGTTTTCTTTATTCAGGGTCATTCCTCAAATCTTTTTGAGTCAACAGCATCTCTTCTTATCACAGCTGTTACATATGGAGTTTTCTTATTGTGTGAATCGACAGGATATCAGGCAGACTAAGGAATAGGTTGTATCCATCCAGCATTTAAAATCTTGGATTCTTACCAACCACATACATACATAATACCGGTCCACATCAGTTTTCTTTCAGTCTTACTTGACTGCTTTAAAACCATTTTCATTAATATATTCACTTATCTTCTTTATTTTTGTGTGGAATTTTTATAGGTTGCCATTATCTATACTAATAAAAGGCAAAGCCCTCACTGATTGACTCACTGACTGACTGACTCTCTCATCATTAATTCTCCAACTTTCCATGTAGGTAGAAGACTGAAATTTGGCAGGCTCATTCCTTACAGCTTACTTACAAAAGTTAGGTAGGTTTCATTTCGAAATTCTACGCATAAAGGTCGTAACTGGAACCTACTTATGTACATATATATGGCCATAGACTGCAGCTCAGTCACTGTGTGAGGCGGAGTTGCGTCCCTCATCGTCACGCCTCCCATGTAATTGAGTGCCTGCCCATATAAGGCCGTCCGTCAGCAGCGATCCAATAGACACGCTGCCGCTAAATATTCGCGGGTGAAGGACTGTGCTTATGCAAACGAAGATGAGATGGTCAGGGATAAAATAGTGTTTGGCACAAACTCAGCGAAAGTGTGAGAGAAACTTTTAAGTGCCGGGTCTTAGCTAACATTAAATAAAGCTGTGGACATCGCAAGATCGCAAGACACAGCACAAGCACGGCCGAGAACCTTCGGTGCATGTACTCCGAGAGGCTTACGTGAACTGACTGTGAACGCAGTACACAGAGAATAACAAAGAGCTCCAAAGAGCGCTGAACAAAAAACGCATTACACAATTGAGAAGCCAGCAAAAGAATATGAAGCGAGTGACGAATACAAGCATATGCATACGTGCAGCTACTGTGGAAACAAAGCACGGTGTAAACCTTAAGTTTAAATTAAGTTCATAGACATGCTGCCGTTGGTGTTTGTCATGACTTTTCGCAAGATACAAGTTTAATGAGAAGACACATTGCCAGGTCTGAGCTAACATTAAATAAAGCCGTGGACATCGCAAGATCGAACGAGATACCACAAGCACAGCTGAAAACCTTCGATGCATGTACTCCGAGTGGCTCATGTGAACTGACTTTGCAGGACTGGGAAAGGTAAACCCGTACATGCAGTGTGTGATGTCTCAGATAAAGAGGAAGATGAGCTGCTTATTGATGCAATAGGAAACGAACAACCCTGTGATGCCGAACAAGCCTTTGTACACATATCAATAGGAAAGCAAGGTGTAAAGCTTAAGTTTAAATTACGTTCATAGACACGCTGCCGCTAAATATTCGCAGGCAAATCCACAACTTAATACCGGGAATGCCTGTTAAACATCTTACATTCACGAGTACCGATTTGTGTAGAAATTGCTGTAATGGAGTTAAAATTGCTGGTGTAGGACTGTGCTTATGCAAACAAATAGGAAAGCAAGGTGTAAAGCTTCACTTTAAATTAAGTTCATAGACACGCTGCCGCTGGCATTTGTCATGCCTAAGACAAATACGATATTCGCGAGATACAAGTTTAATGAGAGGACGCATGGTATAAATGAGACTTTTCATCACTTTGTAACGGAGTTAAAATTGCTGGTGAAGGACTGTGCTTATGCAAATGAAGATGACATGGTCAGGGATAGAATAGAGTTTGGCACAAACTCGGCAAAAGTGCAAGAGAAACTTTTAAGGGCCGGGTCTGAGCTAACATTAAATAAAGCCGTGGACATCGCGAGATCGCACGAGATGGCACAAGCACAGCTGAGAACCTTCGATGCATGTACTCTGAGCCACTCACATGAACTGATGACGAGCTGTTTATTGATGCAGTAAGAAAGGAACAACCCTCTGAATCTGAACAAGCCTTTGTAGACATATAAATAGGAAAGCAAGGTGTAAAGCTTAAGTTTAAATTAAGTTCATAGACATGCTGCCGCTAAATATTCACAGGAAAATCCACACCTTAATACCGGGAATGCCTGTTAAACATCTTAGAATCATGAGTACCGATTTGGGTAGTGAACACTTCGATGAATGAAACCTGTTATCTTTTCAATGGCTGACAAACACGGAATATAACTTGAACACAACACATCCTACAAATACGAACCTGATTGAAAGAAATAATGATAATCAAATCCTTAATGACAGCAACACTCATAACAGTCACAAAACAATTACATTGACAATCATGTTTTGTTATTTTTAAAATGTTTCCTTTTCTTTTTCATAACTTCTTTAACACACTACTTCTCCGCTGCGAAGCACAGGTATTTTGCTAGTAAGGTGATATAATGAAGTCTGGGTTTTGCTATATTTCTACCTTATGGTTCTTTTTACTCATGATTTTTGTACTTGTGTACAAAATATTGTGAAATCAATTATTGTGTAATTAATAAAAAGTTGATTACAAAAAATATCCATCCTTATGGACAGGTAAGACATAAGGTAGTCATTGAGTATACAGTTATTTTGTGTTGATGGAAGTGAAAATCCATGATCTGTAACTCATTTTATTAAGCCAATATATTAATGACCAGAGGGCCAGCATTGATCTTTTCATGCCTTCTATTAGCATCGAGAGAACAATTAAACTATTTGAGAATTACCATGTTTTGCATTTCCTTAGTAGCAGTCTGGAAAATGATTCATAGATATTAACACTAGAATTTCATGTTACAGATAAATACAGTATGTACTGTATTTTAAGGAATATAAAGACACTGGGCGATTCTTCAGGAATATCACATATCAATCCAAAATTCTTCCAAAAAGAAGACAGAAATTGCTAAGGACATATATTTTGCACTTTTTGACTTCTCCCTAAAAGAATGTTATTGGGAAATGTGTGATTGTGAAAAGATCTCTAAATGCTAAATATTTCATACATCTCTGGAATTAAAAATGACTCAATAATATTCAACATCTTACCCACCATCAAGAATTCTGGAGACAAAATGTTACAAGAAGGTGTCTGCAGGTGTTTGTTTTTTTGCAGGTGAATTGCTGGGGAAAGTACTTTGTCAAAACAATTGAAAGGTATTTAGTTCCATCACTCAAAAACATCTGGAATATCTTTCACCAGTTTGCAGCTACAGTATACAAGACTTTCTACCAGATGTTACAAATGCTGCATTAGTAGACAGAAAAGGTCAGGTGCTTGTGGACAATATGTTTTGCGACACCACTATTGTTAAGATTTAAAATGAATATCTTTGATTTTGCGCTGGCAGAGCAGCAAGAGGAATGTGAATGTCAGTTAGGAATCATTAGTTAACTAGAAGATGTCATGCCCATCTAAACAACCTGTTTATTAGAACTTTGTCTTCATTTTATTTTCAATCAAAAGTAATAGTTTTAATTGTAGGAAGTCTAGCACTGATCTAATGCTATTTAAAACTTCATTCTTTGACCCATTTTTTGAACCAACTTATTTCAGTACAGGGTCACAAGAGGTGATGGCATCTAAACCAGCATTATTAGGCACCAGTCCTTTGCAGTTTTCACTCACTTACAATCACACAGATGTGTTTACACTTGTAAATGAAATTCAATTAGTAAATCCTTACATGGTTTCCAGTTTTATAAACTGTTCCATGGTATCCTATAATGGAAAGAGCAGTTCAGAAATAGACAGATGAATGGATGAACTGTTCTGAAATTTCTTATTACTTCATGTTGGCGTTCAACATCCCTGAAACTGCTTTTTCAATTTCTATTTGGCCAATTTTTCTATTTTCTCATCTGGTTTGTGGTCCTTTGTTAACAACTGTTGACTGTTTTTGCTGTTGTCATAACAGCTAACTAAAACTCTTGTCTATTCAAAATGTCTGTGTATTTTCTATAGATTAGCAGCGCTAATTTTATTTATTGCAATTAAGTATATATCTAAAAAAATGTTTGGTTCCAAACATACGTAAATTATGGAAAATGTTCTGATACTATAATTTTTAATCATTTCTGACTTACTATAGTTTCATTTTTTCCTGTCCTTATAGTAGTAATTGGCCCTGCCACTGTATGACATGTCTCTCTCTCTCTCTCTACATTTTTTCTCTGTTTTTTTTAACTGTGAATTTATTCATTTTTCAAATAGACAAATTTATGCATAAAGTACCAAACTCATTTGAAAAAATAAATTGATTCTTCTACAAACATCCCAGCATAAATACTGTTTATTTACAGTTTCCAAAAAAAGGACAACATGGAATGCTTGCTCTTGAAGTTTGGAATTCAAACCTCATTGGCACAGTGAATGAAAAAATTAGCCTATACGACACACATTTTAATACATAACTTCATCATTACAAGAGCTTATTTATCTCTTACTACAGCAGTTCCCACCCTTTTTTTTCTCTCCTATACCCTTTGATTAGGCTTTTCATTTATTAGTACCCCCCTCTCTTCATTACCCACACCGATCCCTCAAAAAAGTTATTTTTTTTTTTTAGGTTAGTTAAATAATGAAACAACTCAAATTAACCTAATGACATTTATAGGCTTTTATTTTTGATTTTACATTTTACAGTTTATTTACATTTTTTATAACAGCAGCCTAACATAAGATCAAAACAAATAAAAACAGCATTAAAGTAATTTTTACCCACATTATCTTATGATGAAAGTACATAACAATTATTCATCTTGACATACAAGTCTTCCAACGTGGCTCTTAATAATTTTAATGCGATCCTTGAGCTTGTTTCATGAATGCGAGATTTTTAAAATCAGGTTCAAATGAAGACAGATATAACCTCAAATCAGGAGCTGCGTCAGGCTTATTGTGATATTTATTCTTAATATATGCATAAGGCGAGAATGCTCTTTTGACAAGCTCTGTGTTTGTGAAAGGTAATAAATATTTTATCGCTTTACCACTGAATTCTTGGTACTGTTCTTTCACTGCTGCCCAGAAGTAAATGAAATGTCTTTTTTTTTAAATCAAATTGTAAAGAAGAATCAGCTGAAAGCTCAATCAATTTTTCTTTTTCAGAAACTAATAGTTTTTTGGCTTGTTGGAAAAAAAACAATTCATTGAATGGATTTAAAATCCAGTTATCTTCACTATTTTGGTTTGGAAAATACTCTCTGAGCGACAACTTAAGTCCTTTTAAGTGAGCTATTATACTAATTTTTACTACCTTTGACAATTTCAGCTTGTTCTCAGATAACAAAATGTGAACTTGATATTGGTCTTTTTTGATACATAATTCCTAAAAACCCAATTTCTTGATCATAGACTCAGTATTGTCAGACACCTTAAAGATGGTTATGGAACTATTCTGTAATCCTAAGTTTAGTTTATTTCTGAAAAAATATCAGATAAGTACACAAGCTGTTGAAGCCATTCACTTTCATGAAACTTAGAGCTCAACTCAAAAGGATAGTCCTAAAAAAAACCTGAACTTCATGCCTCAATTCAAACAATTTTGTGAGTACTTTTCCTCATGAAAACCACCTCACTTCTGTGTGTAAAAGTAATATAGTATAGAGGCTGTCCATCTCTTCACACAAAGATTTGAATATTCTGGAGTTTGTAGAATTGGCCTTAATACAATTAACAACTTTGACTGATTGAGTAAACACTTCCTTCATTTGAATCTGGCAGGGGTTTGAATGCCAGGCTTTGTTTGTGAATACAGCAATGACTCCAAGCCAGGGACGTGTGGTCAGGAGAGGCAGGGCCTCACCTGTCATCGTGAAAAGTAAAAAAAAATAGTAATGATAACATAAAATAAATTTGTCCCCTGGTCTATGCTATAAATTTGATTTCTGTATGATTCCAATAATTTTGATAATTTTTATAGTAAAAGTCGTTGAATTGGCGCATTTCCTGTTCAAGTACAGGAGAGAAACGCGAGGTGACGAGACTCACTTCACTTTGGACTACACTCTCCCTCGCACACTGGGCTGATGCATGCAATTGCCGCGTGCCTCTTGCTACCTCTCTGTATGTTGCCAACATAATGTTTGCAGATACGTTTATTATACACCCTGACTTTCCACAGTATGGCTTGTATCTTTAATGAATGTCTGTGACATATTTACTCTTGCTGATCGGACATAAAACCACAGTGAAAAGACACAAGGTGAGGTAGACAGTACCGTGCCACACTGAAGGGGGCGTATTTGAGCCCAACAGGTGCTTGTTGGTGCTGTTCTACGCAGAGACGCCAGTAAGTTAGAGATATCAGTGCACTGCAGCAGTCTGTTTATTTTTATTTTTTGTTCCGACTGACTGACAAAATGTAAGATTAAGAATTTTAGAACTAAAGGAAAATAATGAGGACTTTTACAAAAAAGTGACGGAGATTTTCGTGGAGAAGGACAGGCGCATAGACTTCATTTACAAATAAAGGTAAGACCATAAACAATTTTCAATTTTATAAAAAATGGGATCAGACTAAGAAAAAAATAATCCAATATTTTAAAATTAAATTTTGATGTTAAAATATTCTTTTGTTTTTCTTGTTATCCTTTTGTGGAACAGTCTGTATTAAAATTGATTAAAGCATCAGAAGTAAAAACTTTTAAAAATAAAATATTTCAATTAAGGTCAAATTGAAATCCATTTTTTATACGTCACTCTATACTTTCATTTGTATTGAATGAGTATGAATTGTGGATTTGCAATGGCAAATTTAGGACACATGGAAGGTTCAGAGCAAATGCGCTGTTTTCACTCTATAACACTATAAATGTAACATTCTTTCTTATATTCTTCAAATATGTTCCTTACCTGTGTGTGTGTAAAGAATGCTGATGAGATATGAAACATAACCCGTAGTCAATGTGCATGCTGCCAATTAAATAGTGAATAAGCTACTCTTTTGGGTTCATATATTTATAAATCTGACTCTGAAAGAGTCCTTGCCTCACCAGCCATGAACCTCAGCACACATCACTTCTTGAAGCTACATTGGGAGTGACTGAGGATGTCTGCCTGTCTGTGTCCGGGGCAATGTTCACAATATATATATATATATATACACACATACATATATACACACACACATATATCTATACTAATAAAAGGCAAAGCCCTCACTGACTGACTGACTGACTGACTGACTGACTGACTGACTGACTGACTGACTGACTGACTCACTCACTCACTCACTCACTCACTCACTCACTCACTGACTCATCACTAATTCTCCAACTTCCCGTGTAGGTAGAAGGCTGAAATTTGGCAGGCTTATTCCTTACAGCTTACTTACAAAAGTTAAGCACGTTTCATTTCAAAATTCTACACGTAATAGTCATAACGGTCGACAACGTCCGCCATGTTGAACTTTCTTATTTATGGCCCCATCTTCACGAAATTTGGTAGGCGGCTTCCCTGCGCTAACCGAAACCAATGTAGGTACTTATTTTGATGGTATGACGCCACTGTCAGCCGCCATATTGAACTTTCCAACGTCACTAATTCTCCAACTTCCCGTGTAGGCAGAAGGCTGAAGTTTGGAAGGCTCATTCCTTACGGCTTACTTACAAAAGTTAAGCAGGCTTCATTTCGAAATTCTAAGCATAACGGTCACAACGGTCAACAATGTCTGCCATGTTGAACTTTCTTATTCATGGCCCCATCTTCACGAAATTTGGTAGGCGGCTTCCCTGAGCTAACCGAAACCAATGTACGTACTTATTTCGGTGGTATGACGCCACTGTCAGCCGCCATATTGAACTTTCCGACGTCACTAATTCTCCAACTTCCCGTGTAGGTAGAAGGCTGAAATTTGGTACTTATTTCAGTGGTATGATGCCACTGTCGGCCACCATATTGAACTTTTCAACAGTCTTTATTACTTATGGGCCCATCATTCAAGAAATTTTATACGTGGGTTCCCAACGCTAACTGACTCCTACTTACGTACATATATATGTCCATAGCCTGCAGCTCAGTCACCGTGTGAGGTGCCGTTGGGTCCCCCATCCCAACGCCTCCCATGTTGTTGGCTGCCTGCCTATATAAGGCCGTCCGTTGCTCCAGTCTCTTCATTCCCTTCCTTGCTTCGCCACGGGATTCACGTCTCCCTGCTGATAACTACAGCCTTTTTATTTAATCCACTGCTTCTCCGCTGTTTTATTGTTCGTTTATTACGATTATAGTTATTGTGTAGGTATTTTAGACTTACTTTACATTTTCAGGTACTTATTTCCTTTATCATTCCAACCGTACCCGCATTAACATGTCTATCGAGGTGATCACCATTGATCAAAGAACTGTCACTTACTGAGTGGTTTCCATCCCCAGAGATGGCACCTATCTTTTCCATTCTCTGTGTTACATATTGCACGGCCATATCAGGCTCACTCTTGATATCTGGAGAAACATTGTGTCTTATGTATTGAATGACTGGGACAGGTTCAAGGTGTGGACTGATGACAGTACAGGAGATAATTATACTACACAGGAGCACTATAACAGTGAAATGCTTAAGCCCTTCACCTATGGTTCTGCATGTGAGTTGATGGCTGCCGCTGAATTGTTCGGTTGTCGCTTTCAAGTGTACCGAAATGGTCAAATATTTTACACCTTTGGACAACTGCCAATGCCTCAGTAGTGGACCCTTTGATGTTTATGAATGTTTAAACTCTCAAAAGCTGGATGTGAAGTTATCGATGAAACTGGTTGTATACTTACAACGCTTGACACATGCCGAATGTCACTTCAACACAAGTCCTACAAATACTGTCGTAATTGAAACAAACCATGAAACTCAAACCAATTATGACAGCAGCAATCCAAGCTGTGAGATTTGAAACAGGATTACTGTTCACATGGCCAACTGTATGTTTCATGCTTAAGAGTAAGCTAAGCGCACAGCTTGGTCATATTACAACCGGAGGGCCGAACTCACAATGTGGTATACAAAGAGATCCTTAACAAATAATTATTGGTATATTTTCCCTCAGTTTAAAAAGGTTTCAGTTTCTTCTTAATAAAACTTTTAAGGCAGTACTTTGCCACTGCGAACCGCGGGTATTTTGCTATCTATACTAATAAAAGGCAAAGCCCTCACTGACTGACTGACTGACTCACTCACTCACTCACTCATCACTAATTCTCCAACTTCCCATGTAGGTAGAAGGCTGAAATTTGGCAGGCTCATTCCTAACAGCTTACTTACAAAAGTTGGGCAGGTTTCATTTCGAAATTCTACACGTAATGGTCATAACTGGAAGCTATTTTTCTACATATACTGTAATGGAGTTGAGCTCGAAAGCCGTGGGGGTGGGGTTTCATATGACATAATCACGCCTCCCACGTAATCACGTGAACTGACTGTCAACGCAGTACATAGAAAACCAGGAAGAGCTCCAAAAAGCACTGAAGAAAACATGCATTATATAATTCAGAAGGCAGAGAAACAATAAGAAGCTAGCGAGTGACATATACAACCATATTCATGAATGCTGCTACTTCGGAAACAAAGCACGGTGTAAACCTAAAGTTTAAATTAAGTTCATAGACAGGCTGCCGCTGGCGTTTGTCATGCCCACGGGTAATGCGGGATACAAGTTTAATGAGAGGACGCAGGATATAAACAAGAGTTTTGATCACTTTGTAACTAAGTTAAAATTGTAGGTGAGGGGCTGTGCTTATGCAAATTCCGAGAGACTGTGTTTGTGGGGGATTGACAGTTAAGGCGGGTGGGGGAGTCGCATCATCATCTCCCCCCCCATTCACCTCATTTCGCTCTGAGCTGAGCTCTGCAGCTTACGCAGTGTTACGACTTTGTGACGCTGCCACCAAATACTCACAGAAAAATCCACAAGTTAATACACACACTGTCTCTAGAGTTTCTCCACACTGAATCCTCCAGGCACTACTTACAAAAGGTTACATTGACAATCGTGTTACGTTATTTTTAAAATGTTTCCTTTTCTTAGCACAAGCACAGCTGAGAAGCTTCGATGCATGTGCTCCATAACGTGTTAAAAAATCACGCATTTAATCACAAGCAAAGGGGAACTTCTGTCAATGCATGATTTCCTGGTACACCGATTACATTGATCAGCGCTTCACGATTCATTTTAACCTTTGCACCCTCTTGGTTTGAGAAGAAGTATGAAAAAATATGAGGTTAACACAGAAAAACCGATCACCAATTGAAGCTTTATGAATAATCGATTCTCCATCAATAATTGTTTTGGTAAAGCCATACTCAGTGTAATCCTCCTTCCATTTTATAATTTTTCCGCCACTAGCCATGATTAAATGAACGGTAAAAAAGTAAGAGCGAGGGTGATTTATTCAGGCAGGCAGGCGACAGCTCAATAGCTTGAATTTGGATATAAGTAGCTTCTATTTAGTCACCAGAAATATCTTTGTTAGGAATGGAAGTTGAATTTAGTCTTTAAATTTCTATGGTAAAGAAAAAGTTATGCAATGATGACTAAATTTAACTATATAAAGTCATTCACGAATATATAAAGTCAAAACTTGATTATATAAAGTCACTGTCAGAATAAATAAAGTCAAAACTTTAATATATAAAGTCAGCGTCGGTATATATAAAGTCAATACTTGTTTCTGAATATCTAAAGTCAAAACTTGAATATATAGCCTAAAGTCATTCCCAAATATATAAAGTCAAAACCTGAGTATATAAAGTCAGCGTCGGAATATAGGCTATAATGTAAGCACTGCAATATATAAAGTCAAAACTTCTATATATAAAGTCAGTGTCGGAATATACAAAGTCAGCGCTGGAATATCCATCCATTTCCCAACACGTTGAATCCGACCACAGGGTCACGGGGGGTCTGCTGGAGACAATCCCAGCCAACACTGGGCGCAAGGCAGGAACTAATCCTGGGCAGGGCACATGCATCATTTTCAAAACATTAACCGAAAAGTGATTTTTTAATTTATTTTTCTGAATACGTTTTTGTTAACTTAGTTCAGTTCAGAGTTGTTTCAAGCAATAGATTTTGACTTTCACTTTATATATTCAGGAGTGAGTTTATATACTCTGGTGTTGACTTTATATAATCAGGAATGACTTTATAAATTCCGACGCTGACTTTATATATTCCAGCGATGACTGTAAATAAAACAGAAAAACAAGGGGCGGGGACATTGCACTGACGCAGCTCTTCGGCTCGTCTTCCCAGCTGGGTCAACGTTCTCCACTCCGCTCGGCCCCCTGATGCTCCTTCCTTCGGCTTCCCGGTACGGCAAGTCCGCAGTCCCCGCCACGGAACTACTAGTGGGCTCAGGCGCCGTGTCCACCTCCCAAGCTGCCTCCGCAGAGAACGGCCCTTCGCGGGACGTGCACACCCAGCAACATGTCCTCCCATGTCGGAGGAACTGGCTTCCCCAAGCCGCTTCCTCCGCTTACTGTGGGACGCCGCGGCGGTTTGGATCTGCCCATTGTAAGAGGGCACACCCAGCCCTGCTGGCGTCTCACTTACCTTCCCCACTGTGCCTCTCCCCCCAGGAGCTCCCGCAGTGTGCCGAACCTCTCTTGCCTGCAGCTCTCGATCCGACACCACTGTCATCCCTCCTGACTCCAGCGTCTCCGCCGGGCAGCGACAGCACAAGGCGTAGTTCTTCTTGCAGCTCCTGTAAAATCGCCGCCAAGGAGAGAGAAGCAGCCGGCGGTGAGCTTACCTTGTGAGTGGTTCCACCTACCGACTGCTCCCTATGGGCCTTTCCCTGCGGCCCACTCGGGTTTCCTGGGTACACGGGATGGACAGTCCCTGCTCTTGCCTTCGACAAATCGCCGGCGAGAGAACAGGACACGCTGTCCAATCCCGTGCCTGTAACGAGGAGGAACTTCTGGTCAGCCATCATGTTCTCCTCTCTCGCCGGAGAGCGTCTCTCCAGGCAGCTCTGCTGCTGCGGCTTTCGCAGCCACAGCCTCTCCTTCTCAGCAGCCCCCTTCCTGGGCTCCGCGTCGGTTAGCCGCCACTGAACTACAAAGTCCACCAATGGACCTCCAATGGTCCATGCTTCACTTTGTTGGGTGCACGCCGCCCCTGCGGCATGTGGGTGGGTTAGTTTATTTGACAGTATATAGATCGGAGTAATTACATTCAAGACATTCGTAGTCTAAATCACAATCTGACTGTATGGGTGATTACCTACCAGGTAACACTTGTGGTTGGTCAGCAAGTCAGCTAACATCCGCCATTGGCGCCCTTTTTCAGTTGCGAGAAGCAGATCATAGAATGGTTGAAATAGTTTTACTGTCAAATAATGCAAAGAGTACGCGACACATGTTTCGCCCTAATTCTGGGCTCATCAGGCATACACACTCACTGCACCCCCTCTCGGGAATCGAATCTGGGATGTCAGCGCTAGAGGAGAAGCCTCTTGTATTGCACCACGGCGTGTGGTTCATTTATTTGACAGTATGTAGATCGGGGTGTGTATATATATATATATATATACTGTTATCCTTAAACACTAAAATGATGGACCGCTTTCAATCACAGTGACAGTTTTGGCAAAGAGGGAAAGGACACGTGCAATCACAAGATATGACTACTGGTGGGCAGGTCTAGTGACAACTTTCACATAAGTCTTTTTTTGTAAACCACAACTCTATGACTTTGTTTTTGTGTTTTTATTTTAACTTTTTTTGTGTGTTTTCCGCCATTATCAATATTTTTTTCACGTACCCCCAACCGGTCAGCTGCCGTACCACAGGTTGGAACCGCTGTCTTACTATATCTCTTACTATATGAATGGTGACACTGAATGATGTTATTTGGGCATTTTCAATCAATCAATCAACATTTATTTATATAGCACATATTCATACAAAAAAAATGTAGCTCAAAGTGCTTTACAAAATGAATAGAGAAATAGAAGACACAATAAAAGATAAACATAAGTCAACATTAATTAACATAGAATAAGAGTAAGGTCCGATGGCCAGGGTGGACAGAAAAAACAAAAAAAAAAAC
This sequence comes from Polypterus senegalus, assembly GCF_016835505.1. Taxonomy (NCBI): domain Eukaryota; kingdom Metazoa; phylum Chordata; class Cladistia; order Polypteriformes; family Polypteridae; genus Polypterus; species Polypterus senegalus. Next base: position 47,371,194 of record NC_053159.1, read on the forward strand.
TCCAAAGGCTGGAGAAAAAAATAAAATCTGTAGGGGTTCCAGACCAAGAGACCGCCCAGTCCCCTCTGGGCAATCTACCTAACATAAATGAAACAGTCATCTTTGTATTTAGGGTTTTCATGGAAGGACCTGATGATGATGGTCACGTAGACTTCTGGCTTTCAGTCCATCAATGTTGGTGCATCATGATGCTTTGAGTAGGTGGTGGTGGCGCAGGCCGCCACCACAAAGAAACCGGAAAAAGAAACAGAAGAGAGAGTAGGGGTCAGTATGGATTTTAGCGCCACCATGAATAGTTATCATGATGAATTGAACATACAGAGTATCAGTATTAAGTTAAAGTGAAGTTATAAAAAGGCCATGTTAAAGTAATGTGTTTTCAGCAGTGTTTTAAAGTGCTCTACTGTATTTGCCTGGTGAATTCCTATTGGCAGGCTATTCCAGATTTTGGGTGCATAACAGCAGAAGGCCGCCTCACCACTTCTTTTAAGTTTAGCTTTTGGAATTATAAGGAGACACTCATTTGAGGATCTAAGGATACGATTTGGAATATAACGTGTCAGGCATTCCGATATATAAGATTTTTTTTTTTTATAAAATTTTGGTGAGAAACTTAATTGAAGACATATCTGCTCATAGATTCAGAGAGTGGAAATATACACATCAGGTTTGCATAAACAAATTACAAAGATTGGCAAGAACAGTAATCTGTTTGCCGTTATATAATGTTACTGGTAAAAATAATGAAAAATATTTGGATATGTATGCCTTGCAATGGCTTGGTATGTTATATGTATCATGAAAAGACAGGTAATCATTTCCTTTCACCATTTGTAAGTGTACTTAAGTCAGTACTAACAAAATTCATTCAAACTAGATGTGAAAAAAGATGCAGCTTATATTGTTATAACTGAATTTTACATTTTTTTAATGCATTTGTATTTAACAGTAATAAAAATAACATTAGGACCACTTGTGACAAATTCAGGACCACCCTCTTATGAAATCCTGGAATCCTTACTATGGTGAGCACATTACTCATTATCAGAGGTAGGCAGGGTAAGGCAATGACAGCAAACATTCCATTTCTAGCTGCCTTCTAATATAAAAAAAATTACAGCTTAAGTTAGTGTTGCCAGTTGGGCAGATATCCAGGGGCCTCATGTATAACACCATGCGTAGAATTCGCACTATAACATGGCGTAAGCACAAAAGCCGAAATGTGCTTACACACAGAAAAATCCAGATGCAGGAATCTGGGCGTACTACAACTTCCACGTTCTTCAGCTACATAGATCTCGATCAGCGTGAAAAGTAACGCTCATGCACGCGCTTTATGTAACACCCCAACTCCTCCCAGAATTACTTTGAATATGCAAATCAATATAAATCGCCCTTAAGTGCAGCCTTCTGTGAAAAGACAATGGGAAAACCACGGGGGGAAATATAAGAATTTCAGCGAATACAAAGTGGAGGCAAAGGAAAAACATACTATTTGTTTAATTAAACCGTGGTATAATCAACAAAAGGAAGTTGATCGAGTGACATAGCGTGTTGGAGAAACTTGAAAGCTCACATTCACAAAATCGCACAGTGCAGGAAATAAAAAAGAAGTCACATATCAAAGTCGCCGTGAAAAGGCGAGTCCTAGCCCACTGTCTGAGTGTCATATGAAAACTTATTAGGGTACAGAAAAAAAAAAGGCAAACAGTGGGGGAAAAGCACGAAATGTCAACTTCAATCTCGAAATTTCCACTTTAATCACGTAGTTTATTTTGTCATTAAAATAGAACATCATAAACTTCATCTTAAAATCGTTTAATGAACCAGTTTCTCAAATCACATCGTAATTAAAGTAGCACGTTAAATGTTTTGTTTTGTATTTGATCTTCTATGTGCTCTATGTGTGTGAATCACTACCTGCTTCTTAAACTGGCTCTCTTCCTCTGACAGGACACAGAATCCATTACATTCATGATACTACAGCTCTCTGAATAACTAAAATACTGAGATGTATACGTGATATTATTTTCATGATGATAGTTAAAGCATGTTATTGATTGTGTGCGACCTTCGATGAAATTATTTATTGCAGCAGTACTCATGGGCGGGTCTGTCTAATAGAGAAAGTCCAATGTCAATATGGTATCTTATGCACGGTGGATGGCCACATCCGTTGCGGACACTGCATAGCCGCCTCGTGCTCATGACACAAGCGTTTAACTTTTGTCGAAATTTGCCGCTGCGTTTTTAGCTGTATCATTATTTTCTCTTTCTGTTTTATATTAAATATATATTGGCATGGCCGCCCCTGCAGTCCTTGCTTTTCTTTCTCCAAGTAACCAATCCCCACACAATCAGCTCTGTAATAGACGTTAAGGCATCTGTAAGCTTAGAGCGCCGATTCTTCAAAACGTACAGTTTGAAGATACAGTGAAAAAAATACTCTGAGTGCTACAGTGAGAGTAATATGGAAAAAGATAATCTGCTGTGGCAACTCCTAACGGGAGCAGCTGAAAGAAGAAGAAGGTGCAGTTAGAGTAACAACGCTAAAGCAGTTATGGTATTTGGAATACTATGGCTATTCCCTGGACTATTATATTGTTACAAGTTAATTACAATCAGATGCATTACACTAACAAACAATATGCGGTTAGTTTCAGTGTATTTATAAAGCCGTGTCAGGAAAATAAAGAGTAACCACACATGAACAGTAGCACTGCTTAGATGCTGTGTGCCGCCAGTCTGCAAAACCGAGCGGAGAACTTGCGTACGACAAGGTATGAGGTACAGTGGAAAAGTGCGTGGCTTTACGCCAAGTGTAGGTTTTATACATCGCGATTTGAACGTGGAAAAGTTCTTACACAACATTTCTGTGCGTACGCACCATTTATACATGAGGCCCCAGGTGAGTAACTATTTAATTATATTAATGATATATACTCTAGTATAAAGTTGGAGATGTTCATAAATGAGGATGAACACAAATAACTGGTGAGGCAGCAAAGACAACTTAAAAAGACCCGGTAATTATACAAAAATGGAGATGCAAATTATTGTACAGAAAAGAAGTGCAGAGTTCTACATGGGTACAAAATGGGTAATGCTACTCTACAGGAAAGAATCTCTTAATCAAGTACAGGATGTCCTGGGGATAAAGGGAATATTAAATCTCTTTAGTCCTGAACAGAGAATGCTGTTTTGGAGCCTAAATTAACAAATCTCTCTATTATATTAAAAAATCTTAGGACAAGACAAGACTTTTTCAGAGAGATGAGACGTGACATGACTTTCTCAGAGAGACTCTTTAACGTCCCGCGAGACAAAGAGTAGATGACAAAGTAGAACATTCAAAAGAATTCAGAAACATTGGTGTGATACACATGCAGAGCAGGTTAGAAATAATGGAAGTATGAAAATTTGAATGTCTCCAAAAAAATTGCATTAGCACAAATGGAAATTATTACTTGGTGAAATAACGGAACAGCGAAGAGAGATCGAATATATTGTTCAGATTTAAACTTTAAGTCAGAGACTTGTAGATTTTCTAATTCGTGTTGCCTTCTGGGAAAAGTAGTGTTTCTTACCAATACAGAGACCTATCCGCACGATTAAAAGATTTTTTGTTTGGTGAAAGTGAAATCCACATGCGCTGTCACACTTAAATCACAGAGTTGCACAGATACACAAGAGATTTTAGAGACAGAAACGTTATACAGACACTTCAAACAAACATAAGTCTCTTTCAGGAGTGAATCGAACTCCGTGTGTACTTGGAGGGAACAGTTCTGTCTCTTAATTAAAATAATAGAAAATGTTCCTCTTCATAGGGGCGCGCCTTGGGAGCGGTGACCCAACAGAAGCTGAGGATGTCTGGGGAAGAAGAGAGACAAGGTAGTGAGAAAAAAGGACAGCTGCTGTATAGTGTGGCAGTAGGGGGCACTAGTGCTCCCTTGAACCCTCAGGTACCACGCTAGACACTGGATACAAGTCCAAGACTTTTTATTATTTATCAATACTGTGCACAAAGCACACTCCACACTACTCATATATCAAATCACCACAATAATATTCTCTCCCCTCCTCGCCCAGACACTTCGCCCCTCTAACTCCCAGCTCAGCTCAGTGTCTGGACTGGCCCTTAGTCCTTTTATACACCCTGACCCGGAGGTGTTCCTGCCCAATCAGTCCACCGTTCCTTATTCCTTCCAGGTCAGGGTAAACAGTCCTTTTCTTCAACCCGGGAGCATGTCGTCCCTTCCTGTCACGTGACCGCAACGTACTCCCGGGTAATAGGGCACACAAGAGCCCACGAGCCCCCCTACAGCGACTCCCGATGGCCCCCAAGGTATCCAGCAGGGCTGTGTATAAATACTACATAGTCCATAAGGCCCTGCTGGAACTCGGGGCACGATCCTGCTGTCGGGAGAGCTCCTCCTGGTGGCCTGGGGGTGAGGGCCGGAGCATGAAGCCGGCAGTCCTCCACAATAGGCTTTTAAATGTTCGAAGCACTGCAGATGCAGATCACGCAGCACGGCAGCAGCAGCAAGCTAATAGCTGATTGTGCAAAGAGGAGGTAAAAAAAAAACTATTTGTTTCCTATTGTATCACCATTAAAGAGGGGGTTTCAGAGGAGCGACCGTGTCTCTTTGGGGTGTGTTCAGCTCCCCTCTTCACAACGCGAGTGCCAGAGACGCGAAGTGGCTGGTGTATAGCACAGGCTGTGGGGGGAGGGGGTCTGGGGTGGGGGTTGGCAAATGTAGGAAGCAGGGGGCAAAGCCCCCTAGTTATTTAATATGATAAAAATCACAGAAAAAATCCATCTGAGTTCTTTTAATTAAATAGTGAATCACATTGTAAGCGGAACTGCATTTGCCATAAGAATCAAGCCAAGAAGCAGTTTTTCACACAAAAGGTCACGAGAATCTGACACAAACTACCAAGGTATGTAGATGAAGCAGACACCTTCACTACTTAAAAAATACATATATTAAATAAATCCTGGAACATCTTAGCTATTGGCTAACCAAAGAGAGGAGACTATTCATTTCATTACCTCATTTTTAAACTGATTTGTTTTTTAGCCCTTACTGCATAAAATGTGCTTGCTATTTTATGGATAGTTTTGAAAATATTTTTCTATTTTTGGGCTATTTTAAATTAATTTTCACTTAGCATAATGAACTACAATTTTAGGTATATGTTTGAAATTTGCATATAATAGCATCTCTTTTAGATGATCATTTATAAATCTTGGCTTCAATATCTGCATGGTGGTTGATTTTCTAATTGGTTTTCTATAATCTGTTGTTCTCTGCTCATTTCTGTTTATGCTAAGTGTTGATTGTGAAAAGAATACCCTTCCAGTTTTATATTCCATTGATTTTAGAGTTGCAGTATAATATAAGTAAGCTGAGTATATGATTTTGTATTCATTGTTTCTTGTTGGTATTATAGTATTGTCACTTGCAAGTAAGAAATTACATTTTATTATGTATACATTTAAAATAAAGTTGAACATGCAACTGAAATTGTTAACCTCAGCATTTTTATTTCAGTATTTTACATATCATATTGTAAGTGTACCATGGATTTCATGTTAATATTTATGTTGTATGAGTCAAGTAGTTTATAAAAACATGACGTCATCATGAAAAAATGACTTTTTTCATCTCAGCACCCATAACTACAGGATGCAGCAAATATTAAAATACTTTTCTGTTCAATTCATTTTTAAACATTATGGAACATGCTACCACTTTTTTAAACCACCCATGCAAAATTGAGTAAAGCTGGTAAAGATAAATGATACCTAGAAGCAAACCAAATATTCTTTTCTTGAGAATTCTTCTCAGTCCGGAGTCCTGTATAACTATGTCCTGACTATAATGAGTACATTTTATTAATTTTTTGTACCTTTCTCTTTGTATGTTTTTGAGATCCATGTGGATAAACATATTCTTGAAATGCCATTTTAGATTTTTAATGGGCGCTAAACAGCTGTGTTTGGGGTTCTTCCAGAGGGGCTTAAAGTGGAGAAAGACAAACAAATTGTGATTGCATTCACTACACTACTGGCACGTAGACTTATTCTGATAAACTGGAAGAACCCAAACTCTCCTCTTTTAAGTCAGTGGGAAACTGATGTGTTATACTATTTGAAATTGGAAAAAATCAAATACACAGGAAGAGGATCTGTACAGACTTTTTTCAAAACATGGCAGGATCTAATTAGTACATTTTTAAAATAAGCTCATAAAGCACAGAGAATTTATTAATTTAGGTATGCTTACAAGCCTTAAATTTCACGCCGTTTGCCTTGCTCTCTTTCTCAGGGGTGGGGATCGATTTGTCCTTAACTTAATTTTTCTTTTTGTAAAAACTTGATTGATTTGTATGGATTGCAATAAAATTAATAAATAAAAAAAAAAGCTAGCAAATATTTTTTGCCATCTGACTTTAGTTAATTAAAGGCTCTTTTGTGGCAGTTAGAACCACAGATTCTTGTTGTTTTGACCACCTTATTTGATTGCTGTCTTGTGTTTTATCCTCTTTTGGCTTTAGACATTTTGCCTGTTTATTTTTAATTTTTTTTTTGATCTAATTGATTTTAATTAGAAGCAAATAACATTCCATACTATCAAGTCAAACTTAAGAAACCAAAATTCAACCCCCACTCAAAGAGATTTGCCTGTTTAAATGAAAATTCGTTTATTTTGCCCTTTTTGAACACTCTTCACACATCCTGGATAAATTCCTTCACCAATGTATGCTTTTGAACAGGCTACTTTACATCTTGACTATAATAAGCTAAACGCCAATAGATCATTCCCTACAAATATAGATACATTAAAATATTGTATATAGTTTTTATGCATTTCAAGTAGAAATGACAACAGTAATTCATTTTTCAAGAAACATTGTGATTGTTTTATTAATAGCCTTAACTTTCTTCAAAAGGCTGCTGCAAGAATCATTACCTGAAGTAGGAAGTATGACTCATAAATTATGTTCTTAATTGGATGCCAGTATGAAGTCTTAAGTTTAGAGCACACGATGGAAAAAGGGAAGATGGTTAGCAAAAAAATAGGACAAGGAGTAAAGTCAAAGTCAAACAAATAACAGTATCAAAAACGGGAAGTCAATTGATCTTTCAAACAAGTCCAATATGTAAACCAAACATTAAAGAAAAATACAGCATTAAGTCAAAAACCAAAAAACTCTGAGAAACACTCAAAATCAGTCTGCAAGACAGCATCCACATTCTTTGATGATACAAAAAGTGTGTCACAGACCATTGTGCCTATGCCGTTTGAGGCCACGTGTCTTAGTAACCATTACCAAAAAGTGAGGTATTAGCATTTGAATTCAGACTGACGACTCATTACTTTGGTCTAGCATACCATGATTAGAGCTACTGTTTAGCTGTTCATCATGCAACTCTGTTTGTGACAAACATAAATTATTGGTAGCCCTGTATTATATTTATTTTCTCCTTATACTCATGTGGCACTTGGTATCATCAATTTATTACCAAAATATTTCTCTTTGTTGTGAAAGCTGTAGGAAATGTCTGTGGATGTTTTTGCTACTAAAAAGGAGGTTCAACCCATTACTAAATACAAATGATCAGTCTTTGTCTAATCCAAACTTACGATGTTAACAAAAGTGTTTAGTACTGATAAGAGGTTCAATTGCTTGTGCGTTATTTTGTCTATTATTTTGACTTAGATGATCTATCTATCAATTTTCTATATCTATTTTATCTATTACAGGATATGGATCCAACACTGGGAACGAGACAGGAGGCATTCCCAGAGAGGACAAAAGTTCAACTTAGGTGCACATTAATGCAAATGCACACACTCACCTATAGTGGGACAATGATAGTCATCAATTGACCTTAGGATTGTGGTTTGGAGTTAATGGAGTACTCAAAAAGTATGCAATCTACTGATGAAAAACCCAAAAATGAACTAAAATCCATAATTACATTAGCCATTATAGTTGAGTATTAAGTGTATTTTATACAGAGTATTGCACTTAAACATTTCAGTGACATTGTTCATTTTGTGTGGTTATTAAGCAATAACACAGTGATGTAGGTTTACATTTTTAAAGTATTCCTTAAGAAACCACAGTCTGTTCTTTTCTCCAATAGTCTAAATTAGATTTCTGTTTCTATAGCACACAAAATCCTTGTGGTCTTTGTTTATACATAACTTTGTGTTACACTACACTTAGTTGAATCCAGTATCATATTCCACAACTGAGTAATCCTCTTTATATACATTTCACATTATTGTTCACTTAATGCAACATTTTTTAGATTCAGTGTTTGTAGCAAGACAAGTTAATAAATAATAAAAAAAAAACAACTGAAGAAGTCTGAATCTACAGTAAAGAGTTCAAATAAAATAAATTATATCACCATATTATGAAATATTTCAGATATTTCTCAACAGCCAATAGACCTTACATATAATTGGCATATTTGTTGTTATTGCCTTAAGTTGTTTTCACTGCAAATGTGACAATCTGGAAAAATGCCAAAATAACATTTATTGCTGCACTCATAATTCTATTCAAATAATTAATTTTGTTTGGAAAAGTGAACTATTCAGCCATTTAAAAAACGTATTTTATGACACAAATAAGGGGTAAATTAAATATATATTTAGAGAAAAGCCAGACCTTCTGATCTATAAATTAGTAATGATTTTGCAAACAGTAATTGAATGCCATATTTTCCTCTTATCTATTAAAGCTGTGTTTGGCATGCATGAGTGAAGCACAGTTCCCTAATGATGACATAATTACTTAATTGAGCTTAGAGACTCACTGCAGCGCAAAGAATAAAAAGAAACACTGTGAATAATATTTCTACCCTACATGAGTAATGTTGCATATTATTAACTACTAGAAATTTTACTAATTTGCAAACTTTGTTAACAAAATGCATTTTGAAACCTCTCAGTCTAGTAGACATAGGAAACAACATTAACATATTTTTATTAATGCTGATAGATTAATTGCCAGTGCACCTCTAACTGCTACAGATGTAATTTTAGAAATAAATACATTCTAAATAATTTCTGATATTCTGCTTATTTAGTGCTTGATGGCTCACAAGTAACGAAAATAGTTTTACCTACCTTTTACCCTTTATCAGTAGCAGGTATACTGTAATATAAATTATATTTTAAATGGTTCTGAAATCATTTAAGTTCTGAGCACCCACTGTATGCAATGACCTTGGAAATGAGTGATTTTCTATCTTTGGGCACAGAGGATGTTTGGGAGAGTCATGTGATGGGCAGGACAAATTATCCTCACCATTCTGAGTTTTCTTTTATTTTGATTCTTTATGGTTTCTTTCACTGCCTTCTCCACACATTAAGTCTATTTCCACACCTAAACCCTCTGGTCAGCCCCTCAACCCATGATAGCATATTTTGTTTTAATATTCAGTAGAGTTTCAATTATTATTCTTAAAGATTTAATGGTTGGTTATTGTTTTTGTACCTTATAATATTAATTGGTGGTTTTTGTTCTATTTTGCATTTGTTTCATTATACTGTTTTTATTGTTTTGCTGTCATTTTGGCTACTGCAAGCACCACTAGTTTATATTTCCCTTGGGTCTGGAGGTTTAGTGTATTGCAATATGTCTCTGTTGCTGTGTCACTGGGATGTTGTAAGTTGTGATGTCCTGTGGGGTATTTCATGAAGGACATTTGCAGAACTCAGACTTAAATGATTAAGTCTTACTTGAATGTGCCTCTTTTTACAACTGAGGTTCAATCGACTCCGTCAGCGCAAAGTGTTTTTTTTTACCTCAAGACAGGCTTAGACAATCCACATTTATGCATGCACTCATAACATTCAAGCAGTTCTGAGAAACTATCTTGGGGAACATTAATCAAGTACTTATAAGTTTACGTGAGAAGCTGATGCATGGTAGATTATAGGACAGCTTGGAAAAGTTTAGAGTTTTATTTAATTGTTGTAAAACTGGGGAACATATAACAGAGACATTGGCAGCCTTTTCAGAATTTCAACAAGAAATGATAATGTCTCTATAATAATACAAAAAATAAATGCCTCTGCTGTTATGAAATTTAGAGTATATTAGAGTTCTGATTTTGCTCATTGCATAATTAAATATTAATGATATTATTCAAGTTTCCTTTGAATTTTCCAGTTTGATTGTGAATGTACTAGTTTGTGAATAAACAAAGCAATATAAAGTACATTTGACAGCAAGTTATATTTATATAGAAAAACATGCTTCAGAATTACAAGACTATACATTTATATACAAATATGTATTGCACATTTAGCAACCAAAAAGAAAACTGTGTATTCTGCTACTGGTGTAATGGGCAACTTTAAATTTTGTCCTGTTGAGGAATTTGTCCTTGTGGTATAGCGGGTCCACAGCGCTCTCAGTAAGGGCCAGTTTTTAAATAGACAATCACCGGGATTGTTGTTGGATTTTAAAGACTGCTTCCTGTAAGAACGTTTTTACCTCTGATTTTAACGGATTGTTTTTCTATTGGTTTTTACCTCCACGATTATTTATTTAATGACCCTTTTTTGGAAAGCACTGCACTAATTATTGAACACTGTTTTGATATTTTTAATAAAAGCACTATGCACCTTTTTATACCATCCCCTTGCTATGTTGTTATGTTGTTGCCTCCACTGTCTAGCTCACTTGGTGACATTATCGACGGTGTTGGGTTCAAGGGCTTCCAAATATCAGATGGGAGCGTGGAGCCGAACCCGCATCATCACAGTCCTGACCTGAACGATTGTTTGCTCACACACATCATTGTCATTTTAAAGGACATACCAGTGCATTAATGCTATGAAGTGATTTGTATTGTACATAGATAGCCCTTAATGAGCTTGGTAGTGCTGTTTTTCACATCTGATGCTTGAGAACTGTAAAGAATATACATAGTGTCACTGGTATAACTTTGAATAAATGCATTTTACATAGATTCACCTACCAAAAAACAGAAGCCTCCTTGTTTGCCTGATTACCAGAAATCACTTGAGCTGAAAGGATACCCTGTGAACCTCCTATTACAAGATTCTCTTTATTGCTCTTTATAAGAAACATATCAGATTCAAAGCAAAATAAATTAATGCAAAGCATTGGTTAATGATTTGTCATTTGCTGCAGCAAGTTGACTTTGCAATGTATGGCTTTAAATAATTGCATATAAAGTTTGCTTTTGCCAATCTATAAATGTCAGAAAATGGCAAGTGGTTTGTGCTGTCCATTAACAACATCTTGTAAGAACAATATGAATACCATCATTTGTTAGATTTTCAAGGAATGTATTGCATAGCAATGCCAAAATCAAAAAGACAAGCAAAAGTATAAATATAAAGAATTTACAGAAAAAATAGCTTCTCAAATTGTAATAACTCCAAAAATGCAAATAATGTTTTGTGGCTGGCAAAGAACAATCAAGAAAATCAAACAATAATACAGCATTTATGATATACCAAGACTTAAAAGGAAGAATCCAGAAAGTTCTCAATTGTAAGGCAAATTATAGCCTACAAGCCATAATAATAGCATCCTTAACAATCTAAAGGGAAGGAAACCTTCAGAATAAAATACAATCCAGCAATGCTTACAGGTACAGATCTGGACACTTTTCATCATCTTTTGACTTTTTGGTAGCATGTGATACCCCAGGCACCCACAGCAATGGGCTTGTTCCTTTTTCCAGGACATTGGTAGTCATAACCAAAATGTACCAGGACAAAAGTGTATAGTGCTTTTTATTAAAATAAACAGTGTCTCAAAGTGCAGTGTTTTAATAGAGTTTTCAATAAATAATTTATAAAATCAATAGTGAAGTGATAAAAATAAAACCAAGAAACAGACTCTTCATATCACAATTGGCATAGTCAGCAGGATTATTGTTCCAGGATGTTAGAGGAACAAGACCTCACCACCGTTCTATCCACCATTATGACGGAGCTTCAAACGCTGAAGATACAGGTGGGAGAAACCAGAACGGAATTGGCCGAGTCGGAAGCCCGGGCAGCGGTGGCTGTTAGGACTGAGACTGCTCGGTCATTACCTCCCCAGTTGACCTATTTAACTGAGGAGGATGATATTAAAATGTATTTTTTTAGTTTTTGAGCATACCTCTAAACAGAACACATGGCCAAGGTCGGAGTGGGCCAACTTGCTGGCACCCTAGTTGAAGGGAGTAGCACAGAGGGCTTATTACAATCTGTCGGAGGAGCAGCCAATGATTATGTCACACTACAAACTCTACAGTGTCTCAGCGGCTCAGCTGGCAAGAGAATGGTGGGAGTGGACATTCGATCCCAACAGACCAATCCGCACCCAAGCCTTTGAGGTTTGGGGAAAAGTCAGCCACTGGCTAAGGCCAGATATTAATAGCACACAAAAAATGGCTGAAATACTCGCCTGTGAAACCTTTGTGCACGCTCTCCTGGAGCCTATAGAAGAGCAGATCTGCAAACAGAAGTACACCTTCATGAACGTTCTGATCGACATGGTTAAACGTCATGGGCGGTCTGTAAATTTGGCGGATTGGAACGGTCCTTGCAACAAAACCGACAGGTTCATGTACCTTTTAATGAGTCCACATGGCCATTCACGGAATCTCCAGTCCAGAAGACAGACAAACAGTCCAACCCCCTAAATCCCCCCCACCTCCCGCTATTTCAAGTGTGGACAGGTGGGACATAAGTTTCCTGCTTGCCCAACCATCAAACCAATGGACTGGTTGATTGGCAAGAGAGAGAGATACAGTGCTGTAATTAACCGTTTACCTCTACCATATACGGGAGTAGTAATTATTAATGGCTATAAGGTAACTGCTATGTTCAATTCCATGAGTAACATTTCTATTGTTGCTTGCCGGTATGTTTTGCCGCGACAATATGTAAAAACTAAGACCAGTCTAAGGTGTATACATGAAAAAATCCGTTATTATCCACCTTGTGTATTATAATGGTGGATTCAGAAATGAAAAACCTAATAGTAGCGGTATTACCCAATCCACCATATCCAGTTATACTGTGACGAGACTGGTCTAAAATTAACAGCAGTATAAACAAACTACTCCTGATAAACAATTGGGATTGTTAATGGATCAAGAGGGTTTGGCTGCTTCCACGCCGTGTATGACGGCCACTAGGACCCATAAGGCAACCCAGTGTGATGGGGTAGACGGCTTGACAGATCCTCTGGAAGTTATAGCAACTGAGGACGATACTGTGTGGTTGAAAACCCCGCCCATTGAGGTCAACAGGGATCCTATTCAAAAGTTAAATACTCAATTTAAATTAACGCCGTCTTCCTTTACACGGGAACAATGGAACGATGATTCCTTAAAATTTGCAAGAAATGCAATGATTTCAGTCAATGGGCAACTTGCCCCGGATCCCAATCCACGAATGCCATACTTTGTCATTGAAAATGATCTCTTGTATCGGGTAGTGGAGCAACAGGGTGAGGTCAGAGCATTGCTGCTAATCCCGCGTACCATACTGGTGGCAGGTATGTGAATTAGCACATGACCACCTCCTCGGAGCTCACTTGAGGACCGAAAATGCTAGAACGTATTAAGTTCTGATTCTGTTGGCCTGGAATAAATGAGGAAGTCCGTCAATTCTACGCTTCTTGTCCGGAGTGTCAGCTTCATCAGATTCCCAGAAGGGACTGTGCTCCTCTTATTCCTATCCCCCTGATTGACGTCTCTTTTGAGCAAGTCGGTATCATCTTAGTCGGACCCTTAGAACCCTCAGTATGAGGTCATAAATATATATTAGTCCTTGTGGATTACGCTATTCGATTTCCAGAGGCTGTCCCTTTGCGTACAGCTACTTCTCAGAACATCACACGGGAATTGGTAGGGATATTTGCTCATGTGGGGATCCCCAAAGAAGTCTTAACTGATCAAGCGACTCCGTTCACATTGGAAATGTTCAGGGAGTTTGCTAAGTTACTGCAGATAAAACATTTGAAAACCTTGGTCTATCACCCCCCAAACTGATGGGTTGGTAGAATGATTTAATCAAACATTGAAACAAATGTTACGTAAGGTAGTTAGTGAGGATGGCAGAAACTGGGATCAGTTACAGCCCCTCATACTCTTTGCCTATAGGGAGGTGCCACAGACCTCTACAGGGTTTTCTTCTGGGAATTCCACCCTGGAGATCGTGTTATGGTGTTGGTTCCCACTTCTCATTCTAAATTATTGGCACATTAGCAAGGCCCTTATAAAATTAAGGAAAGAAAGGAACTTGTTGATTATTGGGTAAAACAACTTTGACAGATAGAGGGTGCTCTCGTCCTCTTGAACCCTCAGATCAAATGTCAGGCACCAGGTAAAAGTCCAAATGTTGACTTTATTATTCACAAACAGTGCACAAAGCACCCTCCTCTCCACAATACTCATTAAATCACTACACAATACTCAATAATCACAGTCCTCCTACTCCCAGACGCGTTGCCACCCTTCCACCCAGCTCAGCTCCTCGTCTGGGAGTTCCCACAGTCCTCTTATAGTCCTTGACTCTGAGGTGTTTTGCCCTCTCTGTCCACGTGACTAGGAACATTTCCAGGTCAGATAAAAATCCTTTTTCTTCACCCCGGAAGCACGTCATTGCTCTTATCCATGTGACTCGGACGTACTTCCGGGGCGTGGGGAAAATAATCTTTGCTCCATCCAGCGGCCCCTGTGGTATCCAGCAGGGCTGTGGATGAAAACTCCATTGTCCATAATTCCCTGCTGGTATTCGGGGCACCTCCATGCCGCAGGGAGGGCTCCATCTGGTGGCCTGGGGGTATTGGCCGGGATGACTGGCTGGCCATAGACCACACAACCTAATTGTCAGCCGAGTAAACATGTCTATCATATCAACCTGCTGAAACCGTGGAAGGAGCAGGATCCAGACCCTGCCTCTGGCCAGCCACGTTCCCTTTTCAGAGAAAGCATACACCTTAATTTCGCACCCGTTTTGACTTGACAAAAACAACAGGAGCTAGAAATAACTATCCTGTCTATCCAGGAAGTGGTGAGCGAACAACCTGGTCGTACTGCCCTGATTGAACATAATATTATAACGGACCTGGGTGTCATTGTCAGAGAGCGCCCTTATAGACTCCCTGAGGTAAAGAAAGCGGAAGTGGAGCTGAAAGTAAGATGTATGCTGGAACTGGGAGTATTTGAGGAAAGCCACAGTCCCTGGCCCAGTCCTATTGTTTTAATTCAAAAACCTGATGGGTCCTGGAGGTTCAGTAATGATTTCCAGCGACTGAATCAGGTCTCCAAATTTGATGCATATCTGATGCCGTGAGTTGATGATCTCCTCGAGCAGCTCAGTAACGCTCAATTCCTAATTACCCTTGACATGACAAAAAGGTACTGGCAAATTTCCTTAACACTAGAATTACCAGAGCCTACGAAAAAACTCGTAGATCTGGCCTACCTTAAATCCGTTCACACCTCTCCGCCAGCGTGCTTTGTCCTCTAAATGTGCCGATAAAGACAAGTTGCAAGCAGCTTCTCCCAGTTCATGCCTTGATTGATTATCTGGGAGTGAAGTGGAGTTTTAGAGTGGAAATAATAGATCATTATTTGGAACACACGCATTTCATGTGTGTTCCGTTTCTACAGTAATCTGTGTAAACACATTGTTAAAATAGAAACGTTTTCATATTTTAGTAATAAATGTTACAAAATTTAGCCATAAACTATAAAATGCATGAAGCCTGAACTCCAAAGATCAAATAAACACTTTCACAAAAGGTTCAAGAATGATACAACAGCTTCTGTGGCATACTGGTAGGATTTGCTGACTCAGAGCACAGCAGACTTGCGATGCCTCAGAGACCAGAGTTTGATTCCCTACTGGGAAGAAAGTGTAATTTGTTTTTTCTTTTTAACCTTCACCGCTCTGCCTGCCTGAACTCCCTGTCTATCTATATAGTAATAACAGTAATTTTATTATTATGTAGCAGCTTCCCTGTCTGCCTATTATATAGCGCCTTTCCTTCCTATCTGTCTATATACTCTATCTATCCCCTTAGCTGATTTTTTATATATCTATTATACAGTGCCTTCCCTGTTTATTTATATATCTAGTGGAGAGGTGCAAATGGTTTTAAGGTAGGCCAGATCTATGAGTTTTTTGTAGACTCATTCTAGTGTTAATTGAGTCCGCCAAAGAAAAAAACGCATTTAGTACTCCCAGTGGGCACTCTCAGTATAAGGTTATTCCATTTGGATTGCACGGGGCACCAGCAACATTTCAGCGTCTGGTAGATACACTATTACAGCCCCACAATCCTATAGTGCCACCTACCTGGATGATGTAGTCATTTATTCCAGCATCTAGAAGGAACATATACTGCAGGTTATAGTTGTCCTCTCTACACTAGCGAAATCCAGCCTTTCATATTAATGCTAAGAAATGTTTGTTCGGCTTTAAGGAGGCCAAGTATTTAGGGTACCTGGTGGGCTGGGGGCATGGTTAAGCCAAAGTGCACCAAAATTGATGCCATTCTTAATTGGCTCCATCCAGTGACTAAGAGGGAAGTGCAAGCTTTCTTAGGTTTAGCGGGGTACTACCGCCGGTTCTGCCATGTTCTTCAGCTTTTGCCTTGCAACATCTTCTCCCCTAAGAATCTTTACTATCTCAGACAGCATGGGCTGAATGCTGTTCATTTCTGCTTGAGCTGAACTGCATGGTTCCTGGACTGATGGTCCTGCAGAAGTGGATGCTGATGACTTTTCAGGTTTTTTATGAGTGATGTACCTGTTGCCAGGTGACAGCCAGGATTCCACAGCTGGCCGTGGGTCAAACTCTTCTAAAGAAACAGTATTGAACAGCCTAGCATAATGCTCAACCTTCGAGCGTTCAGCTTCAGAAAATGCTTTTTCAATTGGACCAACTTTTTTCTTACTTTTAGACTCATGTCTCTATCTGACGTACTAAACCCCCAGTTCCTATCTTTTTTCTTTCTGCACATAACCAAACACCACACGATAAACGTATTTGTGAAATTAAAACTACAGTAGTTATAAGCTTAGACTTCTGAATGGATGGCATAATTAAACATGTATAATGACATTTTTTTTAAAGTTCTGAAAACTCTGAGGTCTAGGTTTATAACTAGTTTTAATTTCACAAAGACGTTTATCGTGTGATGATTGGTTATATGGAGAAAGACAAAGGATAGGAACTGGGGGTTTAGTACATAAGATAGACACAGCAAACATGCAATAAAGAAAGCCTGCTCAGAAAAAAAATCCATTGAATTCTGCGTTCGTGTCTCCGACCTCCAGATCACGAACCCAACATTTACACAATATTTCAGTTAAACCTGTGCGATACCCATTCAAATATCCAGTTTTTTGGAGCCTCATCACACCTGCCATAAACTTCTCTACACTGAACGTAGACCTGAGGACCCCTTAATGCAAGGGATAGGCACTACAGCCACGCCACCATGCCCCCCGCCACCCATGTCTAATACATGCTTTAATGCATTTCATCGTGAAAAAGATATCAAGTATTTATCTTAGTATTCTGAATGTTCATTGAGCAGGAATATCATAAAGTCAATGTGCGCCGATTGCTGCCGGCGCTTCCTCAGTGCAAGAGGAAGTCAGTTTAAGAAGTGTGCAGAGAATAACAACTGGGTCGGGGAACACTTAATATAAAGCATTTAATGTGCTACATTAATTTATGACGGGGTTTGAGAAAATCTAGTAAATGAAACATTCATTTTAAAATGAAGTTTAGTTTGTGACATTCTACTGATAAAATAAACTACGAGAATAAAGTGGAAATGTCGACTTTAATCTCTACATTTACATTTTATTTTGTCTTCATTGTGTTCGTATTTTTTTCACCATGGCCTTAATACGCTCCTGTAGGTTTTGCAGGGCCTGTTGTGCCAGTTTTAGTCAAGCAATGATCCATTTCTCATCCACGATGCAACTTGTTTCAGTTTCAGCAACACGCATATAGCGAGAACAACGTGCTTACCGCAGTGCATTATGGGTTATGCAGGTAATTCCCAATGACGTATTCGAAATTCCACAAGATGGTACATTTCCAAAGAAGTAAATATTACCGATGTTGTCGGGAAAAAATAATCGCGTCTAAGCGAAGATTTTTATTTTCTATTTAATAACATTTGGAAACCGTTAGAATGTTTTCTTCTTTATTTTTAATAAACTGACAGCGCGAAACCAACTTGTTTTATATGAAAAATTCTCTAATCAAAAACGATCTATAGACAGCTCATCAAAATTGATGTCACACAATAAATTTCTTAAATCCTCAATATATCACAACCTACGCGAAATCGCAAATTTCAGGAAAGATTAACTGCCTAACAAGCTTTATGTGGAGAAAACAATTGCATTGTAGGTGAAATGACCGTATTTTTATGTATAAAAAATGAATTTTATCAATAATATATAAAAGTTATCGATTATAATGAAAAATCATCAAATTACATCGTAATTGCGGCATGAAAAAAATGACCGCATCTCCAAGCATGTAAGACCACAAGAGTGATTCCCCTTTGAAAAATAAGCTGTTATTTTGTAAACAATATTGAATACCAATTTGAGACATGAAGAACATGCCTAAGTAGACTGTTTCCATACGAAGTACGTACCCAAATGTTTAAAATTTAAAAGTAGTGGTAAAAATGTACCCTGCGTAGCACATATAATTCTTTTTTCTCGAGAAAATCGCACTTGTCCGCAGACAACTGAAACCAGAAAAACATGCATGTCCGACGGTCAATTTACCCGTGTTGGATGAGTCGGGAGTTGGATTTCCGCACCCCTACCCTTAATACTCATGAAAGTGGTCATTGCTCCCCTTTTTAATTTTCTTACTGCAATGTTGCCTCTTTCCATCTACTAGAAATTGAACAAATGTTAGATCTTTAATCTGGTTTATTTTCGAATAACAAAAACACTCGATTAAGCACTCACCTTAAATTGGTGACAGGTCAAAAAGTGGTGTATCCTTATTAGATTTAAAGCTGGATAGGCCCTCGTATTAGTCCCCCTCCTTGGCTTTCTATTTAATCTAAAATACTAATACCTAGATCTCTTTGTGTTCTTCCTTCTTTGCTTTAACCTATAATCTTGTGGGAATGTATGCCCCATTATTTCATATAATTTGGAAACCAATCACAAAGGTTTGAGTATCATGTTAATGCATATCCTGTTTGGCTTTCACACACCTCTGTCTTTCTTAATTCAGGTGTGCACCTTTCTTTCCTGCCTGAATGAGATACAATATTTTGACTTTGAAGGATGTATATGATTTCAGGCACTTGACTTATCGATCATTGAGGTCCATTTACAATGTTCTCCCTTGCTCTTTTTTGTTTACCTTCAACCTAGGTCTTTACTGAAGATGAATGGTATCCTCTCTACTCTTTGCCCACAAAGTCTATAATTGTTTCTTGTCCACTCTACCATATTGTGCACCCCGTGGTAGCTTCATATGAGATTTTTTCTAAGGCATCTTATAGGTCCATATCAATGCTCTCAACGTAGTGGCACAATTTTCAATGTGTTCCTCCTATGTCTTGGAAATCAAAGAAATGAAATCATTAACATGTCCAGTTCAAGTGTGTACTCAATTTATACCTTACTTCCCATAAGCCATAGGTCATGAGACAGGAATAGAGTCCCACAGCAAGAGCACCATGAGACTGAGAAAAGGAAATGAAGCATAGCTGACCATGGAGGCTCAGGTTCGGCTGCTGGGTAAACAATGGTCCTTTTTTTACCCTTTTTTTGTTGATTTTTTCACTTACTACTTGGCAGATGTTTGTGTACCACACATGTTGTGCACCACTGCTCTCGTGTACAGCTACATTGACATACCACTACTTTTATGTAATACTTGATATACATTTATAGTTACCTATATGTTTATTTAAAAAATAAAAAAAATAATTTTTTTTTTTTCTCCAGCCGTCTGGAGTTTAATATGTAAAGCACTTTGAGCTACTGTTTGTATGAAAATGTGCTATATAAATAAATGTTGTTGTTGTTATTTACAAACCAATTTAATGACAATCTTTAAAATTGGAATTGATCTTTTTTTGATAATGTCAACCTTGCCAGGGCTGATGCCCCCAGTTTGAAAACCATTGGCTTAGATAGCAAGGGGTGTCAAACAATACATGTGCTAAATGCAATTAAGGAAAAATAATGCATTATACCTTTGAAATGAATCAAGCATGTTTTATTTTGACATACATAAAAAAAACTGGTTAAACTATTTGATTGAAGTGGATAGTAAGTGGTTCTTTTGCCACTGTAAAGACAACAAAGATAAGCAGTTTTATGTTATCCAGATTTTTGCTAGGAAAAGAGATCAAGGGGAAAGAACTAAATTTCCATCATAAACATATGGAAATTATGATCTACTTTATGTTCTTCTCTTGTAAACATTTTTATTCAAACCAAACTGAAGTGTATACTAGCTGCTTTGGCATTCTGTCCCGTGTTTGTCAAACTTTGCTAGGGTCAGTGCATTTTACATTTTGGAACAAATATTTAAGTGAAGAGGAATCCATTTTTTTTTTTGTTGTCTGAGGATGTTTTCTAAGTGTCATGTTAAGACATTAGAATTGTAAGGTGGTACTGACTGATACCAGTAACTGACATTTTTCAAAGTGATTTACTGCCACTACACTAGCCAATAACCGTGATAGCTACTGGTGAAAATTAAATTAAACAGAATGTCTGGTAGTCATACAGTATATACACAGTTTATCTTTTAATCTTTGATACAACAATCTGGGTCTTCATTTTGCAATAGAATATCAACATTTTCAAACATTAGAATTTAAGGCTGAAGGGGCCCACGCTATGGTACCAAAAAATGTATTCACACTGGATTTCTGTTATAAAAATGTAAAGGAAAATAGAAGTAGGAGAGAACACATCTCTCTGTAATACTGATTATATTAATAATTTAATTTTATAAGTCACACAGTTTCTTACTTGAAAAACATTACAAACACTAATACAGGTGCCGGTCATAAAATTAGAATATCATGACAAAGTTGATTTATTTCTGTAATTCCATTTAAAAAGTGAAACTTGTATATTAGATTCATTCATTACACACATTTCATTATAACTGACAACTAATGAAAGTCCCAAATTCAGTATCTCGGAAAATTAGAATATTTTCCAACAGGACCTGGCACCTGCACAAAGTGCCAAAGCTACAGTACCTGGTTTAAGGACCATGGTATCCCTGTTCTTGATTGGCCAGCAAACTCGCCTGACCTTAACCCCATAGAAAATCTATGGGGTATTGTGAAGAGGAAGATGCAATACGCCAGACCCAACAGTTCAGAAGAGCTGAAGGCCACTATCAGAGCAACATGGGTTCTCATAACACCTGAGCAGTGCCATAGACTGATCGACTCCATGCCACGCGGCATTGCTGCAGTAATCCAGGGCAAAGGAGCCCCAACTAAATATTGAGTGCTGTACATGCTCATACTTTTCATGTTCATTCCTTTCAGTTGGCCAACATTTCTAAAAATCCTTTTTTTGCATTGGTCTTAATTGATATTCTAATTTTCCGAGATACTGAATTTGGGACTTTCATTAGTTATCAGTTATAATCATCAAAATTAAAAGAAATAAATATTTGAAATACATCAGTCTGTGTGTAATGGATGAATCTAATATACAAGTTTCACTTTTTGAATGGAATTACTGAAATAAATCAACTTTGTCATGATATTCTAATTTTATAATGGCACCTGTAAAGGCAAATGATTCAGAAAAATCAAACAGTAAAATGGAATGGGTAAGACTCCAAAAAAGTCTTCCTGTTACCCAGTGGATGATATAGGTTCAGAGGTTAAGGAGAAAGAAGATAAAAACATTTTAATCACATTAGCAATTTGTGCAAATAATCATCCTAATAAATAGGTGGGTGCCAGATTCAGCAAGAATATAAGTACATGTTTGCGATAAACATGATATAATTTACCCGTAAATGCAGACTGAGTATGAAAAAAAATTACAAAAACCCTGTACGAGTTGAATTTCAATAGTTTATGCAGAGAACCATTGCAAACTCAAATT
Organism: Polypterus senegalus; assembly: GCF_016835505.1. Lineage (NCBI taxonomy): Eukaryota > Metazoa > Chordata > Cladistia > Polypteriformes > Polypteridae > Polypterus > Polypterus senegalus. The sequence goes on from NC_053159.1 coordinate 47,393,359, forward strand.
TTAATTAACCTGACAAGCAATACCAAATACTGATGGCAGGTTAAACACACTTGGTTATTTATACTCCTGCCTGGTTACCACATACTACATAAAACAAATGACAATGTTGAACACTGTATCATGGATAGTCCTAAAGTGCAAAAATAAACTAAACATCTTTCATAGCTTCATTTTTCTTTAAGATATTGATAGACAGGGCTCTAGTTAGGAACCTAAAACTAGATGAAAGACTAAAGGCAATTAATGACTACCTGTCTGATGTGAACATGTAGAGAGAACGTCATAGTAGAAAAGACATTAATGTATAACAATAAAAATATCTATTTTCAGAGTCCAGCATAAATCTTGCAAACATACATCATTTTCTTATTGTTAAATTCAACTATGGAATGCTGAAAGTTTCTACAGATATTTTTTTTAATGACCCAGTGTTGGCCAAGAATCTTCTGAACAGCCAAGTTTTATAGGAATGAGGAAGAGAATACAGGTTAAGGAGTAGAAATTCATGGGGTAAAAAGGAATGTCTGTAGTGAAAATCAAAGAGAAAGTATTAAAATACTTGAATATCCTAGATGCATTTAAAGAATAATGATGGTAACATGGGTCAGTGGCAAGTCCAATAGAAGTTTGAACTCGGAATGCTTGATGATTAGGCTTATTAGAAAAAAGAGTAATATTTTTCAAAATGGTATCCCAGGATAGTAGAGGACAGGATGTCACACTGATAAAATTGAGTCCAAAGGTAAAAGCTATGAGATGGTTTTAGCACAAAGCAGAATACAATGTGGCAACTGGCTTTGTACTGTATGGAGGGAAGGGTACCAGAAAAAAAACAAAAAGCAGAGAGAAGGGAAGTAGAGACGTTAATAGGACTCCACATATCTTAAGAACTAACCTCAGCTGAAAGTAAAGAAAGAAGAAAGAGCAGGAATAATAGATCTTAGTGATTGGAAGGATCAGGTTTCAGAATAATCAAAGGTCTCTCTCTAAGGGTGATAAAACCTAGATAAGTGTAGGGTGTAAAGGAGATAGACCATCCACCACTTTTAGACTCTTAACTGAAATATGAATGTGGAGAATCAGAAATCTGTCTAGCCTAAGGTGTGACAACAATTTTTTTGGTTTTGTCGACTACATACTCATACATGCCTGAGAAATGCATTTTCATGTAATCCGTGCACTTTTCCTTTAATTGTTAGACACAAAATAAACCTTATTCACGGTTGTTCAAAAATGAATGGGTATTTTGATCATTTAGTAAATTAAAAAGAAGGCCAAATATTCAGTTATTATCCCAAAGACAAGAGGTGCTGCAGAATCACCAGCACCCCCTTTCCCACTTCCCTGCACCCAGAACTTTTCAACCTGACATTATGCAATGAAAACATAAGGGATGAGGGAACCACATAGAGGAGTTTGAGACTTTAATTTTAGAGAGCTGAAGAAAAGAAATGAAAGGAGAACCATTCTAGGTTGAAAGGGGAGCCTTGACGGTGGGATAGCAGAAGGATCAATCCAACTCAATATTGGATATAGGGTGTATGCCTAGAGGAATATTTCTAAATCTGGTAAAGACATCGACCGTCTCTCCTGTCATAGATATGGGAGATATTGTTAATGGAGGTTCTTCAAAGAAAATGAAAGAGGAAAGATGGTACTTCTGGGAACTATTTAAGGAGGGGGAGAATAGAAATTATAAAATTTAAATGAGAAACAATGCATATTTTAATAATAGTCAAATGAGAAGGGGAGACAGGGATGAAAAAGTTTCCTTTACATTCTTTAAAATGCAGCAGTAGTTTTTGTGGTTGTTTATATTTTTGTATCATTGTTTTGGTCATTTTGTGTATTGTTTTTGATGGTTATAGCCATTTCCAATTCTTGCATGGCCAAAGCCAAATTGTATACAGTCACTATGTCTGTTGGTGGTCTTGTGATACAGATGTCATGAGATGAATGGTGTCATTGTTACCAGAAAATGACAGCATGCAACTTTTGGCATCCAAGCTTTAAGATCAACAATAAAAACAAATTACTTTATTAAGAATTTATACAAAGTAGTATTAAATCCTTGGCAACATAATTCTAGTTTTTGATTCTGGTTTAATTTTTCTGGCTTATATAAACATTTCCTCCTGACCCTCTTGTGCTCTTTGAATTTCATTTCTGTTCAGTCCCTTTACTACTTTTTTCCTCACTTTTTTTCTGGACAGCTTCCTGCAAGCAAGGTGTTTATAACAGAATGTGCTAGAAATCTCAGGAGACAGCAAGGAGAAATTGCAGGATGTCACTGGTTTGCAAATATTTTTTAGGGATCATCAAATATATTTATGCATTGATGGTGGGTGATCAGATCCAGTTGACAAAGAGCATTGGCCAGAGGCCCAAGAAAAGAAATAAAAGTAAAGGAAACAAGAAAGTGTTTAATGGTTATTGTTTAGTTTTTATGGCTGAAACAGAAACAAATAAATTGCAGTAAAACCTAAAAAATATTCTGAATTTTGCCACATACTGCAGCATCAGTCCTGCTTTCAGAGAAGTTCAACTTCAGACTTTTGGAGAAGTAAGCACTTATTTTTCTATCTAGTGTGTGCAATTAATGATTTATACCCAGGGTCAACCACACAATGAGAGATGCAACTTCACTTTAGAAAGTCTGTGCCATTTCAAACAGGGCAAATGGCTGGTAAATACTATTGTGAAATTATGAAAACTGTATTTTTTATAGCTAGCCAAACAAACACAATGTTATCTTCTAAGTCAAAATTAACTGAAATGAAGTAATCTAATTTGGAAGTGAGTCTTTGGCAAAAATCAATATTTTACAGTGAAAAGGAAGGACAACAACGAAAAACAATAAATTACTAAACCTAATTTATATTCAGCGAAAGACAAGCAGCTGTTTGTGTAGGAGGATGCAGCTTATTGGGAAATAAAAATGAAATCAAACAAACTGTTAGAAAGGAAGAGAGAAATGATCATCCAGAACTGTTTTATCAAAGCCCCAACTAAAGTGTAAGACTGATAGTGTTAGGCAAATCTGTGGTTGATCTAAAGAAAGTGAGGTGGAGGATTCACAATCACAATGGGATGTGTTTTTTTTATTATGAGGATGCCAGTCATACTAAAAATAAATGCCCTAATTTACAGGGAAATTAATATTGTCAGCCTGTGTTAGGATTCTTAATAAGAGTAGCTGCTTCCAACTACACCACAAAAATCCTGATTGCATGATTCAGTTATATTCAAAATATAATTTATTTTCAAACTTTTGATGAGTCTGGAGTTTCCTAACATTTCACTACTTCTGCTCTAGCTGATACAGTTTTCGTGTTCTATCGATAAATCATAAAAGAGAGATTTGTGCCCAATTAGTGGTCCAATTGGTATATGCTTTATTGAGGAATTAACCACTACTGAGCACATCACAACTGGTGTCCTTCATATTGAAAAATATTTATTTGTAATCAACATTACCAAAAGTGAAATTAATATTTCTCTGCTTGAGACAATTACAGAACAAAGTGGACAATATCAGTTCTGACAGGCTTTAGTGGACCGCCAGGCCTGTTAAGAAAGCAGATTTAACAGGGACACAGATTCCAGCTGTACCTTTCCCCACTTGCATTCCAAACTAAGTGACTGAACTCCAGCTTGTACTTAGATCCGCCTGAACTTCATCTGATGACAAAGATGTAAATCCAGATGCCCCTGTGCGGACATCTTGAGCCAGAAGTCGCGAAACGGACAAACAAGAACATTGAGCTATAAATGAATGAATGACAGCTTTGATGGACAAAAGAACTTGCCTATAAGGGGACAATGATTTTGTAACTGGAAGTGACATTAATCTAATAAGGAGAATTTATACATTTCCTTCAAACTCTCTGCACCATCCTGAAGATTCTGTATTGGGACTCTCTCTGGCTCTCTCAAGGGAACTCTGAGGAAACTCCCATGAAAGCTCTACTCCTACTCTACAAAATGACCTTCTGTACTAAAGGCTGATAAGCCATTCTTTATTTGGAGAACAGAGAACAGATATCTTGTAGCAAGCCTACATAGCTATACAACGAGTTTGCTATCTGGACTGCCGTCACTATATTTATAGGGTCTGGAAGATAATAAAGAAATATCCCTTCAGGCGTTATTGTTGACGACTAAATCTAGGAGGACCCCGCCAGGTAAGGATTCCAGCTGCCTAGAGCAGGCATTATGTTGTAATGAAAACCCAGGAAATGGACATTTCAGCGGGAAACTTCTTGTTTTAAAGGGAACAGCTAATCAAGAAAGGGAAAAGGAGGGAGAGTAGCAGAGGGCAAGGAGCTTGGCTATCTACACCTAAGAGGACAGCACAATCTGACTTTACCCAGGGACATTTGGCTCTTTGTGGGTGGCCACCCAGAAGATAAGAAGCAGCAAGGTGAATCCTCGAGAAGAGAAGGGGCAAGTGTTTGGTATATGGACCTGTGGTTCTCCGGGTGCTCCCGTTGGTGAGTCGGACTTGTGTTTTAAATTCTTTGGGATAGGAAGAAAAAAGCCATATTCGCCTGAGGCCCATTTTTTTTTCTCTACATCCTGCAGTACAGCTGGATTCATCACCGTTTCACACAGACTATGTTTAATCCTTCTTTATTTGATTTTCTTTTCTTTTGTATGTGTTTCGTACTGGGGATTAAGATTCGGCCGCTAGGGGATAGGGAGGCTGGGGAGAGTGTCCGGGGAAAAAGGGGATCACTAACGAGCACCCAGTGGTGAAGTGTAGTGATCGCACCCCTTATTGGGTGATTGTTACAATCCTCTTTCTCTTTGTGGATCAGGAATTAACAAGCTCTCTACCAAGCCAAGCTGTGGGCCAGTGGGCTGAAAAGGCTGAGAAACAGTCATCACTTGAAGAAAGGAACTTCATCATCTAAACTCTGGTGTCAGAAAGTGTAATGCTTTTTTCTAATAATTTTGCAAATGACACAGCAAAGGGCCTAACATCAGAAAGAAAGCTGAGAAAGCAGCGTCACAGAACACTACAAAAAGGATTGTGCAGCAAGGCGAAAAAGTGAACTCCAATGCAAGAAGAATCCTCCACTTGAAACCAGAACACCAGCAAACCAACTACTCCACACAGTATTGAACATTATATTTAAGGATTGGTATCATAAAACTATTTATCTATGCAAATATAAATATATTGATCTAAACAGCAAGTAAACAGACAGCCTTTCTATTGTAGATGTTTATATATTTCTGTGTCTTGCCTTATATGTCAACATATACATATGCAGATACCATCTTTCTATAATACTTCTCTAAGGCTCTTATTAGTAAATTGTATTTTTGTGTTTGTTAAAAGGAGTGTGCTTCAGTTACCTTGATACAAATCTAAAGGCCGGAAACCCACCTTCTACAACACAGAATGGTTAAGGTAAAGTACGAGAATTGCTGAATTATTCGTTTAGTGATAATTAATTAACCAACTTAAAATTCCAACATTTATTGGCATCACTCTGGGGTGATACAATACACTCATCACTGCATTAATATAGTCCAATAATTATTTTTGAATCCATGAGCACATTACTAAAATAAATAGCTAAAAAAAACACGTCTCCCATAAATTGTTCTTTTGTAAGTTCTCTTCCTAGACAAGATTTTGTATATGCTTTAAGTAAGGAGAAATCTTTAGAGTTGGTGCCTCACCTACCTAGTTTAGGCAGTGTGAATTTTATGAACCAAAGCTGAAAACTATGGATAATTATTTCAAGTACATCTAGCTACTGCATTTTTTGATAGAAAAGAAAGATGGTTCACTCTGTCTTTGTATTGATTATATAAAATAAGAAACAATCCAGAATAATTATCTGCTTTCTTTGAATTCCTTTCTTTTGAATCAAATATACAATTCCATTTTATTTCCTAAATTGTACTTATGAATTGTGTATAATCTCATTACCTATTGAAGAAAATGAATGGAAGACAATGTTTAAAAGCATTTCTAACCATTAAAATGTTCTTACTTCAAGAAAAAAATGTACATGTTTAATTAGAAAAATGATGATCCTTCCTAACAATCACTAACAACTGCCACATACTAAATTCTGTGAAGCAGGTCTGGTCTTTTGTAGGTTTTGCAAAGTACAACTGCTGCATAGTATTATTTCACTATAACACTGACTTTTTAAGTTTATCACATACATTATTACACAACATGTGCTAGCTCACATGTGTTACCTCCATATCACTCAATCCATTAGTGCTAGTAACCTAGTGAGTCATGCCTCCTCCCGCTTCAAAAACACTTTTGGTATCCCACATTCTGGAGAAACAGTCCACACATTTCTTTTGCCATACACCTCCTGGTGGTAAAGTATACTCTGGTCCAATACAGGCCCCTTCTGAAATTGCCCTAATATCTCTTCTATTAAGGGTTTGGGTGCTTCCTGTTTCGAAAAGTACCTCTTCTTTTTTGATCAGCTATAATTACAAAATCACATTTTTTCTGATTTTATGTACTTTCTTCTTTATGAAATGGACAATGGATAAAAAAGAACTATTTTCAGCACTCTCCACATGACTTTTAGCCTTTGGAATCTGCACTTTTTTATGTCTCCCTGTCCACACCCAAAACATATCACATTGGCAACATCATGCTTCCCAGTTTTTAGAAGTAATAGGACCACAAACTTCACCGCCCTTTGTTGCACCCAAAAATGACTGGATGTGTCGGAGAGGAATTAATAGTTTTTCTTCCTTCTAGCTAGATCCAGGGATAACCTCAAACGTTTCGGAAGACTGTGAATAATCCAGGTCCTCATCTCAGGCTCCATCACCTATAAAAGTTGCTTTAGATCAATGAAGTCAATTATTATCATTTTGCTGTTTTGTTGGGGTTTAAGACAATTAATACTCTGTTTTCTTAGCCAGGCTTGTAACTCTAATGAGGTTTTGCTACTCTTCCACTGAGTCATCTGATGTAAGTGATGAAATCTCTCTAGACTGATCTCAAACTTATTCAGGATGTCTGGTTTCAAGTGTTATCCATTGACTCAGTAGGGTTCATGGCTACAAAAGGCGCTTGTGTCTTACCTTTTAATAAGGGCATTAATTTTTTTGCCTACACTGATTTTGGCCATGAGAATACAACAGCCATTCTCTCAAAGGTTGTGAGGAATACCTAAATTTGTGCCTTCTATCAACCGTAACCATCGTGCAGCTATACCGATTTGGCTGGAATCTGCAACCTCAGTGTGAGACAGGCTTGTACTTGGACACAGAGCATCTCTCCAAGCCTCTCTGCACATCCACATGCTATCTCAGTTTACTAAAACATCAACTGGTGTGGTGCTGCAGAGACTCTGGCTCTGCACTTTTTCCATCTATCATGAACTTTCAGACACTGTTGGCACACCATTTCCAATACCTTGACTCCAGAAGATACTGTATTGCTGCTACTGACTCTGGGGACTATTTGTGGAGTTATCCTTCCTCTGATGAAACAGTAAGTGTTTCAGGTACCTTATTTGGTGCAGTCAATTCCCTCAATAAGGTCTTCTGGGTACCCTTTGTTGATCTTACCACTGCCACCAAAAATGTCACAAGCCACCTGTTGGTGCAGATGCCCTAGTAGCAGTTCAGGACTAACGGTTTAAATTGGGAGGGGATAAAGATGGCAGTTGTATAAAAAAATAGTTAAAAATGAACCCACATTCCAGGGTGAAACAAATATTTACAATGAAAAATTGTCAAAAGAAAAATACATACAGTATAAAAGAAAATACTAGTCTGTATGACTGCTAATATCACAATAACTGTATAGCACATGAAAAAGTTAGACTCTGTCTTTCAGATATGCTCTGTTGCTAGAAGTGAATATCCAGTGGACCAGAATGTTAAAAGAATGTTTCCCTCATTTGTTGACTACATTTTCTGTTTGCTTTTTATTTTTACCTGTCTAAGTATGTTTCAGGGACTCATCCTGAATGGAATGCCATTTCATCATATAGTAAATACACACTCATAGTAGATGTTTTTATCTTAAGTCAGTCAGTCATTTTCTAACCCACTATATCCTAACACAGGGTCACAGGGGTCTGCTGGAGCCAATCCCAGTCAGCACACGGCCCAAGGCAGGAACAAACACCAGGCAGGATGCCAGCTCACCGCAGGGTACGCACACACCAAGCATACACTAGGGACAATTTAGGATCGCCAATGCACCTAACCTGCATGTTTTTGGACTGTGGGAGGAAACCCACGCAGACACGGGGAGAACATGCAAACTCCACGCAGGGAGGACCCCTGAAGCAAATCCAGGTCTCCTAACTGTGAGGCAGCAGCGCTACCCACTGTGCCACCGAGCCATCCTTTTATCTAAAGTGACTTTTAAAAATGAGGTTAACCTAATTGAGTAAATACCAGCCTGGGGGACCATTTTGGAACAAGTGTTACAGGACAAGGATACAAGGTTACAAAAATGATCACCACAATTGAAGAGCTCTAAACCAAACAAAACTGGTTAATTTTTCCATAGTTACAAGAACTTACCAAACCATTATCAAGTAGAACTTGTTTAAACTGACCTAATACATTACACATTTATTAATTTAATTATAATCAAGTCTGCAGTTGCAAAGTGAGAGAGAGCATCACTTGTTTGAAAAACAGAAATGATAACTCTGCATCCTATTTGAGATCTTCTTTAGCTCAAACTATTGTGTCACTATAGCTGTTCTGCAACCACATTTCAATCCCAGGTGGTAATAAGAATGAACCATTTTTATTTATAGTATAATTAAATCATGTTTTTCCATTAAGAGTTCAATGTAAAATAATGTTTTCTTCAAAAAATTTAAATTAAAAAACAGCATCAGTTCAGAATATACATCCACAATTAATCAAACATACTTTTCTCAGTTTAAGGTTGCAGGATGTTCTAGAATATACTGCATATATAGTAAATAGTGATGCATCTCAGTTATATAACTGATGTTTAAAACACATAATGAAAACATCAGGAGTTTATTAAATAAATTTCTTATAAAGTAGCAAGGCATTTTAACTGTTACCTTTTTATAGCCACATTTGTCTGAATTATTTTACTGCCAAAGTTGATTTTCTTGAAATGAGTACTTTGACAATTATAAGTTGCCCCCAGTCATGTATATAATATGATATATCTTATCAAATAATACATCACGGGCACTAAAAACATAGGTATAATCATATAAAATTGGGTATAGAATAAACAATAAAATCAGCAAATCAGATCATAGCTGTATTATAGGTGTAAAAAATATTATTTTAAAAAATCTAATATGTGGAAAATTAAGTGAAGTACAAATAAAAGAGGAACATTTTGTTGCTGATGATTACATTTAAAATTTTGCTTGTGATGTATGGTACACTGCTTTTATATATATATATATATATGTATTTTTTTCATTTAATTTAAAATACCTTATGAATGTGGTCTTCAAACACCTTGAACTAAATTTAAAAATGGAATTTGAAAATGCATTCATAAAATAACATTATTACTATTTTTGATGTTACATCAGCTCTCATTTTGGCTGTCTACAGCACTGCCCATACCTAAACCTTTTTGCACCCACATATATGAACAAGAAAACAATTTCTTTTTTTCCTTGAGTCGCATGCTTTTAAACAAACATTTTTAATATTCAGGGACTGGCAGTTTAAATTTCATCTCAAATATGCATCTTGTTTCTCTCAAGCCTTGACTGTTTTGACATTTTCTTCGATTAAATTATAAACAAGCAGCCTGCTTGATGGTGGGGCTGGAGCCACTAATTTCCCTAATTGTTTGCAGTTGTCTGGCCTGCAGAAGGCTGGTCCTGTTAGAAAGTCAGTGATTACAGGTCTAAAGACTTCCTTTGTGTGTTTATTCAGCAGATAGGGTTCAAACACTCACATTAGTTAAATTATAGATTTGAGTTTCTTTGGGAAGACCCGCTGATCACTGAATAACATCATTGGCAGTCCAACACTGCACAGCCTTCCCCGAAGGCACAATTGTCTCCTCTAAACATTTCAGTTAGTGTGGGTTTTGTATGGGGACAGGCATAGATATTGTGGAGTTTCTGCTGGGAGGATGGAGGAGTAAAACACAGCAGAAAAATGACCTGCCAGGTTGCTGATCAATCCTGTAAGGTATATAAAACAGTTCTTGTGTCAATCTAATTATTTGTAATTTATGAGTTCACATCTATTAATATAAAGAAAAATGTTTAAAAAAGCGGATTTCTCATTACTTGTAAATGGAATGAACCAAGAGCTGAAAAAGAACATCCAGATCCCAGAAGACTAGAGCAAAGTGCTAATTAGACAGGCATGCATGAGATGTCTTTAGAAAACTACTGTCTCCAGATTGCACTTTGGAGCTCTAGCATTACTACGCAACTTTACACAGTTTCTTAATTTAGATGTCAACCTGTGGCATTTTAATAAAGTGAAAGAAGGTGACAGTGATACACATTTTTCTAAGCTTTCTACTCTAAAAACGTTCTCTTTAGTAGGCTAAAAAGCAATTGATTATGAACTGTACAGTAGTACACTTTTTTCAGATACACTGTTGATTGTTGAGTAAATTTTTGACCTATGCACATTTATACATTAGTTGTGTTTTCTTTTCTAAAATGAAGTTATGTTAATTTATGTAACAGACATTACATTATACGCCTAATTTTCAAAGGGTGTTTTGGAACTCATCCATAAACTTTGTGGAAGTCTCTCCAGTAATTTTACTGTTCTAGTCTAATATTGTAGTTGCTGAAGATATCTGGCACTGCATTGTCTTACATGTATATCTCTTTGAAGCAAAAATAAATACAGTGTTTCACAAACCTTCAGCTATTTGTGCATTATTACTCACCAGTAATGGCGCACTGCACAATAATGTGAAGTGCATACACTTGACTTGAGCATTCCTAGTTTTCATCCTCTTTCTCTGTACGTTTACCATTTGTTTGCACAGAGATGGGTGCGCTTGTTGCTTCCTGAGCAGCTCTTCTTTTCTCCACCCTAACAGCCCACGTCTTCTCTTCTTTTGTCGGCATTTTTTTGCATCAAAATTGGTTAAACCAGTGTTTGTGTTGCAATTACTTAGTACGTTTTCTTTAAGTTTTCACTTAAGCTGGCACTTAAGTCTTCAGTCTGCCTCAAGAATGATTTAAGATATGAAGAGGTAGGGGAAGTGACGGCGAAGGGATGAGAACGGCGCCCGTATGCATGCACCGCATTGCTGCCCTGATGGCCACTGCCGAGAGTTGATTCTACAATAAAATAAAATAAAAAAAAAAAGAGGAATAACCTTGGAGGTCAATCTTCACCCCAAAAGCGGATAGTAGACATCATATAGTATACATGTACTAAATTTCAGGTCAATAGTTCAAACGGTTTGCGAGCTACAGGCGATTTAAAATCCTGGACAAACGGACAGCCACGGTAGCATATTATATCTATACTAATAAAAGGCAAAGCCCTCACTGACTGACTGACTGACTGACTGACTCACTCACTCATCACTAATTCTCCAACTACCCATGTAGGTAGAAGGCTGAAATTTGGCAGGCTCATTCCTTACAGCTTACTTACAAAAGCTGGGCAGGTTTCATTTCGAATTTCTACTGGTCATAACTGGAACCTATTTTTTCGTCCATATACTATAATAGACTTCTGCTCAATGGTAACTCCGCCTCCCACATAATTTAGTGCCTGCCCATATAAGGCCGTCCGTCAGCGGCAATCCAATAGAAACACAGCCGCTATATATTCATGGGTGAAGGACTGTGCTTATGCAGTTGAAGATGAGATGGTCAGGGTGGTGTTTGGCACAAACTCAGCGAAACTGCGAGAGAAACTTTTAAGTGCCGGGTCTTAGCTAACATTAAATACAACCATTGCCATCGCACAAGATGGCACCAGCACAGCTGAGAACCTTCGATGCATGTAGACCGAGCGGCTCACGTGAACTGACGCAGTGCACAGACAAAAAGCAACAGTTCCAAAGAGTGCTGAACAAAAACCGAATTACACAATTGAGAAGGCAGCAAAAAAATATGAAGTGTCTGACACATACAAGCATATTCATAAGTGCAGCTACTGCGGAAACAAAGCACACGGTGGAAAAAGTCAATGTCCCGCTAAAGGAAGACAGTGTAAATAAAAAACCCGTGCATGCAGTGTGTCACGTCTCAGATAAAGAGGAAGACGAGCTGTTTATTGATGCAGTAAGAAACGAATCGATGAATGAAACCTGTAATCTTTACAATTGACAAACACGGAATGTAACTTGAACACAACACATCCTCCAAATACGAACCTGATTGAAAGAAATAATGATAATCAAATCCTTGATGAGAGCAACACTCATAACACTCACAAAACAATTACTGTATATTGACAATCATGTTACGTTATTTTCAAAATGTTTCCTTTTCTTTTTCATAACTTCTTTAACACACTACTTCTCCACTGCGAAGCGCGGATATATATATATATATATACACACACACATATAAACATATATATATATATATATACATATCCATACATATCTACATACTTTTCGCGTACACTTTGCATTATTTCACAGTAAAACTATTTCAATATATGTATATATATACATACATATATATACACACACACACCCATACATATATATCAGCGCTTCCTGATTCATTTTACCCTTGCACCCCCTTGGTTTGAGACGTATGAAAAAATATGCGGTTAACGCAGAAAGACAGATCATCAATTGAAGCTTTATGAATAATGCATACTTTATTCGCCATCAATGATTGTTTTGGTAAAGTCATACTCAGTGTAATCATTAGATGAATGGTAAAAAAGTAAGAGAGAGGGGAGCGTGACTTATTGAGGCACGCAGGCAAAAGCACAATAGCACGTGGGCTCGATGCGTCAGTGCGTGTCAACTCGATCTGAATTACATTTGAAAAAATATATCTTTTCAAGTTCTATTTGGTTGACACAAATATCTTTGGTTGGAATGTAAGGCGAATTTACTCTTTACATTTCTATGGTGAAGAAAAATTTATGCAATGATGCCTACATTTAACTTATATTCCTACCAAAGATATCGACTAAATAAAAATTCCTTCTATTTAAAATTTAAATAGAACTTGAACAGATACGATACGAGTTCATAATATCCACGCAAGCAGCGTATTGCACTGATACGAAATAGCCTGCCCATTTAATTATTTAGGAATGGATAGATAAATTAAGATTTTGTACAAATAATGTTTTTGATTTTTCTTCCTTGATGGATTCTGGCACCCCAGCAACAGTTGCTCGCACCCCAAAGAGTGTGTATGTATGTATATATATATATATATATATATATATATATATATATATATATATATATATATATATATATATATATATATATATATATGTATATATGTGTGTGTGTGTATATATATGTGTATATGTATATATGTAGATATGTATGGATATGTATATATATATATATGTTTATATGTGTGTGTGTATGTATATAACTGAGATAGCACGTGGACAGCAACACTCATCACTCACAACAGTGACAAAACAATTACATTGACAATCATGTTACGTTATTTTCAAAATGTTTCTTTTTCTTTTTCATTACTTCTTTAACACACTACTTCTCTGCTGCGAAGCTAGTATAAAGATAAATCATAAATATTTCAAAAATGCATTAGTATCAAGATTAATGTGTTTTATTAGAGTGTAAAAAATGATAAAAACAAACCACAAATTTCCAGTTGTGTAATCCAGTTAACTTTGGCAGTGTCAAACCTGGTAGCACTCACAAGAAGATGTAAACCAATCCCAGTGTGGGCACCGGAACAAAGAAATTCTAAAACCTTAATAATGCAGTGCAACAAAAAAACAACAACAAAAGAAATCAACCAAACTATAATCAAAGTTGGTGTCATGGAAGATAACAATAAACTTAAAATCATGATAATGCAAAAATGGTACTATCAGATGTAATTCTGTTATTAATTAGTGCCATTTCCTCTAGTTTTATTATAAAAATTTATATTTCATTTGAATTTATAAAGCTTGGAGGGTTATTTGGAATGTGCTGTTTTGTGCCGGGTACTAAAAAGGCAGAAGTTAACTGACAGACTAATACTAGGGTATATTTTCCAGCATTAGCTAATATCCCTTTGAGTTTCAGCTTCTTAAATACTATACCAAAACTACACTATATACAGGTGCTTTATTTATGTCTTGGAAGTTAAATCAGTCATTTTGCCTCATTGATTCAATGCTTTGAGTGTTTTTTTTTTACTAAAGTACACATTATAAAAGGCACTTTGTAAGAGAAAGATAAATTAATTGAACAGTTTTGCACTTTTTCAAATAATCAGATTTCAGTAAGTTGTCAAATTAACATTTAAAGCTATCTTGGAATGTTTTATATAATTATTTGTAGCATTTCAGAGTAAACTAAATTATAAATGCCTCAAGAAATTTAATATTGCATAATACATCTTTATTATGTGAGATGATATTTCTTTGTAAGACAAATTAGCATGGCATACAGTTCTCATATAGAATTATTCAGTTCAGGGCTATGGAAGGCTGAAGCTTATCATAATAATTGTAAGGTTTTCATATGTCATTTTCTCTAAATAGCATGTAGTCTCTTATATTTTGAAATTGTTACTATTTCATTTCATTTGTTTATTAAAATTTTTAACAGTTTTTTCATTTTCTACCATGACAGCCCAGATTTTGCATTCACTGTTTATGGCAACAATGCCTGTTGCTATCACATGGCAGGCTGAAACTGCAACACATATATACATGGTGAGGAGGTGTACTACCTATTACAAAACCAATTTAGAAAGTTAGCACTTTTTTTTTTTTTTCTTTTTTTTATTTCTTTTTGATTTTTGGATTTCACATTGGGCTTTGACAATTGCTTCTCTCTGCTTATTGTTTTGAGATTGATTTTTTTATAAGTATATATAGTATATTTATATTTAGTTTATATGTATTTTGCCATGTTACCATCACTTTGTGCCAGTTAGCCTGTCCTGACAGCATTTGATGCAAGGTAAGAATCAACCTTGGACAGAGCACAAGTATATTTCTGGGCAAACCATATAACCAACTTAATTTGCAGATCTACAGACATGTGAGAAGAAAACCAGAAAACAGGGGAAATTTACAGATTTTACATGGGCAATGATCAGATGCTGGATCAGTAAGGTAGTCTGCATTAGTGTCACTCTCAATAAATAAAAAATATATTTTAAAGTTTTTATTATAACCTTTTCCTAGTTGATACCTTCCAAAAGCTTATGGAGAAAAACAATCTCACTTGATTGGCTTAAGTGAAATGTATATAGGAGCAGTAACACAAACTGTTAATCTTTGTTCACTGAGGCTTGATCTATGGGAAGTGATATTTCACTAATAAAAAAGAAAGTTCATTTCACTAAAATGTTTTATAACAACAAATCTTCAATTAGTTGCGCTCACAAAAAGAAGTGTGCTACCTGACATAGTCCCTAACCATCAGGAAACCTTCTTGAAATTCAAAGTACAGTGTATCACTCAATATAATCCTGTTAAGGTAACCACATACTTTTGCACATCATTATTATGAAGTGTTAAAGGATATCAACCAGCTAAAGCTGATACAATGAGTACTTATGAAAACACAAGTCTATCATTTATTTTATAAAATTATTTAAAAATAGCACGGCCATATGCAAACACTATACAAGCATTAAGGATCTTTAGTGACTATTGTGAAAAGGAACCTGATTAACACTACGTTTCCAAAAGTAAGTGCTACATTAGACCCACACAGTGCAGACCAAAGTCACAACAGGAGTGCAAAGCGATACGTAGTGAGTATTGCACACTGTAGATGGCAACACACAGAGGAACAAGGAGAAGATGAGATACGACCAGAACAGATACATGCCATATCCACAAATACATCATTAGGGCAAGACACCCAGCATTAGAAAGGGAAAGCAGTGGCCTTCTCAGGATGACAGATGGCATCTGACACTCCCCTTGAAGAGTCTGTTAACCCATGGGCATCAACAACTTTTGGCTTGTAGTGGGAACTTAGTTCCACAAGGGAAAATATGGAACTGTGTGTCCCTCCAGTACAGGGGTGTCCAGCTCTGAGGGCCAGAGTGGCTGCTGGTTTTCCTTCCTGCCACTTCTTTCAACAGGGTACCAACGTCTGCTGTTAATTGACTTCTATTCCCTTCATTTTAAGTGCCATATTTTTAAAGACTCCATCCTCTGAAATGATTTTTTTTTCTGCTAAATGGCAGCCAAACAAAAATGAGACATGAAGTGAGCCAAAAAGATGACCAGCTAACTCCAACTTTCCAACCACTTTCTTAATTAAAAGACAATTCCTTCTGTTAATTAAATCTGTTATTTGCCTCAATGGCTTGCTGGTGCTTTCATTCTGCCACAGTAGACATTTCTACAACAGTTGATTTTTTTTTTCTTAAGGGAACTGTCAAATTCTTTTACAGACCTGAGAAGGTTAACATAACTGAGACATTCACCTTTTTTTATTTTAAGATACAGTATGCTGGACTTGGGTTAGCTGGTCATGGGTTGGCTCGCTTTGTGTCTTATTACTGTTTCATTGCTAATTAAAGAAAAAATGAAACAATTATGAGGTCTGTATAGCAAGTCAATTACAAATAAGGCAATATAAGTTCATTAACAGCAGAAACTGGTCACTAATTAAGAAAATGGTTAGAATGAAAGTCTGCAGCCACTGTAGCCCTCCAGGATTGGAATTGGACACCCCTGCTCTAATAGAACAGACAGCTGAGGACCACTCTTGGCGGTTTGGCCATTTAACATTAAACAGCCTCAAGTGTGTGCATCGATTTGTTTGCTACACTTTTCAGATACTGAAAAAGTGCATCAGTGTGCCTTGTTCTTGAGAAAAGGCCATCTATTTGTACAATTCAAGCAGAATTTTAATGTAGAAGGTTGGGACACTTGCAGACTATAACTTTGGTTTTGAACATTAAACTTTGCTGAACACTCCAGTTTGTGTTTACTGACCTTAGCAAATATCCAAATGATTAATCCTTTAAGAAAGACCTTTTGCCACTAATGAATAAACAACTAAGAGGACATGTTATACAATCCTATTAGAACATTGCAAACTTTAAGAAGGGCACTGTCTGTTTTTTATTCTGGTTAATTTTGTAACATGCATGAGACCTTAAATCTTTTACCATTGCTTAGTGAACAACAACAACAACATTTATTTATATAGCACATTTTCATACAAATAATGTAGCTCAAAGTGCTTTAGATGATGAAGAAAAGAGAAATAAAAAAACAAAGTAAGAATTAGAATAATACAACACTAATTAACATAGAATAAGAGTAAGGTCTGATGGCCAAGGAAGGACAGAAAAAACAAAAAAGACTCCAGACGGCTGGAGAGAAAAAATAAAATCTGCAGGGGTTCCAGGCCACGGGACCGCCCAGTCCCCTCT
Organism: Polypterus senegalus; assembly: GCF_016835505.1. Lineage (NCBI taxonomy): Eukaryota > Metazoa > Chordata > Cladistia > Polypteriformes > Polypteridae > Polypterus > Polypterus senegalus. The sequence continues at coordinate 47,410,890 of NC_053159.1, forward strand.
GGGATTTGATGATGATGGTCATCTAGACTTCTGGCTTTTGATCCATCAATGTCGGACATCACGGTGCTTTGATTCGGTGGTGTTGGCTCAGATTGCCACCACAGAAAACTGGGAAAAGAAACAGAAGAAAGAGTAGGGGTCAGTACGGATTTTAGAGCCATCATGAATAGTTATTATAATGAATTGAATACACATTGAGTATCAGGATTAGATGAAGGTGAAGTTATCAGAAAGCCATGTTAAAGTAATGTGTTTTTAGCAGTTTTTTAAAAGTGAAACCTCCCTATTAGTGAAACAGCCAAGATTATGTTTGATGTTTATCAATTTCTGTTTTCATATGTGGCTGCCAAGATGCATCAGTTGATAGCACATGTAGTATAAATCATATTTTAACCCAAATGTGCACCTTATTATAAGAGTAGGAGGTAATATTAATTGGATACTCTGAATCAAAACAAATAAGCAGAGATAGTTCATTAGAAGCGTACAAGATATAAATATCAATGTAAATGAATAGCTATATGAAATGAGAGCTTAATCCATGTAGTAATCTAGCCTACTTCCCTTTGCATCATGGAAGGCAATGAAGAAAGGTGAGTAGAATGGAAGTGGACAGGTGTTTTTTTATTAGCTTCAGAGCCATACTTTCAGAATAAATCAGACAATCAGTAGGTAATTGCTTCTTGTTCTAAGATGGATCCGATTGTTACAACCACATGCTATGGCCAGATTTGCAAACTAAACTAAACTGAGTTGCCCCATTCAGAGATGCAAAATTATTAGGTTTCTGATATTTTTCAGTTAAGAACAGCATTATGAAAGTATTGTTGTATTAGTTAAAGAACAATGTACTTTGTAATGCAATATTATCATCAGATAGTTTGTAACATCCATTACGTACCCATGTTCAAAGTGCTTACAAACTAATGTAAGTCTCGACATGTATATGTCTTTGTCACTAAAGCTATGGCTATAATAAAATGTGGTCATCCTTTTTCAGCAGGCTATGTGTCATTTCATGTCACAAAAATGCTTGCCAATCCAAATAAAAAAGAACTTTAGACAAAGGTTATTTTTTTGATGTAAATATTGAGTGAAATAAAAATATGGATTTGCTGTAGTTTGAAAAAAAAAAGATCTTTCATTGACATAACTGAAGGAAGCTTCTATACAAGTAAATAACATACTGAAACAATAATAAAGAAAAAAAAGTACCATCTAAATTACAATTTTATCATTATAATTTTGTCTTTAGGCACTGATTAATTATACTGGTTCTCTGAGACATCATTGAACATGTTCTAACATTTTAATATTGAACTTTTTGCCATGTGATTTATTAGTTTCCTTTATCAGTTTTCTTTATTACCATTAACTTTTTGCATAATAATTTGTTTTTAAAAATTGAATGCTTACAAAAACCATGTAGCATAACAAAGCTAAAGAACTTTGCAGCCATTTGCTGCTAATTTTAGAAAACACATGCAGGTAATATTTTTATACCAATCCTAAACTAATTCTTACTACATTTACACACATAAACAGAAAAGTAATTTTATCAATAAACAACAAAATGACCAAAGCAGTAGCCAACTACTCTTTTATGCCATATAGTGCTTAGTTCATAAGAAAGGTTTGTTGCATCCACTCTTTCAATTTTATTTCAGTAATAAATCTTATTAATGATTTGAAAAACATATTTTTATGATTTACAAATGCAATTAGTTTATGCTGTTAACATGAGAGGTAAATAATAAAATGGAACTGTTATCAGTTATTGTGCATTGGTTGAAACTGTTCATTTCATATACCTAATTACCAAGTCACATATCAACTTTAACAATAAGATAAGGAGATACTAACAATAAGGGATCAAAGACAAGTACATGTTAATAACTATATGCCATGCTACCACACAGCACAAACTCAAATGACAGTTAGGATGAGCAATTGTCCTGATGCTCTATATTTATGCCCTCAAGGAAATTCATATAAACACAAGTACAGCACTCATTCTCCAGACAAAAAACACACTATCCAAGAATCAAGTTTCTGACCTGGCACGGAATGGTGACTTGCTCACTTATTATTTCAGTCAGTCAGTCATTACCCAACCCGCTATATCCTAACACAGGGTCACGGGGGTCCGCTGGAGCCAATCCCAGCCAGCACAGGGTGCAAGGCAGGAACATATTCGCACCACAGGATACACACACACACACACACCAAGTACAGTATATACTAGGGACAATTTAGGATCTGCAATGCACCTAACCTGCATGTCTTTGGACTGTGGGAGGAAACCGGAGCACCCGGAGGAAACCCACACAGACACGGGGAGAACATGCAAACTTCACGCAGGGAGGACCCGGAGAAGCGAACCCGGGTCTCCTAACTGCGAGGCAGCAGTGCTACCACTGTCACTTATTATGTTGCCATGCAAATCCCTGAGGCTGTAGGTGTTACTTTCACAGTTACCTCTTCCACCTTAAATTTTCTAGACTTATTTTGTATGTTGTCCAAAGAGTTAATAATCAGCAATCCAGATTACCAATCTACTTTACTAATAATTATTGTGAAACAGTGTTAACAAGAAAAAGTGGAAAAGAAAAGAATGATTGTTTGGGACGTTTATATTTTTAATGCTTGAGTGATAATGACACATTTCTGTAGTTTTATAATTAACTAAAAATTAGTTATTCTTCTCCTCAGCAAACCTTTATTCAGGCAGACCACATCAGAACAACACTGTAGCTTGGTTCTCATCATTTTATGTAGTGTATGAAACTCACCAGGTGTTTTTTATTATCAAAAATAGTACAGAAACTCACCTTATCCATATACCTTTAATTTGACAGAAAATAATAAATACAAACTTAACTTGTACTTCTGCATCTAATAAAGAAATTCATATGTGTCTAAAACTGAAAATTTAAATTTTTATTATTTAATGTTTGTTTCAGAAATACAATGAAAAATTTGTATTAGATATTATTAGCAAACTATTTCCAGAAAGGACCAAATAGCTTTTTAGAATAAGTTAAGAAACAATGTTGTCAATATGCCTTTTTCTTTTTCATGTGACAGCATTATCACTATGGTGACAATGTGTTTGATTTAAGTGTGTCTATCACTTTGCCAACACAAAACGGGATCCAATTTTTCTTTATATCTTACCTGTCAAGTCACATGATCAGAAGCAATCTATAACCTCTTGTGGTTGGAGAAACCAATGAATCAAGAAAGTTGCAGGAAAAGGCAATCTAGCTGCCTACTTTTTCAAATAAAGAGTATATACACTGTATGTCCCTGATTAATTCATTAATTGACTGACATGAAATTCTTGACTAATTACAGACAATCGAAAGGAAAAAGTCTTCACCATTGGATCAATGTCATGGCCCTGTGGCACAGAAAAATCCATAGGTTAAGTTCACCATGAAAAAAATCAGAGGAAACCAGCTTGATATTTTGCATTTAATAATTGATAATGGCATTCTTAGTTACAAGGCAATGGAGAATACATGATTACCACAGATAGCAGCACAACTGTAAGTGAGCGGCATTGTGGATGAATTCCTCCTATATCTTTTTTTTTTACTGTAAGTAATAGTCATGACAGCTTGAACTAGATTAGTTTTTCACAACAGTTCAAATACCTCAGTGCTACAGTTACAATAAAAAATAAAAAAGCCCTGTTCAAATTCTGTTTTTACAGCAATGAAGTATAGGACTACACAAGTCATCTCACATCAGCTTATGATATTTTCTACCAAAGTAACTATACTGCTCAAAAGAATTAAAGGAACACTTTTTAATCAGAGTATAGCATAAAGTCAATGAAACTTATGGGATATTAATCTGGTCAGTTAAGTAGCAGAGGGGTTTTTCAATCAGTTTCAGCTGCTGTGGTGTTAATGAAATTAACAACAGATGCACTAGAGGGGCAACAATGAGATGACCCCCAAAACAGGAATGGTTTAACAGGTGGAGGCCACTGACATTTTTCCCTCCTCATCTTTTCTGACTGTTTCTTCACTAGTTTTGCATTTGGCTACAGTCAGTGTCACTACTGGTAGCATGAGGCGATACCTGGACCCTACAGAGGTTGCAGAGGTAGTCCAACTTCTCCAGGATGGCACATCAATACGTGTCATTGCCAGAAGGTTTGCTGTGTCTCCCTGCACAGTCTCAAGGGCATGGAGGAGATTCTAGGAGACAAGCAGTTACTCTAGGAGAGCTGGAGAGGGCCATAGAAGGTCCATAACCCATCAGCAGGACCAGTATCTGCTCCTTTGGGCAAGGAGGAACAGGATGAGCACTGCCAGAGCCCTACAAAATGACCTCCAGCAGGCAACTGGTGTGAATGTCTCTGACCAAACAACCAGAAAGACTTCATGAGGGTGACCCAAGGGCCCCATGTCCTCTAATGGGCCCTGAGCTCACTGCCCAGCAGCATGCAGCTCGATTGGCATTCGCCATAGAATACCAGAATTGGCAGATGCACCACTGGTGCCCTGTGCTTTTTACAGATGAGAGCAGGTTCACCCTGAGCACGTGACAGAAGTGAAAGGGTCTGGAGAAGCCATGGAGAACATTATGCTGCCTGCAACATCATTCAGCATGAGCAGTTTGGTGGTGGGTTAATGATTGTCTGGGGAGGCATATCCATGGAGGATCACACAGACCGCTACAGGCTTGACAAAGGCACCTTGGCTGCCATTAGGTATCAGGATGAAATCCTTGGACCCATTGTCAGACCCTATGCTGGTACAGTGGCTCCTGGTGCACGACAATTCCTGGCCTCATGTGGTGAGAGTATGCAGGCAGTTCCTGGAGGATGAAGGAATTGATACCATTGACTGGCCACCACACTTTCCTGACCTAAATCCAATAGAACACCTCTGGGACATTATGTTTTGGTCCATCCAATGCCACCAGGTTGCACCTCAGACTGTCCAGGAGCTCAGTGATGCCCTGGTCCAGATCTGGGAGGAGATCCCCCACAACACCATCTGTCATCTCATTAGAAGCATGCACCGATGTTGTCAGGCATGTATACAAGAACACAGGGGCCATACAAAGTGCTGCGTACAATTTTGAGTTGCTGCAATTAAATTTTGGCAAAATGGACTAGCCTGCCACATAATTTTTCACTCTGATTTTTGGGGCATCTTTGAATTCAGGGCTCTGTAGGTTGATCATTTTCATTTCCATCAAACGATGTGGCATCCTTTCGTTCCTAACACATTACCCAGTCTATATCAGTATAGATATCCAGGAGGATTTCTTTTTTCCATTGAGATCTGATGTGTTTTCAAAGTGTTCCTTTAATTTTTTTGAGCAGTTTATATTTTTTTCAAAGTTTTTCTACACATATTAAGACAGTTTAAAACTGTGTTTATTTTTGTAAGGCAGGAAATATGAACAGTATGAAAGGGTTAAGGTTAAGATTTTAAAGTCACCTGTTTTTACTGCTCTTGTACACAATACCCAAAACAACACACTAATTCATTCATGGAAGTCAACTGGTATCTAGAAATGTCTCTATATTTACAATATTTTTACATTCATTAAGAAATTATACCTGAAATACAATTTTCTAGTAATGTATGTGTTCTATATGCATGTTGGAGTCTTTGTTAAAATGAAACCTGCCCACTTTTTCCCAGCTGGCACCTATACCTATGACTGAAATAGTCTTGGGAAGATGAAAGCATGGACATCAGGTCTAAATTCTACTCTTTACATTAAAACAGTGTGGCTTAGATGATCTGTTGAGAACAGGACTTAACTAGAGAGAGAGAGAGGTTAGGAGCACACACTGATACAGCGCATTGCCGCACCCACCACATGACAAACCAACTCAGCCATTTTTCCGTAAACTGCTAGAAATGAGCAGACTGACATCATCTCTGGTCTCACGTCGGGCTGGCGGAAGATCTCGCAATCCCATGAGTCATTGCAGCGGCATGAAGAATGCCAGGCCTGGCCAAGCCTTTTCCTTATCCACCGTGTGTGTAGTAAAGTGAACTCTGTGGCTATTTGCCTTTTTGAAATGCACCGTGTGCACAATTATTAGGTGAGTTGTATTTTTGAGGATTCCTCTGTTGGGCCCTTGAGCAAAGCCCTTAACCTGCATTTGCTCTGTCTTAGGTAATCTGCATCCATCTCTGCATGTAGGCCCTCCAACGTGTAGAGAAAAACCTGGGGGTTGCTGGCAGAATTGACAGTCCAGCCACCATAAAAAACCTCACCCTGGTTCCATTCCATCTGAACTGGTGTGGTGCTGAGGTGTCACCCATTGCATGGCTGCACTCTAGAATCTCAGATAAAGAATAGAATTTGGGCTTTGAGAAAATACTCTTTTCAACAACTTATGCAATACAAGACCTTATAGACTTAAATATCTTCCCCTACAGTAGTTGTGTTTATCCTTACAATTATCAGCTTGTGTTCATCTTGTAATCACAATAAATACTATACTGTGCAGCACTGTAAGGACAAATTTAAAATGGGCTATGGGCATTACTGGAAGCCTACAGTATTTAGCAATTAAAAAAAACTAAAGTTATACTGAAAAGCAGTTTTTAATTGCTTTTACCTAAATTGCTATTTGTGTAAATAAATAGAACTTACCATTTTTCAGACTCAAAAGACAATTTTAAATTTTCATTTCAATTTACAAGAAAAGTTTTGAGGAACACATGTTCAAAACAAGCTAATATATTGTCAATATAGATAAAGCTTCCAATAGCGAGATGTTTTTCATGTACTGTACTATTATGTTCTATTATGGTAGAATTATGATTTTCTTGTACAGGTGCAATTCATAGTAGCATTTCCATCTTAACTTGTCTTCTACACTAAATGAGTATTAACCACAGGATTTGTACATTGATGGAGACAATTAACCATAACTGATGCACACAGCATGCAGGATTTGTTCTTCATGTCTAAGAAAGCAGGTGTTATGAGGCCACTGCCTTAATGTTATTGTGAGGAGAAAAGGGAACCAGGATAGTAAAACATACACCAGAAGCACAGACACCATACAGGCAGAGAGGAAATGTCCAAACCAAACAGCAAAGCAAAAATCAAAGTCAAGGAAGAAAAATTGTTTCAGATGCCTAACACTAGGACCTACTTGAATTAAAACTATCGGTTCGTTTTTTGCAAGATTCGAAAGGTCTGTTCATTGAGAGATACAGACGTCACCATATTTATAGTGTCATATCCAATGATGTCAATTGCACAACTGAATCTATGTACTTTTTTTGCAAGGAAGTCATGTAATGCTTTGAGCCCATTAATAGATATTCAATTGATATGTTAAATTATTTTGGTCTCTATTTTGTGTGCTGAGACGGGTTTTAATTGCAATTTTATTATATTCTTTTCATATTTGCACATGTGTGGTGTGACAAAATAACATATATTTGACAACTGAAAAATCTTTCTGTTATCAACAGTCTGTGCTTTTCTGACATGGACACTGGAGAGCAACCAACAAAGAAGTACTTTAAATTCATTCATTAAATGTTGGGTTTAAAAAATGCTTTGGGAAACAGTTGCTAAACTCACTCATTATCTACGGTCTTAACAATCTTTTTCATTATGCACTAAGGTAGATCGTGTTAAGGCGATGTTGTCTTGAATCCAACCACTGGTGTTCAGAAGGAAAATTGGTCTGTAGAATGCACATTCTAATTTTAAAAAATATTTTCAGGAAGAAGAGCAAAAAAACAAATTAATAAATAACTGACGTAAATTAATACATTTATTTTAAATAAAATTCTGCAAGATATCTGGCAGGTTCTGAAGCCTTTCCACTTTGTAGAGAACTCAAGGGGTCTAAAATGTTCTAGAGTGTTAAAGATGTATCCATTTTCTTTATACATAATCCCTGGAGTTGTGGTAATTTATTTCATTAATCTTTAAATAGATTGTCATTTTCATTATTCTCTGATGTATAAAATGTCATACCTACCTTTTTGTGTTCAATAATTTTATATTCAAGCACATTGATACAAATGTGTCTTTTATATGTTTGGTAAGATGGAATATTAACATTTTCTCCAAGTTCAGAAGAAGAATAACATCATTCAATTAAAAGTTGTTCCAGTTCTCTTGTAATCATTAAATGAAATTGTATAGCCAGTCATTTTGTTTAGTGCTCAGCAGTTGGAAGTCTCATGTGTTCATTTTTTTTAACACATTCTGTAGCCTTTCTGTGGCTTTCAGTTTGTTTGTGATTTATCTCCTCAGATATACTTCAAGTGTTTCCCGAAACGTTTTGGCAAACAAAAATGCGTTAAACTTGCAATTAACAATATTGAGACAGAATGAGATACTTTTACAGCTGAAGATTTGAAGTCTTGAGTATGCATTTAAAATATCCAGCAACTAAGGACAAAAAAATGACTGTCAGTATTAAATTAATTTTATTCAATTCACCCAATAGAGTGACAAAACATTATTTCAACATGCTTTGATCTTTAATATCTAAATATATCTAATGTAAGAATCCAATACCGGACATTAGTGCACTAGAATGTGGTAACGTTGTTTTTTCATTCCATGGTTTTGACTACTCAATTTTTAAATAATGATTTGAATGAAGAGTTATCATAACATAAATATTTGTACTATTATATTTATAGGTTTTGAAATTCCTTCAAAAAATTATAACTTGTTATGCCATCAGCAATATTTTTAAATTGTTTTCTGTATAAAAAACGGAAGAGTAACCCTCTCCCTTTCAGCCTCCTCAAAGTAGAAAAGATCCAACACTTCAAACCAACTTGTGTAATATGCTGCACAGCAACACACACCAGAAACAATTTCTATAATAATAAAAAAAATCAAGAAAATAATTGTAATGTTATTGTTTCCTGATGAATAAGAGACCTAGTATGACTGAAATGATTTGAAGAGAATGGTCATTTACATAAGACTAATGAAATTAAGCAAAGGAGGTGATGGGAAAGGGTTGCATAAGTCTCCAGACAGCTGACGTGTTTGTCTGCTTCTTCACTAGTTTCAAAGCCATCAACTCAGGAAAAGATTCATGACTTCCACCCAACACCACTCTCCTGTCCTTCAGCATAGTGTCACTGCCTTTAAAAGAAGGTTCCTAGTGGAATTCCATTTGTCAGATGACTGCGAGAAAAGGACAACCTCTCATTATTCTCAGTAGGTGTTATGGTAATCACAAGTGATGTTGGGCACACCCTCCATCTTCATGACTGCACAGGATTTACTCCATGAGCTGAGACCCTTTTCCTGCCTTCAGCTCTCTATTTAATATTATTAATGAACCACCATTGGTTCTAAATGCATTAAGTGTTATTATAGATCAATGTTAAAATATTTAGGAATTTATATAGGATAGTACAAATATTAAATGACACGAGCCTTGTAATACAAACACTATCAATTAGATTATTAACTCTAATATTATTAAAGTCTTTAGCATTAAAAACATGTTATTTCCAACAGTACTGTTTTAGATATTGTACATATGGGAAAGAAAAAGATTGACTCATGCAATTTGACTAGTAAAATTAAAATTCTTAGTGGTCTGTGATAGCAATAAATGTCATTAAATAGAGATGAAGTTTGAAAGGTTCCTAAAATGTCCCTTTGTCCCATCAGCAGATAAAGGAAAGTTAAATGACATAAAAATATTTGCATAGCTTGTTTCAGTGCTGATAGCTTACATTGTTTGATAAACGACATCAAACTAAAGCCCATGGAGAAGCATTAAAGTGCTGTTTTCCCCTCAGTCAAATTGCAAAGTATACAAAAAATGGAACAGTGCTTGGCTTCATTTCTCTGTCCATTGGCAGGCCTCCAAGTTCTCCCAGGACGTGTCTACTGTTTGTAAGTATCAGAAGTCCCATGTTGTAAAATCCAATTAAGGGACAATTAGATTATTAATTATTAATCTACAACAATTTATAACAGTTATTTCTGCTAAAATATCTGGTTAATTTATTTCCCCATGTGATTTGAAAGGTACTGCCACCTTAGTTTCACTTCACCTTTGAAAACTTACTGTTTCCTATAAACTTACACATTTCATTCTCATTTTAACTAATAAATTCTCATGTTTTTTCTCATGAAACTTCTACTTTTTGGTTATTAGTTAATTTGTGATTCCACATTGGCCGTGTATGGCTGCATGGATGAGTGAGACCTGTGGTGGACTAGCATCTGCTACCACAGCTTGTTCTGAGCCTAAGCACTTCCTTTTACATTCCTGCATTAGATTAAATGGATTTAAGAGTATTACGTTATATTTTCTCTTTTAAGTGCTAGACTTTTTTTCTCTCACTACGTTCTCTTTGTATAATAGACACCTGCATTTTCTTACACTGTAAACAATAGAGACAGTAGAGGTTCATTTCCTCAAAACTTTTTTTTTTTAATTTTATTGATTTTATTAAAGTCAAATAACATTCCAAACACATAATTCAAGTTTTACAAAAAAAAAAGGTTCAAAATAAACCAACCCCCACCCCTGAGAAAGAGAGCTAGGCCAGCAGTGTAAAACTTTATGATAATGAAAATAAGTAAATTAATAAAGATTAATGGAGTAAAAGAGGGGAGAGAACCTGCTTTCTCAATTTAAATGCTTATTCTAAAATGTTATTGATTAGATCCTGGCAGGTTTTGAAAAGTTTTACACAGATCCTCTAAGTGCAAATTAGATTTTTTACAGTTTCTAATAGTATCTGACTTAGAATAGGTGAGTTAGGATTCTTCCAGTTGAGCAAGATAGGTCGACATGCCAGTAGGGTAGTGAAGGCAATTACAGTTTGTTTGTCCTTCTCCACTTTAAGCCCATCTGGAAATACCCCAAACACAGCTGTTAGTGGATTAGGAGGGATTGTGACACCAAGGCTGACTGAAAGGCATTTAAAGATTTTGGTCCAGAATGATGTTAATTTGGTGCAGGCCCAAAACATGTGGCCCAGTGAGGCTGGAACTTGATTGCAGCGTTCGGAGGTTGGATCTTGCCCTGGAAACATTTTGGATAATTTAAAATGAGAGTGATGCCCTCGATATATAATTTTGAGTTGAATATTTCTATGCTTTGTGCATATGGAGCTCAAGTGAATTCTGTGCAATGCTACTTTCCACTCATTTTCTGAAATGTTGAGTGAGAGATCCTTTTCCCACTGTTCTTTTGGATCTTTGAAAGGGAAGGACTGTAAAATAGTTTAATATATTATGGAAGTGCTATCTGAGTCATCGAGACTGAGCAGTATTTTTTCTGGCATAGAGGTAGGTGGGAGGTGAAGAAAATTGGGCAGGTTCTGTTTAACAAAGTTTTAAATTTAAAGGTAGTGAAAGAAATGTGTTGCTGGAAAGTTAAGTTTGGAGTGTAATTGTTTGTAGGATGAAAAGACGTTGGCTATGTACAGATCTCCAAGTGATTTAATCCCGAATGTTTTCCAAACATTAAAAACTGCATATGTTTGAGAGAGTGGAAAAGGGTGGTTCCCGTGCAGAGGTGGCCACAGATAAAAATTTCTCTATCTTAAAATACTTCCTATTGGTTCCATATTCTGATTGAGTGAAGTGCAATTGGGTTGTTAGTATATTGGTGATAACTTGTATTCATTGGGGCACAGAGCAGGGAATATAAAGAAATACTGCAGAAATACTGATTTTATTTCTATTGTGGACCAAGCCTGTATATGTTCATCTATTTGTGTTCATGTCCAGGTTTTTACAGTTTATATGTTTGCTGTCCAGTAATAAAACTGAAAGTTAGGTAGAGCCATGCCACCTTCTGCCTCAGGTCTTTTTAGGGCCGCCCTTTGGATATGTGGATGTTTTGAATTCCAAATAAATGAGGTTATGGTTGAATTTTATTTCTTAAAAAATGATCTACTGATGTATATTGGAATGTTTTGAAATAAAAAGAGAAGCTTAGGAAGAATATTCATCTTAATAATGTTAATTCTATTCAGCTAAAGTGAGATATGAAGGGTTGACCATCTATGCAAGTCTTGCTTAAGTTTTTCCATACAGACGACAAAATTTTGTTGATAAAGAGGCTTTATGTTTACTTGTGATGTTTACCGCTAGGTATTTAAACTAACCTGCAATGATAAAAGGGAAGGTGTCCAATCTAATATTGTATGCCTGAGAATTCACTGAAAAGAGCACACTTTTATTCAAATTGATTCTGAGACCAGAAATCTTTTGAAATTCTGTTAGTACTGTTAGGACTGCAGGCACAGTATTTTGTAGATCTGATGTATACAGTACCATATCATCTGCATATAGAGAAACTTTCTGTTCCAGTTCTTCTCTGATAATCCCCTTTATCTCAATAGCATTTCGACAATGAATTGCCAGTGGGTCAATAGCGATTGCAAAAAGCAGTGGAGACAATTGGCATCCTTGTCTAGTACCACGTTGTAGTTTAAAGTAGCCTGAATTAATGCTGTTAATACAAACTGAAGCTTCGGGATTGGTATACAGTAGTTTGATCCATAAAGAAATGTTTGGGCAAATCCCAAATTTCTCCAATTTAGTGAAAAGGTAGTTCCATTCAACCAAGTCAAAAGCTTTTTCTGCATCCAACGAGAATAATATCTCCAGGGTGTTTGACTTTGTGGGTGAAGATGTTACATTAAACAGGTGTCAAGGATTGGAAGCTAAGCATCTGCCTTTAATAAATCTAGTTTGGTCTTGTGATATTACCGAAGGCAGCAGTTTCTCCATCCTTCTAGCTAGGACTTTGGAGAGTATCTTAATATCATTTTTCTGAAGTGAAAGTGGTCTGTGTGATGCACATTTTAATAAGTCCTTATTTTCTTTAGGAAAGATGGTAATTAATGCTTGGCAAAAAGTTTGAGGTAGAATTGTATTTTCTCTAGCTTCTGTAAATGTTGCTAATAGAAGGGGAGCTAGCTGAGCTGAGAATTTCTTATAAAATACGGCATGGTAGCCATCAGGGCCTGCTGCTTTCCCACTCTGCAGTGAGTTTATAGCATCTAGTAATTCTGATAGTGCCAACGGTTTATCCAATTCCTCTGCACTTGGACTATCTATTTGTGGTATCTGTCCAGAAATGCATTAGATTGTGTCTTGTCTTCTTTAATCTCAGTAGAATATAAGGATTTATAGTAGTCTCTTAATATGTGCATTATATTTTTATGGTAAATGATTTTGTCTCCATTTGTGTTGGTGATTGCTTCGATTATATTGCGAACTTCTTGCTTGTGGATTTGTTGAGCTAAGATCTTATTAGCGTTGCTCTCCATGTTCATAATAATGATGTCTTGATTTAAGTATGAGTTTTTAAGTTTTTTTTAGTTGTTAAGAAGTCGAGCTCTGAATGCAGAGCCTGCCTTTTCCTATGAAGCACCTCACTTGGACAAAACTGGTTTTGTTTGCAAATTGTCCTGCTAAACATTTGATTTATATTTGTTCTTTCCCTTATAAATTTTACTTATTTTCAATAGGATATAATTCTGATCTTGCTATATTTTCTTCAGTCAATTATCAAAAGTTTTGTCTTTTCTTTCTGAATGAATTCTATTTTAAAGTTCTATTTTGTTACTAAATACTAAATTCCTCTTGGTTTATTTTTCACCCCTAAACATACTTCTCTCCTTTTTGCAAATATTATACCAATGGTCAATCTAGGAATACAAACCCTAAAGCAAAGTAAAAAAAAAAATCACAGAAATTGTGTAAATAAATATGTTGCCCTTGATAACATTAATTTAGCCACTGTCTTAGGGTCAACAGTACACCAGTTTTCAATTTGCTGGCTTAATTAATAAAACTAAAATTTTTACTAGTTATTGGATAAACATTTATCAGCCTTTGTATTAAGTGTTCTTAACTCTTAAATAAAAAGCTGTTCTGCTTCTCCTAAAATGATGCAAGAGTCGTGTCAGCACAGCAAAAGAAGACAATATCTAATGTATATGATGCCAACTGTTGAAAAAAAACAACTCAGAGGTCTTTTGATATTTGAAGCTGGAGAACAGGACTTAGCCATCTTGATTTTTGAGGTGATGTGTTCTAAGTATTTAAGTAATTTGATAAAAGAGATAGCACTTGTCTAGCTTTGTCTTTATGTTTGCACACTCAACCATTCCTAGAAACATGCTGAGGTGTTATAAATATCCCTCAGATATGTTGCAAAACAAAATATTCTAGTTATAGTCTATGTGTTATTGGAGGTCAGCTAGAAAAAGCACCATGAGGTTAAGTGCATAATCCAAAAGGTAAAATATTAAGTTAAAAGACTCTTATTGAGTCACAAAAACAGTCTTTTCTTCTGCTCACACAATAGTTAACCTACCATCTTCACTGCCTTTGGAAAATGTTCTAAGGAAGGATGTAAATTTTGACCCATCAGGCACAAAACATAGAAAATCATAAGGCATCACTATGCTGGAAACAATGGTACAAAAGAAAGTACATGCTCATAAAAAAGAAAGTGTAATATAATACCATAATACTGTATCTAAAACCACACTAAGGAATTAAGCAGTGTTAAACCTGTGAAGTGGGTAAAGTTTACATGAGTACTATGACTCCTCTTAAACATTCAGCTTGTAAAGTACAGTATACCTTTTGTGCTGTATCCTGCACATGTTAATGCACAGATGTTGTATACTTATTTTTCCCATTATACGGCAAGCAACTAGTGTTTAGTTGTTAGCATTAGTTAGAGAACAAATGTGGGTTAGAATTGTAGTTTAAATCTGACATATCTAATATATAAAGCAGAATCGATGTATGTGTGTATGTTTGTTTGTCCTTTATACAAATCTGCACCGGGAATCTGATCGCCACCAAACTGGGGATGGGGCTCCTTTGTGACCAGGAGGAGGTCACGGGGTATGTTTGGTTGGGAAAAACATTCGTGGTGAAGCTCAGGGCACCTTTTCACCAACACAATGTTCGGCACACGTCCCAGGCAATTCCATCTGGCGTACCAAACAATTACAGCTGCCACTTCAAGAGCCTATGAGTCATCTTAAGAAAGGGAAACAAGGCTGTCTGCCAACAGGAGAAGGGCTGCTGATGCAGGAGAGGATGAAACATCTGAAGAAAGGCAAGGCAGGCTGTCTGCTAACAGGAGAAGGGCTGCTGATGCAGGAGTTCATGAAACATCTAAAGAAAGGGAAGGCAGGCTGTCTGCCAACACAATACGATTTCAGTGTTGGTCTTTCTGACTGACTGGTGCTATTTGTTTGTCCGCCATACAAATCTACACCGGGCGTCCGATCGCCACCAAACTAAGGGATGGGGCTCCTTTGTGACCAGGAGGAGGTCATGAGGTATGTTTGGTTCGGACAAATGTTCATGGTGAAGCGCAGGGCAACTTTTCAGTGACAGGTGCCGGTACTTATCATCGACAAGATGGCCTCACGTTGCAACAGACGTTAACGGCGGAGCCATCTAGCGGCACGTTTGATCCCTGTGTGTCGCTCTTTACCAATGTTTCTTTAAACTGCCAACAGATGACGGAAGTGTCCAAGTATGAGAAGGCCGACTGCTTTCATCGGGTGAATGGGAATTGTCGTATGGATGTAAAACGTGACCGACCCATTGTGCGTGAATTGGTTTCTGTATTTGTGGTGCTATTTACTCGCTTTCCAACTCACAGTATGATTTCAGTCTTGATCTTTCTGACTGACTGGTGCTATTTGTTCGCTTTGCGACGTATTGTAAATAACGTGCATTCATCTCACTGTGGTGCTTATTCTGTACATAATACCATGTAACACATTAGAATTGTCCTGCTTTTCACTATTTTACCCATGCCACCGAAAAAATGCTGTAGAATTAGAAAGTCCACTTCCGATGTTAGAAAAAAGTCTATTTCAAGGGAGTCTGAAACGTTGCGCAAGACATGAAGATATTTTCATACCAACAATTCCGCTAATTCCGAATGAGTTACCCTTTGATTTCGAACTACTACAATTTCCTGTTCATTTGGCTTTTGCTATGTCAATTAATAGCGCTCAAGGCCAATCACTGCAAGATAAAGGCATCAATTTGGAAAATCCATGCTTTTCACATGCACAACTCTATGTATCATGTTCTAGAGTGGGCAATCGTCAGAATTTGTTCATTTTCTCACCACAAGGAAAAACAAAAAATATACTGTATCCAAAGGCTCTGTAATAACCACTTATATTACCTATTACAATAAAATTTCAATCACAAAACTGTTTGTTCTATTTCTATATTCTGTTACTTTCATTTGGTAAATTCACCGGTTATAGATTCCAGGGAAATGCCGGGTACTTCAGCTAGTAATAATAATAAATAAAACTTGAGGTCAAATAGGCAAGGCTTAAATGGCCAGACCCTATCCACCCTCAGAGCTTCTTACTACTGCAGTGATCTCATATAAAAGGATTAAACCTCAGCAAATCTTTCTTGTAATGCCTCCTCTGAAAAGGATAGGTCCACTGGATTCAAAAATTCCTTTTACTTCCTTTTATCAAAAACTAGCAAAATACCCGCGCTTCACAGCGGCGAAGTACTGCCTTAAAATTTTTATTAAGAAGAAAATTAAACCTTTTTAAACTGAGGGAAAATATACCAATAATTATTTGTTAAGGATCTCTTTGTATACCACATTGTGAGTTCAGCCCTCCGGTTGTAATATGACCAAGCTGTGCGCTGAGCTTACTCTTGAGCATGCAACGTACAGTTGGCCATGTGAACAGTAATCTTGTTTCACATCTCACAGCTTGGATTGCTGCTGTCATAATCGGTTTGAGTTTCATGGTTTGTTTCAATTACGACAGTATTTGTAGGACTTGTGTTGAAAAAACATTCAGCATCTGTCAAGCGTTGTAAGTATACAACCGGTTTCATCGATAACTTCACATCCAGCTTTTGAGAGTTTAAACATTCATAAACATCAAAGTGTCCACTACTGAAATCGTAACTTGTAAATCTAAGATGTTTAAGAGGCATTGGCGGTTGTCGAAAGGTGTAAAATATTTGGCCATTTCGGTACACTTGAAAGTGACAACCGAACAATTCAGCGGCAGCCATCAACTCACATGCAGAACCATAGGTGAAGGGCTTAAGCATTTCACTCTTATAGTGCTCCTGTGTAGTAGTATAATTATCTCCTGTACCGTCATCAGTCCACACCTTGAACCTGTCCCAGTCATTCAATACATAAGACACAATGTTCCTCTGGATATCAAGAGTGAGCCTGATATGGCTGTGCAATATGTAACAAAGAGAATGGAAAAGGCAGGTGCCATCTCTGGGCATGGAAACCACTCGGTAAGTGACAGTTCTTTGATCGATGGTGATCACCTCGATAGACATGTTAATGGGGGTACGGTTGGAATGATAAAGGAAATGGGTACCTGAACAATGTAAAGTAAGTCTAAAATACCTAAACAATAACTATAATCATAATAAATGAACAATAAAACAGCGCAGAAGCTGTGGATTAAAAAAAAAGGCTGTAGTTATCAGCAGGTAGACGTGAATCCCGTGGCGAAGCAAGGAAGGGAGTTTAGAGACTGAAGCGACGGACGGCCTTATAAAGGCAGGCAGCCAACAATGTGGGAGGCGTTGGGATGGGGGACCTAACACCATCTCACACGGTGACCGAGCTGCAGGCTATGGACGTATATATGTACGTAAGTAGGATACAGTTAGTGTTGGGAACCCGTGTACCAAATTTCTTGAAGATGGGCCCATAAGTAACAAAGACCGTTGAAAAGTTCAATATGGCGGCCAACAGTGGCATCATACCACTGAAATAAGTACGTACATTGGTTTCGGTTAGCGCAGGGAAGCTGCCTACCAAATTTCGTGAAGATGGGGCCATGAATAAGAAAGTTCAACATGGCGGACATTGTTGACCATTATGACCATTACACGCAGAATTTTGAAATGAAACCTGCTTAACTTTTGTAAGTAAGCTGTAAGGAATGAGCCTGCCAAACTTCAGCCTTCTTCCTACACGGGAAGTTGGAGAATTATTGACATTGGAAACTTCAATATGGCGGCCGACAGTGGCATCATACCACTGAAATAAGTATGTACATTGGTTTTGGTTAGCGCAGGGAAGCCACCTACCAAATTTCGTTAATATGGGGCCATAAATAAGAAAGTTCAACACGGCGAACGTTGTCAACCGTTATGACCATTACGTGTAGAATTTTGAAATGAAACCTGCTTAACTTTTGTAAGCAAGCTGTAAGGAATGAGCCTGCCAAATTTCAGCCTTCTACCTACATGGGAAGTCAGAAAGTTAGTGACGTTGGAAAGTTCAATATAGCGGCTGACAGTGGCATCATACCATCGAAATAAGTATGTACATCGGTTTCGGTTAGCGCAGGGAAGCCGCTTAACAAATTTCGTGAAGATGGGGCCATGAATAAGAAAGTTCAACATGGTGGACATTGTTGACCGTTATGAGCGTTACGCGTAGAATTTCGAAATGAAACCTGCTTAACTTTATTAAGTAAGCTGTAAGGAATGAGCCTGCCAAATTTCAGCCTTCTACTTACACGGGAAGTTGGAGAATTAGTGACGTTGGAAAGTTCAATATGGCAGCCGACAGTGGCGTCATACCACCGAAATAAGTACGTACATCAGTTTTGGTTAGCGCAGGGACGCCGCCTAACACATTTTGTGAAGATGGGGCCATAAATAAGAAAGTTCAATATGGCGGACGTTGTCGACCGTTATCGACCATTATGACAGTTACGTGAAGAATTTTAAAATGAAACCTGCTTAACTTTTGTAAGTAAGCTATAAGGAATAAGCCTGCCAAATTTCAGCCTTCTACCTACACGGGAAGTTGGAGAATTAGTGATGAGTGAGTGAGTGAGTGATGGCTTTGCCTTTTATTAGTATAAATATCTCGAGATCATTACTGATCCAACATTACTGAGAACAGGTTATCTTTTCCCATCTTCTGATAAACTTAAAAAAAAATTTTTTGAGACTGTCTAAAAATTATTTAGACCTTATTTTTACTGCTACCAAATTTGTGTCTTTAATTCAACTGATACCACAGCTTCCACTTTCTTGCCTGCTCAGAAGAAGAACACGTGGGACATATTACTGGTCTTAAAGCAGCAGATGCTATACACCCTGGGATGTCTTTCTTTGGCATCAAGGCTGAACTTGCAGATTGCTTTTTACTTGTGCATTGCTTAAGATCAGTATATTGACTGGTGTAGAGTAGAATTTACTGTTATGGTTCTGTATGAGTCCTAACTTTTAATTTTATGTTGTCACTTTGTTTTCTTAATTTATTGAAAAATTCTGAAAACAATAAATATATTAGATGATTGTGCTAAATATTTATTAAGTTTAGCTGAAAAACTAGGTGAAATTAAAACTGTAGATGATGTTAAGACAGTTAATTTGGAATCAGAAAAGACTGTCTGCTCATGAATATTTTTATGTATTAATTAGTAGTACTGAATTTAAAATGAATAGGCAAGTAATTGAAGCTAGTGTGTATCGGTTTACACAATACCAAAGTAATGATACATCTGTACAACCTCTGGTAATTCGATTTAAGTAGGATAGGAAGCCCTTACTTTTTTCCTTGATTCACTAAGTTGAAGATCAGTGAATGACTCAAAGTTAAATCTTAAAAGAACATGAACCTCAGATCATGTCAGAGAATCACGAGGCCCCAACCAGGGAAATGTCAAAACACTCAGAGCTAGCAAATTCTGAACTAGAATCTGTAGTCTCTGAACCCAAGTCCAGGGATCCAGTCTTTCTCATCTATATATATAATTCACAAAGGCAAGACAACCATGAAAAGCATGCCGGAAGGGGCGTGGATTCACTAAGCCGCCGACAAGTGAGACACCTATGGCGCACACAGGAAGGACCCACGCCCACCAACTCCAAGACCATTGGATACGACGACAACTTGCAGGGCCACGCCCACCAACTCGGACGTGATGACACAGAAAAAATGGTGTCATTTATGTTTGTCTGTCGTAGAGGCCACATGCAGTGCAGGTCAGGTTAATGTCATGTACCTCTGAGCTACGTTGACTGTTCGTAGAGGCATGTTTCTCGCGGAGGTGAATCGCCATATGCAGCATGTGAAACTGTTTGCGAGGGGTATCCCATGGGATCCTTAAAACAATCCTTTAAAACTGAGGTTAAAGCACAATGACCAATAAAAACCAATAAGCCCTGTGTCTCTGTTTCATTACCATCTCACCTGCTTCATCAATGCAGGCCCTGCAACAGTCGAGATGCTCTGTCAGCAGCTGACCATCTCTGTGTCTGACCGGTTCACACAGAGGCAGCGCAAGAGAAAGCCGCGCCAGAGACAGACAGAGGCACACACACAGGCAGCTGGTGGGCGGCTCTCCGTGAGTTTCTCTGTGAGCATTCTCGGTGTGTATGCTTTGAGAATGAGGCTGGGCACGGCTTGCGACCGGGCACATGAGCAGGCAGTGTGTATGCTTCGAGTGCGAGGGTGGACGCGACAGGACCATCTAGGAAAAATCATGTCGCGGATGTGATTCGCTGTATGCAGTGTGTAAAACAGTTTGTTTGTCGCAGATGTGAATCGCTGTATGCGGCGTGTAGAACAGTTTGCGAGGGGTGTCCCTGTGTCTTTCCAGAAGTGTTCAACCATCAATAAATAATTATACGGCGTTTGTTATGCCGCGGGTTCACTATTGTGTTGTATTTTGCTCTCTCCAGAGTTCCATCTTTTCATTCATTTACTGTTGTATTCTCACACTAACCTGTTTTAGACAACCGTGTCTTTCCAGAAGTGTTTACCATTCAATAAATAACTATGCATGAGATTGAACCTGTGTCTAGGCGTGGGTAAGCCGTTGAACCCCATTCGGGCTGCAAACCATGGAATTGCCACTAAGTGCGACTCATACGCTACCACTGTTTTCGTCCCTACCCTTTATACACACCCCCTCCCACACGTTGACTGTTAATAGAGGCATGTTTCTCGCGGAGGTGAATCGCCATATGCAGCGTGTAAAACTTTGCGAGGGGTATCCCATGGGATCATTAAAACATTCCTTTACAACTGAGGTTAAAACACAATGAAGTGAGCAGTCTTTAAAAAATGAGTTTTCAGTTACAACGCACGACCGCGTGCAGCTTAGCAAACTGTTTTACACGCTACATACAGCAATTCGCATCCGTGACAAACATGCGTCTTCTTAGATGCTCCTGCACTTTGTACACACCCCCCTCCCACCTCGCTACTACCGTGGTCGGGTGTCTTGGTGGATTATATATGGAAAGGCAGCCAAAGAGGATTGACAGATTGATAGCTCTTTCTCGATTTTGTGGGTGGTGGTGCATGGCAGTTCTTAGTTGGTGGAGCGATTTGGCTGGTTATTTACAAAAACGAACGAGACTCCCGGCTGCCGAATAGTTACACGACCCAACAGCGGTCGGCGTCCAAATTCTTAGAGGGACAAGTGGCTTTCAGCCACGTGAGATTGAGCATTAACAGGTCTGTGATGCACTTGTATGTCTGGTACTGCACATGCGCTACACTGAATGGATCAACGTGTGTCTACCCGACGCGGGGAGGCGTAGGTAAGCCGTTGAACCCATTCGTGATGGAGACTGTGGCTTGCAATTGTTCCCCATGAACGAGAAATTCCCAGTACGTGCGGGTCATACGCTCGCACTGATTACGTCCCTACCCTTTGTAACCCCCATGTTCGTGTGACGGTGGATTATATATAAAAAAGCAGCCGGAACCGCAAAGAACAATGAAAATTCAACGTGGAAACCAACTGAGGCGGTGTTTGGAAAATTAACAGTCAACGTGACTCACAGGTGCGTGTGGACTGTACACAGACAAAGCGACTCAGGTAGGGAGTTGGGGGCAGGCACATAAGCGGGCAGTGCGTACTGAACGAGCGCCGTTCAACCCCGTCCTTCCCTTTGAAAGGAGAAGGCGCGACGGTGCTCCTCTGGTTTTCAGTCACGGACAATTGTATGTTGGTTCGTAGCGTGCTTTGTTGCAATGTTACTTTTCTTGGTGGTTTATTAAATTACAGATTTTTTAAATGTTTATTTTTTCCTCTGTGCTTAAAAATCATTTAAAAAGCGACCTGATTATGCGGGTTGGCTAGTGGTTACTAAAGAGCTACCAGTTCCAGGCTTTTTGCAGCCTCTGTGGAGCAACCTTTTCTAGTTGTTGTTGCAACCCCAAGCTGCTTCCATGCCCCCAGGATGGGGTACCTCTGTGCTGTGGCCAATGAGTACCTCAGAGCGGTTGTCCACACTGAAGTCTGTAGGAACACTGGAAGTGATATTTGTGCCAATGACTATACTGAAGCACCAGGTGGTGGAGATCCAGGAACAATATAGAGTTATGGACATTTATTAATTTGGATTGTCTGGAAACCATCATTGGTGGGGGTCTGTTATGGTTTTATATGAATCTTAACTTTAAATTTTGTTTTGTGCCTTTCCTCTCAGTTACTTTATCCTTCTTTATTAGTTTATGTGGTAATTGTTTTTCCTTAATAAGTTATCCAGTATTAGCTGTGCTACCCATTTAAGGAAGGTTGAAATCTAATCTAATCAACATATACCTCAGCATTAATGTTTACAGTTCTCCATGTGATATCTCTTATATATATTTCTCTTCTAGTTCATCCTGCTTACTCTTCAAACCCAGTCCCGCCCACACGCAGCCCATACGGCATTTCTCGATTCCTATTCGTCCTCTTCCAAACCCTTCCCCACGCTGCCTGTGGCCTACCATACACCTCCATGCTGCTTTTCTCGAGTCCTATTCCCCGCTTCTCTCTCATGACCCCATTGGTGTCACGTCACCGCCTAATATCTAGCCTGACCGTGTGACCTTTCACTTCAGCCATGTCTGCGCCTGGGAGTCTTTTCTGTAGCCTGCTACAGAAAGGTACTCTCTCGACCATTGCCATTGGTTTTGCTCTTTGCTATTGGTTTCACTCCCTGTTACTTTCATTATACTGCGACGGTTGTTTCCTAAGCCTTTGTTATAAAATGAACAACAGTATCTTCTCTGTCGACGGGTTTTTGTACATCTGTATTCCAGGATCCGGCAACTGCCTGTTCCTATCAGTGGGTTATTTCTTGACACAAATGGTTGATGAAGGCAATGCATTCTCACTACGACATAGGACAGTAGATTTCATTGCATCACTTGGGACAGATTTGAAGACGTTCTTCCTGTTATTATTTACAACGCAAGTCGAGTTATCACAAGTTACGAGTACTATCAATACATGGCAACATCTACATTTTATGGTGGTGAAGTTGAAATTCAAGCTCTTTCTGAGATTAGATCTTTCGACTCATTATCTGTCGTCTCTAGTAAAACACCTATTTACAACTACGTCTTTCAAGAAGTATTTCTTTCTTCTAAATTTCTGACTTTCATTCTCACCATCTTCCGTTCCTAGTCTTACACCGCCATATGCTAAGGCGGGTGTCCCTAGTATATATATATATATATATATATATCTGTGTTAACAGTATGACTTTTGGTGTGGTATTTGTAAAAGCGGAGTTAATGTTTATGATGCATCATCTATTGGAATGACAAATGGAATGCATTTTATTACTAAAATGTTTATGGCATGCCATCCTTTGGTGGGACAGAAACATAGCAACTGGAAGGACATACATACAGACAGACACGTACAGACTTTTACTTTAATTAAGGAGAATTAATTACACTAACAAAAACAATGATGGCGGCCTTGGATTTTAATAATGATACTGAGTATCTTCTTAGTTTTGGTAGTGGTAGTATGAGATCCTTAATTCATTTACAATTTCTAGATGCTGTAATTGGGCCTGTGCCAGCACCTGGGAGGATATTAGGTGAGCCATTTGTGGAGGCATCAGATTTATGCCTTTCATGTGCTGACCTTATGTTAATGATGCAGAGTGTTGCCTTTTGTAATATACTAGCTGTATAAGCCCGTGCTCCTAGAAACTATTGAAATCGTCAGAAAAAAAACTGAAATGCAGAGTTGGCGGTTTCGTTTTGCAGACGTGCTTGCCCCCCCCTTGTCTATCAGTGGCTAAGCAAGTTTCTCTCTCATTTGCCTTTCCTCGTCAGTTTCACTTTGGTGACAGAGTCACTTTCTTTCAGCGTCATGTAGCCTTGTACTTCTTTCTTCTTCCGACTCGTTAACTTGGATGCCGCCTTGCCAGCTCTTGGTACTTCATGCTTCCGCCTTGCACTTCTGTGCCAGACAGACAGACACACACACTTCCACGCGTAGACGTTTATATATAAGATTCTTCTTTGGGCTCTTGTTTCAGAAGTTTTTGGAAGTGTATGTTCATGTTCATTTTCTGTGATTCCTTCTTGATTTTGAAGGTAATTTAAATGTTAACATACTGCATAATTAGATTTAGAAGTCTTTTTTGGGTCGGGTTTTGGTGGTTCCCTCCCTTTTAGCATTACCTATGAGGCAGAATCGGAATACCACGATGGTCTAAACACTAGGGTGTCTTGAAGACCATGAAACACCTGGTATTTGAACATATTTAAACACCAGCTAATGCAATTCTTTGTAAAAGAATATTTTTACTTTCACATTGCATACTGATTGCAATAACCTCTTTACACTGTCAAATTTGTTGTTTGTTTGTGTATATTCTGGATAAAATTTGCTTTATATAGATGAGGAAAAGTTAAAGATTTTCATTTGAACAGAAACAGTTTACCAATATTTGGTAAAATAAGATGTTATTCTAGATCTAACAACTTTCCATATTTTTTATTTCTAATAGGAATCAGTAGGAGTCCAGTCCATCCTCTGCATGTATTTGTACAATCATTTTAACTTCTGTTTTCACAATACGTATGTGTTGACGTTTAAACAAAGTTTAGTATTTTTATAATGTATTTATGCATACTTACCGTGTGCATTTAGGGGATTTTCAACAACACACCAAAGTAGTCAATATGGGCTTAATCCCTGTGGTCTGCTGGCCTGGCGCCAGAGGCTTTCACCAACACAAAGACTGTCATTTGGGTTTGGCAGTAGTATGGTGATGGAGTCCATTAAAAAACTGTTCTAAAAATGCCAAACTGGAAAACAGTGAAAAGTTTTCTTTCTTTGTTTTACTTTCAAATTTGAGATGAAACAGCTAAAGCATAATCAGTTTATTCTTTAAAAAATGCAGTAAGCTGGTAATATAATATATAATAAAAAGAGATCAATGGCAGGGTTGCAAGGCTAAGTCACTGCAAAACATTGTAAAAAAGTAAATGTACAAAATGACTTTCTTTTTCATCTACCCTTGTGACACATTAAAAAATCAACAAGGCATAGGCAGAAAAGAAAAAAAAAAAACAATTGTAAGGCAGCAGTTAATAAGGTAATAACGTTTATCACATTGTTACTAATTTTGATATTCTCTACACAATTCACCTGCAGACCCAAGTTAAGACTCATATGCAGAGAATAATCTGTTTAAAAATAAAACCACTAATATGGTACTCAGAAGAGAATGTGTAATGATAAACAGTTCTTAGAGGTTATTTATTTAAATCAGGGGTTTCATACTCAATTTTACTGAGGGTCAAAAATAACACTATATACTCAACGCCTAATAGAATTTATCAACAAACAATTACCACCACATTTATTTACTCTGCTTGTCAAAATTGTGTATTCTGCCTTGTGTCTCTCTTGAAACTGTCTTGCCTCTTTATCAGCTTTTCTCTTTTTAGAACTAGGGGGCTCTGCCCCCTGCTCGCTTCACTCTACCACCCCCGGGTTTGGTTAACCGGATATACAATTTAAAGAGATTGTAATTTTAATGGGAATTGTTACATACTTTTTTGAATCTATGTTGCATCGCTTCTCCATGATCATAAATATACACCTGACTGAATTGTGGTTTCTTCGAAATTAAACTTGTCGTAACTTTAATTTTTGCGGGACCACAGATTCTCATAGCGTATGGTCCATTATTGTGTAAATCTACGTTTTGAGCATTGAATGATGCGAATGCAAAAAGATTATTGTAGACTCAGATATTTTGCCTGTAGTGTTTGTGGATTTCACTTTCACCAAACAACAAATCTTTTAAGTCTCACAAATGCGCCTCTTCATTGGGAGGCAACAATACTTTTCCCTGATGGCTACACGAATTAGACGATCTACAAGTCTCCAGCTTAAACTTTAAAACCTTACAATATCTACATAGTTCTGACATATCATGTCCATATATTTGATCTCTTTTTGCTGTTCAGTTATTTCACTGAGTAATAATTTCCATTTGTTTGTGCTAATGCGATCTTTACTTTCTTTTTTTGATACTTTCGAATTTTTCCTCTGTATGTGTATTACACCAACTTTTTTTGAGCCTTTCGAATTCCACTGCTTTCATAATCTCTAACCTGCTCCCCATGTGTATTACACCAATGTTTTCGAACGTCTTTATGAAGTCTTTTATTTCTGACCCCGATTGGACCTACAAGGTTTTCAATTCCACTTGGTCCGGGCTGATTATTACTTTCCTTATTTTCAGGATTTGCACACAGATTATTATTGTTCTTTTTTGCATTCTTTTTTGCCTTCTTTTCTCTCCAACGCTTTTGGGTCTCTTTTTGATGTGCTGCTCTGTCTTCTTCGCTTAGTCGTTGACGTGCCATGTGGAACATACCATTTTTAAGAGCTGAGAGTACATAAAGTGTGTCTGCCAAAAATATTCCAACAACTGAGAGGTTAGATGTCTGTGATATTGTTTTAAATTGGCTGTTCTTACAGGACGTCAAAGTGTTTTTCCGAGAAGGTCATGTCTCGACCTAAGATTTTTTTATATACTAGAGAGAGAGACATTACAGCATGTTAGGAAGGCTAATAGCAGCCACAGGACTGACATTAGCAATGTGTGAATTAAAATAATCAGTGCCTGAAGCCAAGTGAGTGTGGCAGTCATCTCTTTATAACTTCATTAATCAGGCTACCATCTCCATTACAAGAATGTCACATCTTGGGTATCATGCTAAAATACTACACTTGTTTAGGGCAATGTTGCATGTCACTTTTTTTCATTTATTCTTGTTGGATCATTATGAGTTTCTGTTCTAACTGCAGGTTAGTAGCTGTGGTGCCTTGTGTTGTGTAGATAAACATAAGCGAACACTAGAATGTCATTTTATTGTCAAATGAACATATAATCTGGCTAAGGAATCTTTTGGTACAGTTTATACAGTATATGAAACAAACTTTAAAAGTGGGTTATTGAAAAAATGAATAGTCATCGCTGGCCATGTGTAACATGGTTTGAATGTTGCTGAAGCATGCTGCTTTAAAAGACACACCTGGTTTAATGTAATTAGTTTACCCATTAAACTCTATATTGTGGTGAAGATTCGTGTGTTCAAATAATAAATCAAGATTTGCAAAAAATAAAACTAAAAAAAAAAAAATAAGAAAAACTGAATGATACCCATGTGCAGAAATTTCCTTTTCAATTCCAAAGCCAACTGAAAGATTTTCTGCCAAGCAGAGCAAACAAAAATGACTCAATATACTGTAACTTGGCAGATTTTACATGAGAGAGCAAGAGTAAAAGCTGGACATGTGAAGCAAAGTGTTTATATCCATGAATTTGTGGAACAGAAGAAAAATAAAGAAAGGACTTGTATCTCAACTGATTCAATGAGAAAAGGCAATAATTCTAGGTTATAGGCCAAGTAAAATCCAAGATTAAAGTCTACACAATTAGTTGTCAGAAATTCTTTCAGCAAATCAATAGCACATGTCCAAATTTTCCATTCTGAAAGACAAGCTTAGAAAATTATTTTCTACATCCTCATGCATATAGAAAGTGGTGCACCCAAATGACTAAAAATAAAGATTAATGAATAGAAAAATAGCATGAGCTGTACTTGAAAGCACAGTTCTTAACACAGATTTCAATGCAGCAAGTCCCACACTTTTTTAACTTCCAACTGTTAGAATATATTTGGGGAATGGGGATATCCTGAGTTACTCACACTACAGTATCACTAAGGAATGAGCATAATAAAATACAGATTTATGCTAACCATGCTTGATTTTGTACCTATTTTATTTATTACCTGTACAAGTCATTGAGTATTTGTATATTTATATTTTTCCATCTCTTCTGCTCGCATCCAGAATTAGCTATAATATATTTAAATATATATAACCACTAACATATTGTTATACACATAGTTCTCTACAGAAATGGGTTCATTTATGTCTTATACTAGTTTCTGCTGGGGTAGATTTCATTTTCTTACAAACCTGTGATGGGATACATGGATTAAGAAAATGAATGAGTGAATATATGCTATTTTGTATTTTATTGCAAAAGGATTAGTGTTTTTATTGTATTTTAAAAACAAACAAATTTGCAAATGTATACATGGAGAGTTCTTTGCACTTGTTGAGGGCAAATAAAACTGCAATATGAATTAAATTAAAATAAATTAAATGTACTTTGCTACACTAGCATTTAAGTCAAAATTATACTTTATATTTATTTTAATGGTTTCTCCTACAGCGCCTGCATACAAATTGTAAAGATTTCCCTTTAACATAAGAGTGTTTTGCAGTGGGTTGCATTACAGATTTTAACCACTGTAAATAAATCTAATAGTTTTGTTTCCTGTGCTTAAAATGTATAATAATAATCTATAAAAATCTATATTAAAGTCCTACGGAACACGTTCTATGATGATTTTTTTGCCTCTGGGTTTTCTGCTACTTTGCTAGAGTTAAAGTTCCCATCAAATGTGTTGTAGTTAAATTGTATGAACAATTGTGGCATCAATTTTTCTAAACAAAGCCAAAAAAAAAACTCACTTTTTATTCCAAGATATCAAATTAAATTTCACACATATATACCCCTTAGTTTAGTAATAGTTTTTGTATTTCTGCAAAGACACATGCAGGTAAAGCCATCAGTTTTCCATTGTGTTGGTAATGTAATGCTAATCTCAAGATACAATCAACAATTTCAGAGTAATTGTTAAAAATGGTCCATCCTAATGCTTACCGGGCCCATTTTTTAACATAACATTACTTTATTAGGAGGCATTCAATTAGATAGATAGATAGATAGATAGATAGATAGATAGATAGATAGATAGATAGATAGATACTTTATTAATCCCAAGGGGAAATTCATTAAGTATTTTAAGACCTTTGCTTAAAACAAATCTAGATAATACATTAAAGCATTACACAACCATCTCAGAATGGTGATTCCCTCTATACGGTAATTACAGAAAAATAGTACAATCACAACTGAATGTATTTTAAAGAACATTAGCATGTTCATAACATAAATGTTTATAGCAGAACTTTTCATCATGTATGAATACACTCCACAGTTTCTACAGTAGATCACATCATTGTTTTGCTTCAGCTTAGAATTCAATTTTATTATAAATTAGCATGTGTTTTATACATTTGGTACATCTGCTGCCTCACAACTCCTGTGCTCAAATTCTGGCTTGGGCTCTCTGGGGTTGGCACATTTTCCCTGTGTTTGCATTCTCCGAGAAAACCTGTTTTCCTTCCACATTAAAATAAAGCACATGTTAAGTTAATTTTCAGCAAAAAATTTCTGTGATGTGAGTGAATATGTCTCATAATATACTGGCATCAAGACGTGGCTTGGTTCAATTAAAAAATGCGTGAAATAGAACCACTCCCTAATAATACCAAAGAGCAACAGTCAATTTATATTACATTAAACACAAGAACCATTATGTTTATATTCCTCTCTAGTTTATTTTTCAGTTTGAATTATTTATTATGATTATTTTGGTTACTGTTATTCTGCTCATTTATCATTTAGGCAACATGGTTAATGTATTATTGTTTTTGTTATGATTAAGTATATTAATGCATTTTTAAAATGTCTTTGTTTCTTGTGTTTTGAGGCTGGAACTCCACGAATTGAGATCACCCTCTGCACCACTGCAAGGGACCACCCCCAGCCTAATAAAAAGAAGTCTGGGAAGTGGCGTGTGAGTCCCTGTCTACCACCCCAAAACACGAGGCTGAGTCTCAGCACTTTTGCAAAACCATCTTTATTCAGCTTGAAACAGGAACAGCATAGTTATTTATTGCAGCGGGATCTACCAGTCTCCTATACACAGACACATCAATCAGGCAGGGTCATGGCCAGGTTAGTGGCCAATACTGTTCCCTACATTTATAAGTTTCCTTGTATCACCTATTGACGACAGGCACTTATAACACAAATGTGGTCAGCTCGGATTTGGTTTTTGCTGGTTTTACCCATCACTTGCAATTCCAGAGTTTGACTGGTAAGGAGTCTGATCCATTCGTCCATATCCTAATGTCATATCCCTACCAAGAAGGTGAATGGTTAATAAATCAGGCTCAAAACAGTATTTCCTCAGTAGTGTCTGTATAACAAGCAATGGCACAATAAAACAACACTTTCAGTACCATATTACCACTTTTATCTCTCTTTAGTTTTATATGCATAGATTTCACCAATTAGAAACATTAGTGTTTATATTTTACTGTTCATCTCTATCTGTTAAACGTTCCTTATTCCTATACATTTTTACTATTTACATCATAGTATTATTACTCTACACTTTCTCTTACTTAACTGTTCCTGGCTTCTATCGTATTCATCTAAAACAGTATTATGTATTAATGTGCATAACAAAACCATAATAAACATATAAGAAATGCTGTACATACCAATCAAACATAGAAACATACATCTATTAAGATATATAAAAATAGATACAGTATAACTATGTATATTGTATATATACATAGGCATAAATGAATACTTCTGGCATTCTGTTATAATATTCTTAACAAAAAACAGCCAGTGCTACTTTTGTTTTACTTAATAAATTGCATAGTTTATCTTATAAATATCATGATATTTATGATATTTGATATGATATTATGATATTACGGTATACCTTTAAAACCAATCCACTGCTTTATTAATTGGCTAAACAGACTCTTCAGGTGTACAAACTGAAGCAACTCTATAGCGCACCATGTGCAAACTGGCATCACTCGACACGCTTCCTTTATTTATCTTCTTTACAAGAGTGGAAGTTAACACTTTTCCCATGTTACAACTAAAAGTCTGCTGCAGTAAATGCCATGAACACCTGTTTACTGAGCATTTGCAGTGTTTTTATAATTACAGCAGCATTCTCAAACAATTAACTCTAGCAAAAATAAATGCTATACTAAACTTTTGGCAAGGCTGGGAGCATGTGCTGAAAGTGTGCTGCTGCATCCACCACATGACAGACCATCTGGATTGGGAGCCAAGTTTAGTGGGTGACACTTCAGCATCACACTGGAACAGTTAAACAGACTTGAGCTGGAAGAACTTCAAATGCGTCTGTGGGGGATGGGATAGCAGGCTGCTTGCTGTTTGTGCTGATCGACACATTTGTAAAACAAAGATGCTGATGAGGAGGTGCGAAGAAATTTAAGTTGGCCCAGCATTACGACTTTTTTCATAGGCTTCAGGGATTCTAGTGTTAAGTCAGACAATTCTTAGACATGTCTGATTGACCGTTTTAACTTTAAGGTCAGCTACTTTAAGAGGAGATTTCTCTTTGAACCCCAGTGGGTGTCTATGTTGTTTCTGGATTCCGATGCAGGATGTTGGGACTTCCTTAATGAGTTAAAAGGAGAGGAATGGGATGTCCAGCCTGAAGAAGACATCTGCACACAGTGACAGTAAGGAAATATGGTGCAGTCTGTCGATTTAGTGTTAAAAGTAAGGTGGGAGAAAAAGTTAAATAGTGGGCTCTGTTGGCATGGGGAGATGAAGCTCAAGCCCCAGCCAGCAATCACAGTGAAGCATCACATGACTTCCCCTAGATCTTTGATTATTGTATTCTCTCCACCTCACACTGCTTTTCTTTCAAAACCAAAAATTTTAAAAATCTGCATTTGAACCCAAGCTAGTCAAAGCAGATATGTCTTTAAGATGGAAGCAACAAACTACTTTGTATTATTTAAAACAGAAATAGACTGCTTAGATGTAGATAGCTGGCACAAATTAAAAGTGATGATGTTCAAATCATTTCTTGTTTTTTTTATCAGCCACTTTTTATAGGAGAAAAGTTGTCTTTTAGATATGGTAAAAGCTAACATGCATTAAACCCCAAATGATTTGTAATGAGGGCTTTTATGCATGCAGAAGATAAGGATTTTAAATCATTTGTGATGGAACATGTTTTTAACTTTCCTGTTTCTTCTTACTTTAAAAAAACAGCACATTAAGTAATAAATAATAAATGTGAAGTAAATACATAAGAGTTTCAGGAAGTACCCAGGCATAAAACTAATTCTACATAATTAATAGCTTTCACAAGATGTTCTGCTCCACCATTAATATAGTTTAGAAACAAAAAAGAAGACATGACAAAGGACTTTAGCACATAGCAAATTAAAATCAAACCTGGTCTGCAACTGTTTTGTAGGTTTTATATTTTGAATGCAGAGGTATTGGCAGATAGGCAAGTATTAAGTTTACTTTACCCAGAGCACTTGACTGTCTAATGCAGGGGTGGGCAATTAATTTTCCTAAGGAACCAAATGAGAAACTAGGACTGTTTTGGAGGGCTGGACCAATAGGCTGAATTCAGTTCTGCTCCACGTTAATTTTACCTATTTAGAAAAAGCAATAAATTGTAGGTTTTGATTAGCTGCTACTGTGTAGGTATACAGTACAAGTTTCTGTTCCGGATTAATTTCCATCACATTACCTTGCATCCAATTCAAAAGTCCAACATTTTTCCCTGTCAGATTTAGACAACCATCGGTTTTACCACCTGCTTTTTTGTCCCATTTCACTCCCAGCTTGTTAAAGAATGCATTTACCTCTGTGAACATATCACTCTCTTTCATTGTCATAAGTAACTGGGCTGTGTCGTGGACATCAAAACTCTCGTTCAGAGAGTTTCATTAAGAAAAAGTCAAAATTTTTCTTTTTGTTTGCAGGTTGTTTGTTTGTTTGTTTTGCAGGTGAAGCTCCAGATTTCCTGCGATGTCCTTGATCCTTCTTATGGTTTGCCTGGAGAGGGGCACATTCTGAAATGCGTTTTGTCCCAGGGCATATTAGCACTGCAGATTCCACTAAACACTCTTTGACTCCCCATCAGAGAGCTTACATATTTTTGCTATTTTGTGGGATATCATAAAGCTGGTCTCAACTGCTCCATTCCTGGATGTGTGCAGTAAAGATTGGTAAAAAGTCCTTGCTGCTTTTGCAGATGTCTGTGCCCACTCTCCATTAGTAATGTTCTTATATTTTAAATAATGGTGATTTTAATTGTAATCCTTAAACACAGTGATCAGAAAGTTAAAGCGCACGGCTTTACTTGTGACTTCAGTGAACAAATACGTAGAAGTCCATACCTTGTTAAAAACTCTACGTTCTTTATCAGTGTTTCTTTTTATTTAATCTGAGCTGACATTTTTGAGGGCTAAAAGCTAACTCACATTTCTTGTAAATGTCTGTTCATCAACATATTACAGTGAAGGTGCACACGCACACACACCACAAAGCATGTAAATTGATCATGTACTGTATGTAAAAATAATTAGCGGTCGCCTTCAAAATAAAAACAATGCAGTTGCATTGCATGCATGATGTACAGTTATTAATTGATTCCAAATTTCCCATTGATCTTGTGCGGGCCAGTCAGGGACAGCCAAAGTGCCCTTTGTTGATAAAAACTACGACGAAAAATAATTGATATTTTTTCTGTGATGAAAATGGAACAAAAACTAAATAAAAATGTTGCATTAATGACAAAAACTAAGATGAATGCTTTTAAAATCATCGTTGATGAAAACTAAACAAAATGTTACAAACAGATAACTGGACAATGTGCTATGTGAAGCTCTTTGCACATATCTGTTACACATGAAGTGGTTCAGTTTTAAAAACTTGTATTCATGCTTCTACTTGGCTAACAATAGTTTGGGCGCCAGCAGGAAATCAACACATTAGTCAGAATCCTGTTCCACTCCGCTCTGCTATTTTAGCCAATGTGATTCTCAGGAGAAAATAGCAGTCAGGCATCTGGACCAACTTTAATTACTGTGCTGATGAAAATAAAGCACAGTGTAAGCCATGCAGAAAGAAGCGTATAGGAAAAAACACCAGAAAACCTAAAGGGAGGTCTAGAGGCATGCCAAGGTATATAACGTTATATAGGTGGCGACTTGCTCAATGCCAATACCATTACCTCTAGCTCTTGTTCACCTTCCTAATACTAAGTGTGTTGATTTTAGGTGTGCTGCTAATAGGGACATCACATTGATAGTAAAGTCAGTACTGCATGGTTGTGTGACCACAAATACTGTATATGAATAACTTTGGATGGCACAATAATATGTGAGAAAATTATGTGTAACAACTACATATGAAAAAGGCTTACAGTTGTGATGATACTTTATCACTTTTAGATACAGTGTCCTACACAGTCTGATAAAGGAGTGGAAGCTTCGCAATCATTCCCTGACTGTAATGAGCATGTCTATACATTTGTCCACGCAATCATCCATTTTGTAACTGGTCAATACAGTTTCAGGGTTGCAGGTGAAACCATCGCGCATGCATCTACTTGCACACACAGGCACAGTGGCAGTGACGACAATAGCCATAGCAATTAAAAATCGAGGCAAGTTTCAAACGAAGTGGCTTGTCACCAACTTTAATGAAATGTCAACATAAATGTAAAATGTATTTAGAGGGACAGGAAACTATGATGACAGACCAGAGCTGCCATTATCTAACCAAGATTTGTTTTTTGAATAAATCCTTTCTACACCTACTCTTCATTTTCTATCCAGTAACCACTACATGTGGTTTGGCTCATTAGTGTGCGTGATAGTATAATATGTAAGAGCCATTTTCCTAGTTCTATAAAATTCATGAATATTTTACTAGATGATAATGCATAAAATATGGGAGGTTCCTATAACCCCCGTGAATAGAATTGTCTTCGTATTTTCCTGCTATTTCTAACAGCTTTGAATAAAACAATAATCTTCATTAAGTGACAGCTTTGCCTTGAGTAAGGAATGGAAGGCATATGGTTTTAAACCGTGCATATCTATGTGCCAATCGGCTTACAGGCCTTTTGAGTGTGTGAAATAAATATGTAAGTAAATAGCACTTAATTCATCTGCTGTGCCGTATGCTTAAAGCATACAGAAGAAGAAGCTAAGAATCTTTAAGTATATAAGAATTTAAGCACAGAAGAAAAAGTAAAGAACTTTTAAGTACAGAAATAACTAAAGTTTCTCAAAAAAAGCTAAGTTTAAGACAAGATACATTTTTCCCTTTTTTTTTGCCTTTTATTCATTGTAACTATTTTTTTCTTTTATTCTTGTGTGGATTATTTGCTTTTAACTTTCAGTAAATATTTTCAAAACAAATTTTTGGACTGTGAGATTTCTTTAGACACGCGTTTTACCAATGCTTGACCATACCTTATTTCGGCAGCTACATAATAATTTAGAGGTACATATGTCGTGTGCATATTCATATGTGAAATAAGATACCCATGTGATTTTGACTGTTTGGCTAATTTACTTTTAGTTTTATTTTTAAGTCAACTTAAACCGATTTACTTTTACTTGACTAAAATTGTACAACCGGAGGGGCGAACTCACAATGTGGTATACAAAGAAATCCTTAACAAATAATTATTTGTATATTTTCCCTCAGTTTAAAAAGGTTTAATTTTCTTCTTAATAAAAATTTTAAGGCAGTACTTCGCCGCTGCGAAGCGCGGGTATTTTGCTAGTATACATATATGTACACACATAGCAGTGTTTGATATGATGCAACTATGCAGCCTTTATTTTTTTTTTTTTTTTTTTGCCAAACTGCATTTCTCCTTCACAAGCTTAAAGTGTTCTCTGCCAGGGTGTATGTCTGATTGACAACTTATTTTCTAATATATGTTATTGTGAAAAGGAACAGACTTGACACACGTAAAAAGGTTTGGGGCAGCCACACGTATAATATTACTGGCTGCAAATGGTTTTTCGAATGATACAGAGCTGTTGACAGTACTGAGTCCAACATAGAACTGATGAGGGTTGGGAAAGATGGCGGCTTTAAGGGATCAGACCAGAAGTGATGTAGGGTAACTGGAAGTGATGTCCTTCTGACATCACTCTGTGCGCCGGAACCGGAAGTGACATTCTTCTGGGCGCTGGAACCGAAGTGCCATCACTAACTCAGATAGGTTTTCCTGTGGCTGGTCTGTAGAGATAACAGGAGATGATTTAGTGCACCCCACCCTCCCTGGCCTGGCATGGAATTACCTTTACTTGGTCCACACAATGTCCCCCTACTTGCATGTGTGTGACAGCATTTATATCATTACTTTTAGCTTTGTTTACTTTGCTGATTGTGTTTAAT